>NW_021940535.1:4990970-5473408 GCF_001715985.3 Manacus vitellinus
TTTAATCCAGGGAATGTTTTTTTTTAATTATCCTTCTTTCTAACGTCCATCCTGATGTGGATCTAGTTTAGCAGCTCTTAAGTTTGCTTGAATTACTCTGAGGTTTCCCCTCCCCCCTTCAAGTAACAAAATAAACTCTGAAGCAGAAATACCCTGTAATAACTTAGGCCTTAAAACAGAGTTCCCTATTGTACTGAAAGACAAATTTCAGTCAAAAGGAGAGGCAGTACAGGGGTTGTAACAATGTAGTTTTGACTACAGTGAGTGGATCAAGGCACTAAAGAGCTTGTATCATACTCTCATTGGGGAAAATTCTTCCCATTTCAGAAGCTCAGTTGTGAATGAAGTTGACTGGTAATGGTTATGAAATCTGTGACTGTTTTGTGCTTGCATTAGAGATGGCTTCAGGAGGAGATGAGAGCTAAATCATTGTTTGTGAATCAGTGTATAGCAATCCAAGGTGAGAAATTTAGTACCAGTATACTAATCTGAGGGGTGGACAAGTGAATTGGAACAAGGTGAATTATATAATAAAGGTATTGATTTAGGGGTTTGGCATTGTTGTTGTGTTTTTGTTGTTTGGTTGAGGGTTTTGGGTGTGTGTGATAACATTAATTTTGTTTGCATGTTGCTATATAGAATTTAGATTGCCTATAAATGGAAAGGAAAGGTACTATACATAATACTATATTAATAGGAACTACTTTCATTTAGAACTTTGCTATAATGGGGCTTCTGGAACAAAACTTCAAGCCACTGTAATGGAAATCTATCATTTTTGAGTTGGTAATAGCTTCACAGCTGGAGAAGGACATCATAAAAGGGAAAGCACTCTGCAGTACTTTCCTTAGAGTGAAACAGATGGAAAATTCATCTGACTGAATATCTGAACTTGAAAGATAGTGAATGAGACTTGATAGCTTCAACTCACAGATCTATAAAAGAAAAAGCATGAACTGCTGTATTTCGAAATAAGAAACTTGGTCTTTTAGCTTTGTTAGTGTTGAGGAATGACATTAATTTACCAAGAAAAATGTGGAAAATCTTTCTCTTAATCAAACTAATACTAGGAAATTTTCAAAACACTGGATTTTTCTTTTAAAGTAAGGACCATTTTTCATGAGAAAAAAGATTATTCATTCATCTGTTACAACATTCATTATAAGTTTTAAATATAAAATTACTTAACTGAAGAAGCATATCTCTTTACTTGACACAGAGGGATAGTAAAAGTAAAATCAGGGTGTGGAGGGGTGTGGAGGGGGTTGTTGTCTTTTTTTTTTTAACAATCTGCCAAAGTAAATGTGGGTTGAGTTACTTTAGGATATGTCACTTTTTATGGCTGTAAGAAAAAAAACCCTGTAGCCTTGTAAGCCTTTTTGAATGAATATTCATCTCCCTCCTATGAGATAGAATGAGATAACTGCATGTTAAGTTGACTTTCCTAATAGAATATAATCTTGAAAAGATGTTATGTACTGGTTAAGGACACAACCAACTGAAAAAACCCTACCAGTTGTCATTGTTAAACTTAACACAGTCAAAGAGTTGTTGATATAGTATTAGTTGTTGATGTGGTGTGTTGTTTTGGGGTTTTTTGCTTGTCTTTATTTAAAAAAAAAAAAACACAACCAAACAACTAATATTGCTATTTTAATACCTAGATTCTGATTCTGCAGTATGAGGATAAATATTTACATAAATGAAACAGGCTGCCCAGGGTGGTGGTAGAGGCACCATTCCTGGATGTGTCCAAGAAATGACTGGATGTGGTACTTAGTACTCTGCTCTAAATGATAAGATGGAGATCAGTCAAAGCTTGGACTTGATTTTGAAGGTCTTTTCCAACCCTAATGATTCTGTGAAATTCCTCCTCAAACATCTCATTTGTTTAAACATGGATCATAAAATTCACCTCCATTAAATTTAGACCAACAATAATATAGTCAATAACTTGTTCATCTTTATTCTTGTATGGTGAATAGATGTCTTTTTGTGACAAGACATGAAAAGATTAAAATGACAAATGACAAAATTTTTGTGTTATTTTTAATTTTTTTTTTTTTAAGCAAGCATCCCTTTTGCTGTTTTGTAGCTCTCTTTAGAAAGTCTTCCGGATGGGATCTTTTGGGAGAGTCATTCTAGTTGAAACTGTTTGGTGGCTTTGCAGACTTACGAAGACAAACGCAGCTCTCAAGGAAATAAGATCAGTGTCTTGTGAACTTTAACTGACTAGTGGATGCAGTGCTAAAATGGAACCTGGTTCTCTTGTAGGACTGATATCAGGCTAAGGTAACTGTCAGAGGCTCATTCATTTGATAAAGGCTCTTAGAAGTGGTACCAGTAATGTACCTCATTCTTATAAACACTACTCTCTGGAACCTTAACATGGGTTTGTAAAAAGCAATTTCTCTGTCTTGTGTCAAATCTAATACCATCAGAGCAGACCTGATGTAACTCTTGGATGGACAGAAAATGAAAATAGCCATTCGGTAATTCTTCCTTACAAGTCTTCCAAACTGCAGTCAAGTCTGAAAAGCTTTTAAGAAAAGCAAATTTTAGTATTTTGGTCTAAAATAATTCTGTCAAAAAGACTTTGAACAACGAATCTCAAAAACACTTTCCTATTTGCTCTCACTTCCCCACTCTTCCTGTGTTCCTGTAGTTTTGGTTTTCAGTTGGGTTTTTTGATTTTGTGGTTTTTTTCCTAACAGTCCGCTGGAATGAAGTGGACTAAATTTGGGTCACCTGCTCTGCTTGAGTTGCTCCAGTGACTCTTCATTTTTTTTTCACATTGAGCCTAATATAGTTTCCTCTGTATTTTGTTTTTTTGTTTGTTTATCTTTTCCCTTGCACCTTTATCCTTTTTGACAGAAATCTGTTCTTTGACTCCTTTCCTTCTTCCCTGTAGTCCATCTTCAGTATAGGGGCAAAAAAATTGTCCCTGCTGGCTGCCTGCTCTAGATTTTATAGTGATTTTTATAAGTACCCTCTGGTATTGAGATATATACCACAGCTGACTTTTTTTTATCTTGTATAATTTTAGATTTTTGGATGGTGTTTTTATTCCTTTAGTTTAGTATATCTATAGAAACTTAACTCAGTGTAGTTAACATATAGTCAACCTTTGTATACACATGAACACACAAATATAAACACTTTTTTCCTCTCCCTTCCCTGCTGGAGGCAGTTCAAGACCCTTTAAAAAGTTACTGTCTTTCATAGTAACAAATATGTGGTTAAAGAGTTGTTGATTTTAATTTGTTTCCATAACTTTAAATAGGTTAAGGAATAGCTTTTTAAACATAAATCTCTTGGATATTTCATATCTTTTCATGTAACAGTGCTTATTCAATAAATTATTGCATAGTAATAATTTGTGAGTTAGATTAATATAATTAATATTAATTTATATGCCTTATTAACTTAATGTATTAATTATATTCAAAGAAAACAAAATGAGACTATATCTGAATGCATACTGTTGAGTCTAAAAAAAAGTTATATAACATGTCACTTGTCTATTAAACTGAGCTTCTTTTTGTTTTTATTAAAGGGCAAAATAAGTGCAAATGCCCATTTGCTCACTTCTGTCAGATCAGCTTCTGCTGCTTTGTATTCATCATAGAGCTTGAGCATAAATAAAGGCATGGGCGAGGGAGCTGGATTCCCTCTTCTGGTTCATGCATTAGTTTCCGGCTCCAGGTTTGAGCCCTTTCCTAGGTTTCTTGAGTTTAGTGGATAAATCTTTGACTGGTAATAATGGCTATGGCTCCCCAGCTGTGCCCAGTTGTTTGCTGGATTACAGTTTCAACATCTCAATTCATATTAGCTTGTTCTGAAGTCTCTCAGATATTTCCCTTCACAGAATGGGTAGTTCAAGTTCAGAAGTGACACTGGGAGAAACACTGAAATGTTTAAGTGTCTGTTTCAGCTTTTTCAGCAGTTACATATAAAAATGCCGAGAAAAGGCATTCTCAAAAGATTTATAGTATTTTCTAGTTTTCTTTCACTAAGAAAAATGAAAGATTGTCTTCCCCAGAATGCAACACACTTCCATTTTCACTCCTGAAAAAAATAGTGAAACGGAGAANTTTGTTTCCATAACTTTAAATAGGTTAAGGAATAGCTTTTTAAACATAAATCTCTTGGATATTTCATATCTTTTCATGTAACAGTGCTTATTCAATAAATTATTGCATAGTAATAATTTGTGAGTTAGATTAATATAATTAATATTAATTTATATGCCTTATTAACTTAATGTATTAATTATATTCAAAGAAAACAAAATGAGACTATATCTGAATGCATACTGTTGAGTCTAAAAAAAAGTTATATAACATGTCACTTGTCTATTAAACTGAGCTTCTTTTTGTTTTTATTAAAGGGCAAAATAAGTGCAAATGCCCATTTGCTCACTTCTGTCAGATCAGCTTCTGCTGCTTTGTATTCATCATAGAGCTTGAGCATAAATAAAGGCATGGGCAAGGGAGCTGGATTCCCTCTTCTGGTTCATGCATTAGTTTCCGGCTCCAGGTTTGAGCCCTTTCCTAGGTTTCTTGAGTTTAGTGGATAAATCTTTGACTGGTAATAATGGCTATGGCTCCCCAGCTGTGCCCAGTTGTTTGCTGGATTACAGTTTCAACATCTCAATTCATATTAGCTTGTTCTGAAGTCTCTCAGATATTTCCCTTCACAGAATGGGTAGTTCAAGTTCAGAAGTGACACTGGGAGAAACACTGAAATGTTTAAGTGTCTGTTTCAGCTTTTTCAGCAGTTACATATAAAAATGCCGAGAAAAGGCATTCTCAAAAGATTTATAGTATTTTCTAGTTTTCTTTCACTAAGAAAAATGAAAGATTGTCTTCCCCAGAATGCAACACACTTCCATTTTCACTCCTGAAAAAAATAGTGAAACGGAGAAAGAAAAAAGGGGGGAAGAGAGAGGAGGATGGGCACTTTACTTTTTGAGGAGGAAAGAACATCTGCAGACTTATACTGACAGTGTTTTGTGTAACTTTTCCCATCTCTGAGGGAAAGGAGAAATGATCAAGATAATTTTACCACATTACTATTTTCAAATAGATACCAAAACAGCTCAAGCTGGTGTTTGTTTCGATGGAGTAGTGTCTTTAAATGGTTCGTTCTTGCCATGTATATTGTCAATTCCAGTAAACCAAAGTCTTAAATTGGAGACTAAGTCTTCTTTTCTGGTTTGTAAGAATAGCTCTTTTCCTAGGTTTAAGACAACTCTGTCCATGGATGATTAGAGCATTATGCTAAGAGATGTATTTATACCAAGTGTTTGCTCATCTTGTTATTCTATTCTTGGCAACCATTAAATGACAGTATTAAATTTCAGGTTTATAGTATTATTTTGTAAGCATGACGTGTAATTTGTGCACAGTGGATTTCACCCCCTGAAAACAAACTTGCCTAGAATGTTCATCTCCCTAAATTACCCACCTGCGGGGTTAGTCTGTTGTTTGTTATAGTCTTGTTCTCACCAAAATTAATATTTATTTATTAAATATGAATGTCTTAATTGTGCTTCTGAGTTTCTTTAGAACATCTTAGGACATATGCATCCAGTGATTGCCTTACCTGGATATGGTACTTCTCAGTCATCTGATGATACATTATTTTGAATGTATTTTCTTTCTGGTGTGAGTCTGTTTTGTACTTGTGTGATAGTAAACTTTTCCAAACAAAACCACTGTGACTTTAATAAACTCTCGTGAGAAACCATATTTGAAGCTTTTTTAAATCTTCACAGTCTGTTATGTCCTTTGCATTGCTGTTTTCTTCCCCACCCTTTTATTAAATCAGAGGAAAAGATCACCTTTTGGCAGATTGTTTTTCTCATAAATATTCATGTGTCCATTGTTCTGATTTAACTGTTTCTCCTTTTTGTTTTCTTATTTGTGCTGATCATCTTTAACCTTCAGCTCTATACACAGTCTGCTTTGTGCTAATAAATAATAGATTTCTACTGCTAACATAAAACATATTCATGAATTTAGAAGTATTCTAAACAATTAAAGTCTAAATGCACAGCTATCAATTTGACTTTACAGAAGGACTAGCATAAGAAAGCCTGCCTTTAAGAAAGGATATCAGGAGATCATTCCTGCCAGAGAAGGAATGAATTACAAGGATAATCTCGATAGTCAAGGCTAGGAATGTAAATGTGCATTGTATTTGCCAGTATTTTTTAAATGACAGCAAGGTCATTTCTGATTTACTTGGAATACTTTGCTAACAGTTTGTGTCTGTGTGTATGTGCAATATGCATAAAATCTCTGCCTGGCTGTACAAAACAGGTTATAATATGGTGGATAGGAATACATAGAATTTGTCTTGTGGAGTCAGATGGCTAGTCTGCAAGATGATTGCCATTAGAAACTGCAATTGTGCTTTTTCATTATTCTTCAACATTTCATTGTATATAGAAGCAGAATATAATTTTCTTTTCCTCTTACATGTTGAGGTTAATCAAATCTGACATTGCAGAATTACCCTGTGCCTTCCACAATCAATTGGGTAGCATTTTTGTAGTTTTTATATAGCTATCTATTGTTTCAGACTAATCCTGTTCGTTAGTTCTTGGTATGGTCTTCTGACTCTGGAAAAAGTTTATTTCTTATTCATTCAAAGGAATTGCTGGCTCTGACCAATGTGCTATTTTCAGTCTCACAGAACATGAATTCTCAACCAAAAGACTTGTAAGCTCTCACATGTGGTTCATCTAGCTGTCTAAATGGAGTGTGCTGTTTTCCTTTGAGTCCAACATCTGTTTGAAACAAAACCAGTACCATGGGGATGAGGATGTTGCTGAGGTCTGTATGTAATTCTCTTCCCACATGGTGATATAACTGGAGTATACTCTGAGAGTTTGGTGCTCCAATAAAGGATTTTTGACCTTGTTTTGAAACGAAATGGATGACTGTCTTGATTGTTGAATCTTGCCTCTACCTTTGTGGCATTTGAATTAAATGCTCATGGTAGTTACAGCTAAGAGAAGATGTTGGTTGAGCTGACCATTTTAGGCTCCAGCCTCTTCAATGGAAGCTACCAGCCCATTTGAGACTTCAGATAGGACTGGATTAATGGAGGATTCAAGTCTTTCTGCAGAGATGGCTACTGTTCTCTACAATCTATCTAATCTTAAGTAGTTTTTCAAGGCTGTTATAGTAAACTAAACTTTAGTACAGTAATAAGCCTTTTTTCGGTGGTTCGTATCCAGGGTATGTTTTTACTTTGTTTAGTGAGTATCTCCATGATTAATATCACCTTACTAAAAGTTGTTGCAGCTCACGCTTTTATCTTGCTTATGTTCAGCTCAGTGTGCCAAAGTCAGCATCTCATCCTTACTGCGTTTGTAGGTTTTATTGGCCAAATATAACTCAGTTGAGTGATAAGTTATTTTAGCATAATCTTCATAGCTTGGTTGCTGTTCTCCTTAAGATGAGTTAAACCAGTGCTAAAAGCCACTGATTCTTCAACAGTTGCTGAGACATTCAGGTTGTTGCATCTGGCTTAAAAATTTTGCTGTGTACCTGTCTTTTATCAACCTTTGCTTTGCAGACACCCTATTGCTCCATTGAATACATGATTGTATACTATTTCTTACTAATATGAGCATCTTAAAGAGCAGCACAACACATACCTGATTCATATGCATGACAGTCATTCAACCAGTTACTTTTACTTATTCTCATTGAATTGAATTTAAATCTCATGATAACTCATGCTTTTCTCATGATAAGTATTTAAAAATGTGAAACATTGTTGTAAGTAGTACAAGAACTTGGAATGTACATTAGGAGGCTTTCTGTGAGTGCAATGTGATCTGTGTTGGGTACACAAACTTTTACCACAAAAGGAAAAATAGGATGAAAGAAGAGCTTTTTTTCATGGTTTGAAAAAAAACCTTTTTATCAATTGATTCTATCAATTGCTTTTAATAAGTATTGCAGACAATATTGGAACTATTTCACAACTGATTAACTTATAAACAACATAGAAATTGTCATGTTATCACCCAGCAATTTTTTGTGGTCTGCAGATACCACTTCAATTTATCAAGGTGATGAGAACTGAAACAAGGTTGCAGGAATCAGCAAATGTGCATCTAATTAAACTAGTCACTTGTCAATCCTTCTCAGTTTTAAATAGGAAAAGATTACAGAAAGAAGGGGATTAGAGGGAGAGAGAACATCCTTCACCCTCCATGTCACGCAAAAAGGAAAACAACTACATTTAACAACTCAAATTTCACAGGGATAAATGGTAATGAACTTACTTATCTATGAAACATTCCCACGTAGAGTTAACTTATAATGCCTCTCGAAATGAGTGCAGGTCGACTATAAAGGACCTTAATTCCTGAGAAAAGGAAAGGAATAATGCTAAAATAAAGGGCATCTACTTTTTCTTAATTTCCATTGACAAAGGCAGTGCAGAGATATGATAGAGGCTGTAATCCAGGAAGGTAAACAAAGCCCTTACTTGATACTAATTAAAAGACTTCAGAATGCAAGGAGTCTTAGACACTTATACAAGGAAACTTTAATTGGATTAACTACTTAACAAATTTCAAATTTAGATTCTTTGTTTTTTAAGATGAAAAAATAGGAATATGAAAGGTTCATTTACAATAGGAGAGTTACTAGCTAAAGTGACTCTAAAGAATATAACCATGTCTTGCTTGTATTTAGCATGTCTTTGGATAAAAGTAGCTTGTATGTGGTCTTGGCTGACCAGTAAGTAGTATACTTAGCTATGGTTTACACTGAATTGTTTGGGAATGTGGGCAAGGGGTTTTTGGCCTTTGTACCAGAGTCTCTTAAAAGTGATAAAATCCCCAGCCAAAATCAGTCCCTGTGGTTACTAAAATGGCAGTACCCTAGTCTTTATAGTGGGAAATTTAAATATATTGATTTAAATCTGATTTTCAGGAAACCACTCTAGGCGCATTTTTGATCTGAAATTCTCATTCATCCACCTGGATGGATGGGACCTCTTGCTTGATTACAGGTGGAGATTTCTCTCATGGAATAAAGAGATAAATAATACTTCTAGTACAATGAATGAATCCCTGTGTGAGGGTCTGCTATATCCTTAGGAGTCAGAGTGCAGACCCGTTGTGCTGTGGGGAGTCTTATGGCAGCAGCAGAGTATTAATGTGGACTGCTGTCATGTGGAGAACTGGAAGCACTCAAGTGCTACTTGTAGACAAGACTTTGGACACTGCCCTCAAACTTCTGAAATCTAAGAAAAATTGTTCGCTTTATACATGGAAGTGTTATTCTCAGTATAGCAGGAAAAGGTGTATCTTTCAGAAAAATGTGGTGATGTCTTTAGTAAAATAACATGAGGCATCATTGCAGTCTAATCATATATTTTTAAAATATTTCACTTTGCACCATTAATTAATGTTTTCCCTCAGTTATTTAAAAGAGTCAAACAACTGAATGAAACTAATCCCTTTGCAGAATCTACTGGTTTTCTATTGTGAGCTTAAAAACCTAGGAGAAACTTTAGTGCTTTCATAGTGTTAAGTGTGACTTGTACAGGAGCCAAAAAAAGCGAAGGCCAATTTTTCAAATCTGCTTGAAGTATGAACAGCTGGGTAATAGAAAGCACAAACTTCATGTGATTGGTATTGAATTGGTGCTGATGGGCAGAGTAGTCTAGAGCCAAAATAGAACTTGAATGGATGATATGGAGTGCCAGCCTCCTTTATGAAGATGAAAGTTAAAAACATCTGAGGGACTCTTATAGGAATCTGAAAATAGAAACCATGTTTAACTATCAAAACTCTAAGAATGTCTTAAATCCAGTAGAATAGAAAGGACATAAATTCCTAGAATTAAAAAGTTTTCCAAAGATTAAGAGGAGGCAATTAAGGAAATTATGTAATACTGTGAGCAAGGATTGGACATTACCTCTCTTCTGGCAGCTCTATTTGGAATGGCACAGTGGGGTTTTTTTAAGGACATCCCAGTTACCCTGACTGAATAAAATATTTAGTGCATGGAACTCCTTAATATTTTGGAACAGGACTTCCACTGGGTCTTTGAAGGACAGGTGATGGATGAGCCCATCTCAAGCATGTGAGGTGCAGTGTACATTTGGTAAAAAAACTGAGATAACTTGTTCAGACAAAGTAAGTATCTTTTGATGGGAAGTAAGTTCCCATATATAGCTTTTGGGAGGTGAGTTCCAGTAAAAATCTGCTACATGATCTCATCGTGCTCTCTACTTAATAGGTGTCATGCAGATAGTTCTACTGAAGTAATAAATTGATGCCCTTTAGTCAAGAAAAGCTAACAGAATATGTACCTGCACACTGGGGTAAAAGTATGATAGATTAGGGGAGCTGTACTGAGAAGTATGGCTTTTATATGAGATTTCTATATTATTTATTATGTATTTATTATCTATTTAGTATGTCTCGAAGATAAACAAAATTTAGCTACTGGGACCCAAACGATGCTTGATCACCTTTCATATGGGCAAGGAAAATAACTAATGGGACTTCATTATATTTTAAAATAACTTAAAAAAATATGTTGCTTGCTACTTAAAAATGAAAATAAGGAATAATGTTAGGTGCATGACCAGAGATTAAAGCCAGGAGAATGTAGTAACAGTGTCCTGATCTCTTGTATAATGAATATGGAAGTTCACCAAATATTACTTTTAGGAGTCTGAAGGCTTTGAGAGATGGTACCTAGGATGGTTTGGGTTTCCTCTTGTAAACTTTCCCATTTCATGACTAGTCCCCATTTGTTTATCTCCTAGTTGTCTACAAGTTTGTCTTCCCATTTGAAGAGCTGTCTGGCATCAGAATGTCTTTTTGTGTGCAGGAACTTTAACTTAGTAATCAAGTTGTCTCAATGGTCTTATTGATAAAATAATATGGTTCATTTAACGTTCCCTCCCTGCATGGTGGACTTTTTCAATATGGCTAGTGTAAATTATTTACTGAACATTTTAGAGATGTTCAGAAATTTTCAAGGGCAGAGACAGAACTAGAGCATCATTTTCACAGCACTCATTATAGCCCAGATAATTAGGTAGTCAGCATATGCATTCTTCCGTTTAAGGTCTTTTTTACAACTTGTATATTTTTTTAGGTGCACTTCCTCCACTGATTGGTTTTGGGCTATATTCTTTATTCTCAAGTAGTGATTTTTGTATTTCACTTTGATTAAAAATGCATCAGAGAGTTTCATGAGAAGACAGTAGGGTTTTTTTAATCTCTTTTCCCTCTTTTCATAAACATGGAAAGTTTATTCTTTTCATAGTTCTCTATTTCCTAAATTTTGATAGGATGCAAGGGGAGAAGTTCTAACTCATTTGCATTCTGGAAGGACCATGTTGATGTTCCTTAGACTGTTAGTGCTGTCTTAGGCTATTAGCCTGAAGTTAGTGTTGCGAACAGCCTGATGCATAGTCTCATGCTGAGACGTATTCTCATGAAGTTTTCGTTTGAAAGCTGAGTAAAACTACAGAATGGTGTCTGCATCCCTTGAAAAAAAAATTAACAATTTCAGAAGATCTATATAATCTGTGTGTAACTTTGAAAAGGAAATGAAAATTGGAATATTTTGATTTGGTTGAAAAACTCTGTGGAATTAATTTCCAAAAATGAAAATCTGTCTTCACTCACATGGAAAGTCCTAAAGTATCAATGAAGTAATATGTAATTTCACTTAAAAATAATTTTGAGAAAGCAGTTCCCAAAATACTGTCCAGAAATAAAAATCTTCTTACTGTTCTCAGTGCAATCTAAATATGACATTCCACTCTCTACAGAGCTTTGTTTTGACCTTATTTACCATTCATAAATATACCCTTACAATCTTTTTATATAGCTCTACTGGACTGGGTTATCATAGTAATCTAGGCCACTTGGATTTTTTGGTCAAAATTTTGTCTCTTGCCTCCAATGTACTTCATATTATCTAAAGTTTGATCATGAATGCTTAGCGGGGGGGAAACAACCAGACTTCAGTGGTTTGTGGAACTGGGGCACCTTGATCAGAATTGAAGCACTAATATTCAAACTACTAATTATAATAATAAAAAAGCTAGACAAGAAAAGAACACCAAAACAAATGTATCCTGTAGGATCTGGTTTTCTGTGTTTTTTGTTTTTGGTTGTTTTTTTTTTTTCCAGGAGGGATTTAGCTAAATCTGGGGAAATCTCTACTGTCAAATCAAATAGATTAATCTTTGGTATGAATTTGTAATCATATCTGAGAAACAATAAAGCTTTATTTAATGGGATTAAAATTGTGTTATTGACATTAGGATTAATGATTTGTTTGCATCACAAAAAATGTTCTGCCTAAATATTTTTATAGCTTTAAAGTTACTAACTCAGAATTTGTGTGATTAACAGTAACTGCTACATTTATTTCTTTCATAACTAAAAGCAATAATGCTTTTCTATTCTTATTGTTGTAGTGCCACAACAATAGGTCTGCTGATACCTTTCATTTAACCCTTTATGCCACCACTTTCCATCCTTAAGCTACTTGGATATTTCTGCAAAAGTAACATATCTATGTCACTTAATTTTGATATTTTTTCCCCTCTAATTACTTAAAAGCAAAAAGGAACTCTTGTAATTTGGAATATTGGAGGAGGTAAGAATTCTTCAGGTGATATGCTAAAAGAAAAACACTATACAGACTCTGCCACACTGTAGCAATATGGGGTTTTCATTATTTTATTCTGTCATGCATCCCAAGTAATAGAGATCATTTCAGGTGCAATAAACAATCTCTCATGCAACCAGAGCTGTCGTTTAGTGCATGTAAGAGCTATAAAGATATCCTCTACTGGAAACGAAGTGTTCTATGAGGAGTATTTCAGTTAACATTTCTTTCTTCTGCATTCACTTTCTCTCATAAATGAATATTGCTTCTTTATGCTACTACTCTTTTTTCTTTGCTACTTCAGACAGTAAATTATGTAGTATGTGTCTGTAAAAGTTTGGATATCCTTTCTGTCTCTCTTTTTTTTTATTGATACATATATATTTATGAGGGTAGGGAGAGAGAGAATGCAGTATGGTGAGTTCTTCTTTAGTGAAAAAGGGGATGGCATGATCAGCCTGACATTCATAGCTGTTGAGTTTTCAGTCACAGCTTTGCCTTTTTATGTATTTACTGAATGTTTACAGGACTGGGAATTAGTCTGATTAGCAGCTTTCATTTATGGAGGGAACAATGACAGTGTTTTAAAGTGGTTTTATAATTTTATTCAATTCTGTGTCTGAGACACCTGCTTTATGTGAGGAATGGAAGCACAGTTTTGGCCAGGTCCTAAAGAACCTGTGTTGGAAAGATCCCGAATAATGACACTAAAATCAAGGTGGTACCTGGAGTTATAGAGGTGATGGTGTGTGCTGCCTGCAAAAAGTCAGAATTGAATCTTCTAATTTAAAGTAAAGAAGCTTCTGAGAGCAGGGATGAGGTGACAAGCTTGGGTTGTAGCTAATCCAGAGTATCAGGGTGTCCTGGAGAACTGAGTCCTTTCCTCAAATTAGTGGGGACCAGATAGTCCCATAGGTGATGTCTTGGTGAGGAAGAAGGTCTCTGAGGGTTACACAAAATTTGACTTCCTCTGACTGACATCTGTGAAGATTTGGCATCAAAAGAAGCATGCTTATGCCTGGATTTCTGTTATAAAGTACACTATCAGTGTTGGATAAAACAAAAGAGGAATTACTTGGTTAAGTTAGCACCCAAAACTATACCTGCTGCATATAATTTCCAATAGGATGTTGTCTCTTCCTTTAATCATATACTATTTTCCTCATTCTCTTTATTTTGTTATGAGACTGGTCAAAGACCAGATTTTGAAGAAATCCCTGACAAAAAGCCATGAACCAGGCATGTAACAGCAGAATTAATAACTTGACTGTGGGATCTCTGGGTTTCAAATTGCTTATATGAAGCAGTCTGAAGAGCCTGGGAAAAATAGTGTAGCTCTTCTTGTGGAATGACTTGAACTCCAGTTTCTTCCAGTTTAGTTGAGATTCTTTGTGCAGGATGACTGACAGCAAGATAGTAGCAGTCATAGCCTCCTTCAGCTACCAAAAGTGTCATCTTGGACCTAACCCACCAGTCAGCTGACATAACTGATGGCTGACTGTGGCATATTTTTAATTTAAAAAAATCTCATCCAGTTTGAACGTTGAGAATGTTTGATTACAGAAGTGTCAGCAAGCATTTTGAGCCAGATGGAGATATTGATTGCCTAATTATTCTTAGAAATGAAACTATCTGTGAATATAAGCTTAAATCATTAACATTAAAGGTTACATTTGGAAAATACTGTTATAAGGTTTCTGTATCATTTACCTACCATTTAAAATATGTGCAATAGATCTTTGGTGGGACTCACATAAACTGTTATTTACCATATGTTATTTCTCCGTGAGTGGGATGAAATAAACCTTTATTTATTGTATATGGATGCTTTCCATTAAAACTAACTTCATCCCTTGAGAATTGGGAAACCATTCCTGAGTTCAGAGGAGTAGAAATGCAAGCTCCAAACCGTGCTCCTCCACCTGAACTTCTGTAAGGATTAAGCCAATCTATGAAGGATGTGGCATTTCAGAACTATCTGTACTTTGGAATGCTTCAGACATAAGAAGACACTTGACAAAAGAACTGTATAATGCGCAGATTTTATTACCCTTGGAGGCTCCATGGACTTTGCCGGGGTAGCTGAGTGCTGGCAGACATCACTGGGAGCCTGCTCCTTCCTGTTGCTAAGGCCTAACTAAAATGTTTCTTCTTTTACCTATAAAACTACAGTTTTGTAAGACAGCAGGAATTTTTATGCCTGAATACTCTTATTACTCCTCCTCTCTAGATGCTGAACAATAGCAGGAAAGAACACAAGGTGAAACATGAATGTTTTCAGACAAGGTTAGGTGGTCCCTTATTACCAGTGGTGTTGATAAAGATTACTCCTTAAGAATAGTGCTAGCATTCTGCAAGCTCTTGCTATTTATTGGGATGAATTAATCTGACAGTAATGTACATTTTATTCTATTTGAGTACTTTTTTTTCCATAGGTTTTCCACTCTGAATTCTCAGTAGCTGTTTTGTTTGCTTGCTTTAGCCTTTTATGTCAAAGCACTTCCTCATGTAGTATCCAGGGAAATTCTAAAAATAACACAGTTCTGACTAGCAGATACAACCACACATTATTGAATTCATACCCTGGACCTAAAATATAGCCTGAGAGAAGAAATTAATCTTAGTCAGACTATTCTTACTTACAGATGTGATATTAATGATTATTGTGTCTGCAATGTCTCTTAAATTACAAATGTTATTAGTGATGAATTAAGACATTATCATTGTAAATTAAGTAATTAGAGTACCCTTGTAATGGATATTTACAGGTGTGCCCATTGGAAGAATATTGCAATGTTCCTTTTATAATTTTAATGCCTTTAATATTAATTCTTCTTGGTAATAAGATCTTATATGCTAGTCTTCTAGAAGGTTAGAAAAAGACAATCTTTAAATTTTTTTATGGCAGTTTATTTTGTGTGGAAAATAAACAACAATGTTCTGCATGGAATGAGAGTTAGATGGTGATTTAGTGGTAGGGGCACTGTTAATTTGTTTTAATTTTTGAGAAAAAAACGCTAGGTTAAAAGAAGGATTTACTTATTCTAATCATTTTACTTCACCTTTTCAAGTTAAGTGTTGGGAGAAAGAGTAGTTAGCCATAAAAAAACGAAGACAAACTTATCATAGTCTTTCCTTTAAGGAAAATAACTACAAGCAATTTCTCTTCAGAAAATGAGCTGAAAATTAAAAATATTGGACACTTGAATTTATAAATCTGATACTGACCCATAGGAATATACTAAAAGTAGCATATAACTGCTTTCTTTAGAGAATTTTGAAAGATTTTCATTTTTGGTGATCGGAATGATGATTGTAAAGTATAGGAAAGACTGCAATAAATAAGAACCTTTTTAGTGTCTAAAACTACTAGTAATAGTGATTAGAGGCAACCATTACCTGTGGATGAAGATTATCAGCATGTGCTCTACCACTAAAAGGCAATGAAGTAGCGTATTTTCTCTAATGATTTTGAAAGTTCTTATGACAGATCTTCGGGTGTATGCCCTAAGAATATTCTGGTGATGGCAGAGCTGGCACTCTGAGGAAATGGAGGTCTATGAAAAAGAACTGTAACTTGTAAAGATGAACAAGTGTTGATAATGTAATCATACCCTTAAGCAAATCGAATTAAAAAAAAAAAGAATGTTATGTCTACTCTTGTGATCATTCAAAATATCCAAGCATATGCAGAGGTGGGATTACTGTCAATCACATTGGTGATAGTTAAGTGTCTTTAATTGACCAAAGGTTCTAACATACGTGACCCTAACAGTGGGATTTGTAAGGAGATAAGAGAAACCTAGAAGAAGACAATTGAAAATAAGCATAAAGAAGCTGTGACAACTGGATTAAGACAATTGGAAAATAATTTGCATACCATGTGCATCAAACAGTATCCCTTTTCAACCAAATGTCTTATGTTAAGCAACACAATAAAACCAGAGAAGAGTCAGGGATAGGTAAGATGATGCCAAATACAACTATTTACCTTAATGCAAGATACTGCATCAAAACACTTTCAACATTAATGCAGCTACCAGTGCAAGAGTGAAAGCATATGAAATGCAGAAATGGAGGAAAAAAGGTGGAAATCACTTATTTGCAAAATTGCAGTTGTATAAAGGTTGAAGCAGTGAGCACCTTAAAAGTGAAATAGTTAACGTGGGGAACTGCTTCCCAGGTAGCTGAGCAGTCTTTGGAAGAATGGGCTTTATGGAGAGACATAAGAGACCCTCAGAAGGCCCTGGTAGTATAGTAAATGACAGTTTCAAACCAAATTCTAAATAACTTTTGATGGCTGGGAAGTTTGGAGAAAATGAATTGCATGATTCACATAAGAAACTTTTTTTTCCCAGATAAATGTGGTTATCATGTTCAAACAAGTATTTTTATACATAAAAGAAAAATACAATTACTTGGGTGTTTTTCTTTGTAGAAACCAATATGTGGACCACAAATTTCAACTCAAAAATGGTGCATAATTAGGAAGATGCGAGAAAAAAGCTGCAGGAGGCCAGTGAGAAAGCAATTGCAGCAAATGCAGTAACATCCAGTCAGCAAGAGGCAAGCTGGAGAGAGAGGAGTGCTTCTTGGAGGACTGACTGTTTAAATTGCAGTTGACAGTGTGGGGGGAAAAGCAGAAAGTTGGTGCTGATCAAGACCTAAAACATTGCAGAGAAGCTTCCCAAAATGGAGCAATACAAATTTGTGGATGGAAAAAATAGGGCATGGACAATCATGAGCAAAGGCCTTTTAGGGTGCCAGGGTATTGAGACAAAAGTCATGAGGAACTTTATGGAAAGGGACAAACAGAATTGTTGTGGATCATATACTTCAGTCTATGATTTATGATTTGCTTATTGAAACAGCTAATTCATCTCTGAGAAAGATCCTATGAGATTAAATAACACCCCAATTTGAAAATGGGAAAAATTGAATGAGACAGTCAATTATTTGTCCAAGGCTCTGGGAAGTTTGAGTGGCAAAGCTTGGATTAGTAGCTTCAGTATTTCATGCTTAGGCTATTCTGCATGTTTCTTCTTCCCATAAAATCCACAAGTGAGGAGAAAAAGGCTACATAAAAGCTTTACTCTGAGTTTATTGGATTTGGCTTTTAGGTTGTGGGTTGTTTTATTTTCCCCCTTTTTTTTTTAATTTTGTAGTATTTTTCATTTATTGGAATAAAGTCAACAAAGGAACATGTATCATTCTCCAATTTTGACTCTTTGGTAAAATAGTCTAATTAGATTACGTTTCAAGACAGTTGATCCATACAGGAAATGGACCAGATCTTCTTGTAAGGCTTCTGTGGCTTTCGTGGTCGCTTGTAAGGAAAGCTCCTCACAGCAGCAGTAGAACACTGAAAAGCTACAACCCACAAAGGTTGCTGTCTTGTGCTGTGATCCTACTAGTTCTCATGACACTGCTTTTGTTACAGATGTAACAGGTTTTAGTCACTTGCATATTGGAAGATGTGTGTTCCTCTCTGGTACGTACTGAGGAAATGGTTCACTGTGTAATCAGTACTCAAGAACCTGAAGAGTCATTGAGCAACTGTAGGTAACATCTTGTGAATATGGCACAGACTTGAGGCTCACATCGCCTTAGGGCCTCAGGCAGTTCCAGCAGTACTCTTGTGCAATTATTGCTTTTAATTAGAACTGACAGAAAGCTTTGTCAATAACAGTATTTTTGTGGAGAACTTAACTATCCATTTTCATCTGGAAGGTTTGGGCCAGGTCCTTGCCTTGAGCTGTGGGAACCGCATACGGCTTGGTTAGTATAATAGGTAAAGGAACAGTACAGTTTTGGTAGGAGCTCTCAGATCCATCCCGCTCCTTTTTCCTAATTAGATGACCTATAAAACTCGTGAATCCCAGAGACTGTGAAAGTCTAACTCTTGGTAGTCACAGAGTGAAAGATAATAGACCTTTGTGTTAACTGAGACTGACAGGAGCTGCTGTGCAATTCTCAACATTTACCCAGGAAGCAAAGATAAGCAACCAGACTATGGTGGAAAAATGCATTTAAAAAAAATAAATATATATGTCTCACTGAGAGGAACCAAAACTGAGAAGGGAGAAAGCCATATCACCAATACCCAACTCCTGGCAAGGACCCCAATGTAATGACACCTTATACCCTCCCCTTGCTACTCTTTCCTGACTGGTGTGTTAATCACATGACCTAGGTGGACACTGGTAGGGTGAGCTTACACCAGAGGAAAAAGTAAAGACCTGGAAGTATTTTAACTGTATTACTGAAGCTTTTAGGTACTGGATAATTCAAGCTATTCAACAGTTAAAACATTAAGTAGAGTACCTGAAGAGTTTTACCAAATGGTGTTTTCTTTCACACATACCAGCTTTTTGTAACACTTCTGTTAAGACCTGTATTTTACCAATAATTTCATTTTGAAGTGTTGTGTAATATTAGTATCTTTAACTGAGTTTTCAGTTGGATGGTAATAATTTGTCCCCTTTACTGGATCACACAGCATGCATTGGGTTTACTGGTCACAGAGCATGCATCTCTGTCTCTGTCATGTAATTATAAAAATGAAATTATATTCTATGACCTGATATATTTGTCAGATCACAGACCTTGATCACTTTAAGTCACAGCATGTTATTGCTGTGCATTTTTGGGTTTCTGAGTATTGTTTTCTAGTGGACCAGTGATGCACATCTAAGACTGCTATGTATAGTGAAGCAGAGCTTCCTGTGAGCAATATACATACTTGCATAACTTTTAAATGTCCTTTGGAGCCTGAAAAATCTGCCAGCCACAATGAAGGTGAGTGTCTTAATTTTTCAGGTAGGCAATCTGTCAACTGTAAAACTAAGCTGCTCAATGTAGCTTGCAAACTCAAACATTGTGTGCTTGTACATCGTAACACCCAGCTGGTGACTGCCCTTTCTGTGCTGGCAGGTGCTTAAAAGAGGAGATTTTTGTACTGCTCTTCAGAAAGAAGCATTTTTGTTCAGGTCATCTACTTTTGTCTTCACCAGGACAGAATGGCATGGGGCCAGGTTACAACTGCAGGGAAATCTGCTAACTGCATAAGCAAATCTTGTTGGTTTGCTTCATTGTGCAGCAAAATGGGAAGAGAAGCTAAGTGCCATTATACCTTCTCACTCCCTTTTTTTTAATGGCTTTGTGATTTATGACTTTCATTTTTTTCCCCCAAAATTTAAAAGTGATGCGGATGCACAGGATCAATTGACTGAAAGGACAAAGGAAAGATGCGAAGGTGATAAATTTCTGTTTGTCTTGCCTGTTAGAGGGGACGGGACCAGTTTATAACTGTGTGGGTATAACCAAAACTGTGTATTCTACACCCTCTGTCATTTCTGATGGACTGTTAATAATGGATCATTTGCAACAGCTGCCCAGGGCACCCTGACACCTCAGGCTACAAGTTGGGTGTTAAAGAAACCCTGTGAGGGAAGGTTTGTCTTCACATTAATAACTGTAATAACTCCCTTCCGGGATGGCATTGGCACCTTCACAACCAGCCTGAGGGGTCATCTCTTCTAATGGACCATATTAGACTGGCATAATAGGCAGCTGCCTGATGACCTAGACCATCAAAGACTCCGAAAATATCCTTTGACTCACAGAGTTGAATCACCCTGCCCTGGGAGAGGTACTGGACATTCCTGCCTGAACCTGAGCACATATAACCTTGGGGTTTTGAGACTTTGGGTACCACTCGTTGGATCTAGAGGAGGACCAGAACTCCAAAAATACTGCAACTGCCACTCTTGACAAGACTGTGATCATTACTCAACAGATCTGCAGCCATCTTCTGGACCAACAGGTTTCCTTTCCTTTGACTTTGCACCCAAGGGGGCCATGTGGTGCTCAGCACAGGAGCTGACAAACACTGTTCTGCTCTTGTCCCAGGGTGCAGGGTTATACATCTGTCTTTGTGGGTTAAAACCAGTTTTTCTCTGTATCATTGTATTTATTGTAACATTTTTACTAAATTGTAACTCTGACTTGTAATCTCTCTTGAGATGGGTTCATTTACCCACTGGTTTACTTTTAAACCAGCACACTGCCTCAGCCAAGAGTTTGGTTTCCAGCTAAAAAACAAACCATTTTCTAGAATAATTGACAAATCATGTTATCTGAATGAAAATCATTACAGATAAGCGCAATTCTCTTAGTTGCTAGCTACTTAAATATTAGAGGTTGGATCTAGTCTTTGCTATCTTTATTCCTAAGTAAGTGCACTTTAAGATAAGCTCTATAAGTAAGAATTAACCTAGAAATGTGTCATGATGGCATCATAACCTTGAAAAAGTCTTAATTCTGACATGTGCTAATAACTTCAACAAAAGCTGATGGAAAGTTCACAGAAATGTACATTGATGAAGTGTTACTAGTGTAAGAGAACACAGAAAATGCCCATAACTGTTAGTTGGAGTTGTCTGTAAAGTGCCTGTAAAACTGCAACAAAACCACCAATGTGCTGGTGCCCCTTGCTCTAGTATGGGGGTGCGGAGGAGCTACAATTGTAACTTCGTTAAGGGGAACTGTTGCTTGATGTTTTGTGTAGAGAACTGATGGACTAGCAATTGAATCTGAATGAAACACTAATAAGTGTTGAAAAATTAGTTTATTTCCCTTAGCTTTTTTTCCATTGACAGTGTATCTAATAAAGATCATCTGCCCGTGTTTCTTCTTACAAAACAACCTCTTCCCTCTTCTCACAGGAAGTGCCCAGAAGTTGCAGATGTTGTGCTCGGTTTGGGGTTTTTGTTTTGACGGGTTTTTGTTTGTTTGTTTTTTGTTTTGTTTTGTTTTTATTAAACCTGACATGGGAATGGAGCTACTTTGACAGTAATATACCAATATTACATATTTTAATTTTCCTTTATGTAAACACTCTCCCTGGTTTGCATCAAGGTATCTGAGAGTATCTGAATTAGGACTGGATTGGAAAAGAAGCGCTGACATACTTGATAAGGTGCTCCGTTTCTGAGCTGTTTCCTTGCAAATGCATAGCTGTAATATATTAATGTTCACTTACTGAAGTCACTGCTTTTTCCATATAGCTATTGATGCCTCAACAATGCAGATCAAATTGTTTTTTAAAATAAATAATTGGGAAAAGTAAGACTACTTCAAAAACTTCTTTGAAAAGACTGTGTTAATCAAAACCACTTTCTCTGGGCTGAGAAACCCCACAAGTGTTACTGGAATTACATGTTGTATTGGAATTACATGCCTTTCTTATAAAGAGATTTTTAGCTCTGGTAAGTCCTTTTAAAGTGAGTAAGTAAAATGCTTATAGCATTGAGCTAAATAACTTGGAAAAGATGCTAACGAAGGAAGAATAATTTTAAAATTAACCCTTTAAAAAGAAAGCACAATCTATAGAGTTAAATGAGGCCTCATTAAATGAAAGAAACATATTCAGGTACAGCAGTTGCCCAGTGGCCCATATTTACAGCTGGTAATACAAAGAGGCTATTCAGATTATATATGCATGAGTAGCTTTGATTTATGACACTTGTTTACCTCAGGTTGAGAACTGATAGGTTTATGAGAGAAAAATAAAGTTGTGGCTCTCATACCTGATATCTGTCTTTCCATTATCCTCTGTAGTGATACATTTGCAGAAGAACAGAGGCTCACAACACCCATCAAGAGAAAAATATGTGTAACTACCTAATTAAAAAGAAGACTTAAAAGAGAAGCAGCTGTTTCTAACAACATATACCACTAACTACTAGTATCCAATCACTTTACATTATATTTGTTTTAAGTCACTCAGTTTTTCCTAAAAATTTTCCTTTTGAAGACGCAACCCCAAATGTCACTATCATGGTACTGATGTGACAGCAAGTGCATGTTACAAGTGTTCAAGAGGAGGGATTTCTTTCTCTCTTCCTCATGAATATTAAGTGTTTGCAGGTCCATTTCCCTCCAGACTAATAGTTCTGAGATGGGTGTCAGATGCTACTGATCAGTACAGTCAACATTACTCCGGACTTGGTTCAAGTCTCTTTTTTTTTTTTGTCCTAGAAAGCAATACTTTTCTTATTTAAGTGTTGGGAGAAGCAAACTCAAATGTAAACTACATCTTCAATTCTTAAGGAGTTTTATCATTTAACATTTATGACCAGTGATGATATCAAAGCTGTTCCAACAGTATTAAGAAACATGTGACATCACCTAATTTTGAGACACGGATTCTACTGATATTTGCAAGACCAGAGGCAAAAGCTTGCTGCTTTCTTGCAATGTCACTGTTCATATGGTGTCCCATATTTTGTAACTCCTGACAGGATAGCTGTGTGCCAGCCCTATGCACAGCAGAATGTCTGTACTCTGCTGTCTGCTCTGCAGCTCCCATGCCTGAGTTTGCGCTCCGACCATGTCAGAACTGATTTGGGAGTGCATTTATAACAATTCTACCTGGTTTCTCTTTTTCAGAGCTAACAAAGGATATTTTTTTTTTTAAATGTGTCTCTTTATAAACACTGGAATAACTTTACTTACCTGTCTGCAACAGCAGATAAGACAACAATGATGAACAGAAAGGTCACATTTAATGGATATCTCAACTAAGAATTTATAAAAAAAATCTTGGGAACAGTTGTTGTAAGTATCGTAATACGTTACTTTATCAAGAATCTCTTTGTATATCTTAGGGTTAAATGAAACCTAAAACTTGAGTTAGGGGTTTTTTTTAATATCATGAATATTTTAAAGTGTTTTAGAGTAGTGTTAATTTTTTTTTTTAATTTTTGTTTCTGTAATCTATTAATAACACATAGTGCAGTTTGGTTTGATTTTTCTTTTTTTTTTTTCTTCCCTTTTTTTATTCCCTATGGACACACGCTTAACCATGAGGAAACCTTTTTGCACTTAAGTTGCAACCATCCCTCTTTAAAAGTAGAAAGAAGATTTGAACTGGATGATGGTATTTTTTTTTTTTAATTATTAACAAGCTCAAATACTAGTTCCAGACACTGAAAAGAGTTGAATACCACAAGGACTGTGGTGTTCAATTAAGACCTGACATTCTCTAATGCAATAAGGCAGGCTTCCCTGGTCTAGTGGCAAGTGGGGGAAAATTATGGTTGCATTAAACATAGCATAAAACTAAAGTAAATGAGAACTAAAAGAATAAATCTACATGGAAAGTCAGTGTTGCCTCTTCACAGGCATCTTTATTTATTCATTAGTAGTCTATCACTTGTACTAAATTTCAATCAATAGTCTTACCTCTCTGACATTTCATTTACTTAGTTATTAAAGTGATGTGATTCATCAGGTTTGTGATGACTTTTTGTGTGTCAGGCTACCTGGCAAAAGTGGATTGCTGTATGGACTGCCACTTCAGTGTTTAACAGGATAAATCTGGCAGAAATATTCATTTTCATTTAGTGATTCACATGGTACCAAAAATAGCAAAATATGTATAGAATATTAAATACTGAGCAGCAGTCATGGCAGCAAAAGCAAGTTTGGTACCTATATGGTACCAGGACAGAGTTAATTCCTTAGGTATTATGAATGCATCATGGCACTAATAACTTTCTGTCTTTTCTATTTGATTAAAGTTATCTAAATCTTTTCAATGTAAACACTGTGACAAACATGAACTCAGCAGATAGTTTCATCCAATGTGAATTTTGAGGACTTACAATGGGATTTAAGGCAATGTTATGCTATGCTTTAATATTGTGTTGACATGGTTCTACCATAGGAATTAATTTCAGGAAAATAATAATAATAAAAATGTATAGAGAAAGCATCTTTAACCTGGTTTTTTAGCCAATTTAAATGTAGTATTACATATATTGATACAGTTAGGATTCCTTTACAGTAACAGTGGGTAAGATGGTTTTTTCTCCTCCATTATTGTTTGGAAAAAGTAGATAAGTAAGAACTGAATGCCATGAGCTTCTCAATATAGTGGCAATTGCCTCAAAATCACACAGATTTAAGATAACTTCTTTCCCCCTGCACCCTAACATCCATTGTTTATTTCCCTTCAAAGAATAATGTTTTCTCTAAAATTTATTTTCAATTCTGCCACTAGATTTTCATTTTATGTGAATTGTGTTCTAATAGGGTACAGAATGAGAAGTTGACAAACAGGATCAAGAGTGTCAGCGCACCTAGGAACAGGCTGATGTTTTGATTATAAGAGAATCTCTAGCTGTTTCCTTGTAATTCCATATAATTTTCATTTTTCATACATGCAAATAGTTGAAACAAAAATAAAATCACCATGTGCTACGAAATGCCTTAATATCAGTCCATTACTGGAAAGTTTCACTACCCTGACTTTACTCAGTTGAAGCAAATGAGACCAATCAATTTAGCAATGCTGCTGGAAGTGGATCTGATACTTAATTGGGATTGGTTTCTTGGTCTGCAACCATTGGTCAATAAACTGGAGTAAGATGTGTAGGAATGGCAAAATACCTGTTCAACCATCTTGCTGTTGCTCAGTGCTGCATTTCAGCTTGAAAAATGTATTTCTTGTTCTCTCTGGCATTTCTTTTCTTATATTCCTTGCTCTGTAGACCCAATTAAAGAGCTGTAGCACACCTAATGCACCCACTTGTCATTTCAAAGAGTTAGAAGTACTTTTTCTTCAGAAAATGGTTTTCAATATTTAAGCTCAGAGGCAAAGGGACTTCTTGCCTGAATTTTCAATATAGAAGTTCATAGGAAAAGCTATCTTACCCTCCCACCCCCAGCCCATTAATTCTTTGGCTTAGTTTTTGTAATATCAGCGTATCAAAACCCCTCAGGAACTTGTGACAGCTGGCACACCTGTATGTTTGACTCCTTGTGTATACTATGGCACTATGAATTTTCAAGGGTTTACACAATCTTGCGATGCTTTGATTATTTTAAAAGAAATGTACTCGTGTAATGAAAACTCTAGTTGTTTCCTGAATTAAATTAGATCTTCAGAGCTGATTTTTGGTAAAATCTTTAGAGTAAAAATTGTTTTATTTCCTATTTCAATGTTTCATTTTCTTACCCCTTGATAAGAAGGGAGTCTCTTTTCTTCATTTACTTTTCTCCATAGTTTTAATATTATTAAAATAAGAATCACCTTCTTATGTGGCAAGCAAAAAGCTTATTCAGTAATCTGACAGACTGTTCTTGTAGTCGCAAACAGGAATGTCCTGCTTTCTAGTATTCAATTTATTTTTTTCCTCCAGAAATTACCATTCTGTAGAAACATGGCAAGCCTCATTTTTCAGGTGAGTTTTGTACATGATAGAGAGTTTATGTAAAAGTGTCTACTACTTGGTTTTGTTCTATTTTTCTTTTATCATGAGGCTTTTCAGCATTTGTAGTATTTGGGTACTTTAATCCAAACTGAAGCAAAGTTGCTGATTCAAGGAAGAGATAGAGCTCTATTCTTGTGGGGTTTTTTTCCTAGCAATTTAACATAAAAGCAAAGAGCTGAACTGTATTTTTCACTGCAGCTTGTGACTGCTGATCAGAGAAAAAGCAACTTTGGCTAGTCATAAATTATGTCCATCTCTGGATGCAGGTTTTTAAAGGGGAATTTGAGAGGTGAGGTGCTGGGAGAGCAGTGATGCTGTTATAGTCTCCCTTTGTGCATTTAGTCTTCTGTACTGATTATTTTAATGCAAATTTCAGTTATCATTATTTCATTTTGAATACCAGAAATGAGTTCAAGAACAGTTCTGCTCGACTCCTGCCTGGTTGGTTTATTATGCACACCCCCATATAAAAATTGTTGGCAATTTCACACACATGTGCTATTTTAGGCTTTAAGGACTAAAATATTCTGAAACCTACTTTCCTTTTAAGTTGCTAGTGAACTAGAGGCAGGGACAGGGTTGCTGCTCTAAACTTGCCAAGGTGAATTCCTTCATATTGGCATGTCCCTGATCTCCAACATGGTAAAACAAAGAAACTAGCTTGCTCAGACCTGCATATTCCTGCTGAAACTGGCAGCAGGAGACAAAATTAGTGACAAGTGTGACAAGAAACCCCTTGAAATGTGACTGAAACCAGCAAGTTACTCTTACACATGAAGATCAAGGTGCTTATGCTAGTGTTGGCCATGATTTTTTGCAGATTGTATCCTGCTCTGTTATGTCTACTAAAAAGTATTATGCCCTCCATTGCTTCTTCAGCTGTTTTATTTGTGAGTAGAACTGGCTTAAGTAAAATTATACTGTGTGGTGGATTCTCCAGAGCTTCCCAGGCTGTCTGCTTCGGTGGAATAGGACACTGCTTATAATTATTTTTTTTTCCTCAGGTCTTATTTGAATTTCCCTTATGGCAACTGAAGCTAGTAATTACCAGCTGTAGGTACCATAGACATGAAATAACAATGCTTCCAGCAGACCCTTAAGATGTAACTGCCTCTCATTTCTCTTCAGAGCTAAGCAAGCCTCTTTCACTCAGTTGCCCCACACAGACCTCATTTGCTGCATCTCCATTGTTCTCTGTGTTCTGTCCTGAACTGTCATATGCTCATGTTTCACCCCTCCCTTGAGGCATGATGCCCACAGTGAAATACAGCAGTATTGTTGAGGCTTTGCCAGTTCTGAGGGGTAGATAAATGACTACAATCCTTCTGTTTATATATTCCAGTCAGATTGGTTTTATACTTGATAGGATGAAAATGCTAATTCCTATGTAGCCTTTGATACCTTTGTTTTCTGGCCAACTGGCATTAACTAGTCCTTCTCCAACTTATGTTAGTGCTGCTGATTAATCCTGCTTATATATGTAACCCTAATACCTACCTTGTTTCTTAGATAATTTCTTCAGCTAGGTAGCAATAGTCTTTCCCTCCAACTAGCAATTTTTCTAGATTTGCTAAATCTGGCTTTATAACATTTCTGGACTTAATAGCAATCTGTTTCCTTTTATTATCCTTATTATTGGTGATGATGTTGTGTATCTCTTAACTCGTGGGAGACCCTTGAACTCCATTTTGGATATCTGTCCATACTAACTGCACATACAGAGGTGTATGTACACAAGTCTTATCTTTTTTCTTGCTTTCTGCTGCTGTTTTCCCAGGCTACTTATGAGAATATCACATGAATTGTCAAAGTTGTACTGAAGTCTTGATTTAAAGTATTTTCCCACTACTTCTAGAAAGGAAGACAAAATGTATACTGTCACACATAGAAAAACATTCTTTATATTTATGTAGGATTTGTTCTTGACAAATACGGTTTAACTGCTGTCACCTTGCTTGTTGGGAACTTGAAAATTATTTGAGTAGTTGCTGCTATTTTTCTAGGAATTGAGAGTGAAATTACTAGATCATCATTCCTTTCCTCCTTTATTTCTCCTCCTCTTCATTTATTTTCTTTTTAAAAAAACATATTGGTTATTTTTGTGATAGATATTTGCTTTTTATCCTCACATGGTCACAGAGTTGTAACTATAATTAGAGCTTTATTACTACATAAAATTTCAAGTTATCATTGGCTTATAGTTATCTACAGTTTATATCAGCTGATGTAGTAGCTTGTTACACATTTTTATCAATTATATCTTTCAATTAAAGAGAATTTCTAGTAATTAGTATAGGTTTCTTCTAGTGTCTTTAGTTACCTAGACTTTTAGTCACCTGGACCCTCTGCAGACTGGGTCAAATTCTTAATAATCAGTGTGTGATAAGCTAATCTAAACTCAGAGTTTGCCTAGTAGAACATAAGTGAGTCTTCCTTGGAGAAAGAAGATGATGGAAGAAGATGATGGAGGAGGCATCTCTGGCCACCAGGGGATCATGAATTTTGCCATCCAGCAGCAATTCTGGCCTAAGTCCCTGGGAATTGCAGCTATTTGATGTTATAGGCAATATCTCCTGGAATGTTAAACTTCCCTGTCCCTTAAGGGGTGTCACCATATCCTGGCAGCAATGTTTGGTGGGCAAATAGTCTTACTGCAGTGCTGACACCGTTTATCTGTTCTATAACAGGGATCATCACATCCTGCTGACAACCACAGTGGTGAGAAGAGGAAGAGATGAATGATCAGCGTGCTCATACATTTTGACTATTTGCCTTAGAAAATGGTGTTCGTTGTGTTTACCATATTAGCAGGGCATAAAAGTCATAAATTATGCTGGGATTTAAAATGAAAAATTACTAGAGCCAGGAGAAAGTCACAGAAGCAGTCCAATTGCAGTCCTTCAGTGAATTTATTGGGGGATTGTCCATCTGTGTGGATTAGTGCAGTCACTGCTACGTCCCAGTTTGCACCAACTGCCTGTGGTCTGCTTCAGGATTCAGAGGTGCTCTCATGTATGAGCATCACATGCAGAATGGCATCACTTTTTTGGAGTACTTCTTGGGCACAAGTATACAAGTATTGTATACAAAACACAAGTATTTTTTTCTACCATAAGTAAAAAAATCCAGTTTATTTATGAATTAAAACATTATATGTACCTATGAATTATTAGGGTTTTTTGTCTTGGTCATATTTTTGCTCTTTATATGGTTTCTGTTGCTTTGGTCCATTGCAATAGTTTGCAGTTTTTTTAGCACTATCATCCTGCTGGAATGGTATCTTTGTGACATCAAGTTTTGAGAAGGTGTATCTGTCTCAAAGAGTTTGTGGTGATCTAACCAGAAAGATAAAAATGCAAGCATGTTATGCTTTATACAACAGCTGTGTACAAAGCACTGTAAGTTATTAATAAAATATGTATTTAGTGCTGTAAGACTTAAATGATTAATGATCTTAATTGCATGGGGGAACAGCCACCAAATAATGTGGAGATAGGGGTGGGACTAGAGGTATTTCCAGCAGGATTTCCTAGAAGGAGTCGTAAGCCTTTATGATCATCTTCCAGATTGCTGCAGAAAACAGACAATTTTAAAATTACTGTTGGCAACACTTGCAAATGAAACAAAATTACTGGTATTATGCTAGGTCATGAGCTGTCTTTAGGAAAAAAAAAAATCGTATTTTTAGCCAAATGAATCATAAGTTTTGTAGGAATCCAGTGGTGTTACCATAGGATGTGGGATTATCAAAAAGGCAATGGTTCTGGAAAGATTCTGTGTATAGTACCATAAAGCCTGAGCTCCCAGTGGGTGAAGTTAAAACCAGTATAGTCCCTTGATATTGTAGCCTAAGGAAGGAGATGTGAACGCATAGTATAGTATTTTAACTTGTAGGATAAGTCATAACTAGCGGTTGAAACTGGAAAAACAGATGAAATAAAGGGAGAAAAAGGATGCACACTTTTCATAATAGCCATGAATTGCAATTGTAATGAAGAACTTTGATTAGATCTGACATAGAAACTGGCTGCTTTTTCTAAAATCTGCTATATAAAATGTTAGGCATGTATATCAGATCACATGTTAGGCCTTAGGTTTTACTTATTTCAGTAAACTAATTAAATATTCAATAAGAAGCACTAAACGATTAAAATAGTTTAGGTATGAACATAATAAAATACCTGCCTTATTAGGAACAAAAGAAAAAATTAAAATGGCTAGAAAGAAACATCAAAGTAACTTATATATGTTCTGGAAAGGTGCTGCATTTTATATTAATATAATATGAAAATATAATTATCTCCTGAGAACTCCAGGGAAGAATAAATGGCTGCAGTGAAATTCAATTGCATTTGCATGAAAAGTGGTGGACTAGCTATTCTATGATTCCCTCAATCGCAATGGTACATGATGCCTTTTATAAGGTATTATAAAATTGTAAATATCATATTAAAATATAGGTAGATAATTGAACTATAAATACAGTAAAATAGATTAACTATTTAAATTTATTGTAAATAAAAGTATATTTTATTGAATACACGGAGAACAGAGACAATCTTAAATTTGAAGCCTTATTTATTTAAAGGATTCTCAGAGCCCAAATACCTTTGGTTCCTTCTAGGGGAGAAAATAATTAAGTCCCATGAAATATGAAGAGCTAGTTCTAGAATTTCTAGCTGCTTCCACTCCTGTGTTTCCAGTGTTTCTGTCTTATCCAATATATGTCATCCTTGGGTTAGATGCTAAGATCCATATTCTTCTTTCCAAATTCACTTGAGATAGAAGAATGTGTATTATTTCTTGCTTTAATTCAGACATTACTGAACTTCATAATTAGTCTTATCATGTTGTCATGCTTAATGTTACGTAACACACTTACATGGTGCAGGCTCTATTACATAGATGATTTCACAACAGGGTTTATCTCACACGATATTCTCAGAATAACCATAGACCTAAATTCCAAATATCAGTAAAAATTGGCTTAATAACCTATTTAAGGGGATGAATCTTTGACTCTTTCCCAAATATTAGCCTGTGTATGTGCCTTTCAAGTAGCAGCTGAGTCTATGAAACAATGCTGTTCTCCCAAATATTTGCAAACCTCAACTAAACAGTATATGAGTAGTTTTCTGGAAAAAATGTAATTATTTTTTTTCATTGGTGATTTTAATTTGATCCTACCAAATATTATATGGATGTGAAGCAATATATTCGTATTCAGAATAGGTGTTCATTGACCTTTAAGATCAGGTAAAACAGAGCCAAATGTTACTCCTGGTGAATTTAAAGACCTGTTAATTCACTTCTCCCAGAGAAAATTATAGATAGAAAATTTTTACCAAGTTTGTAAATGAGTCCATATTCCAATAGGGAATGATATGTCTGTTGCTATGACTTTGGATACAAGTAGTGGGAGAGGGGAATTAAAAATAACACCTCCTCTTACCTTGATTTCCTGTGTCAATAGCATATGACAGATGCATGGAGATTAAAATGAAACAGCTCTAGAAGAATAGCAGTCAGAAAAGCAATACCTTCCCATCCAATGACCTTTACAATTTAAAGGATGAAAAGATACATTATGCACAAACATTTTGTTATCCTCAGGAACAAAGTGCTTGTAACTGAACTCTGGATGGTGCAGCCTGAATACAAATGAGCATCCTAATTGAGCTGGTTTGATCTTTGTTAAACTATAGTCCAAGTCAATAATATACTGTTACTGAAGGAAGCAGTCCTCTCATTAGAGGTGGCATAGCATGACAGAGAGTATCCCACCGTGGCATCTATTCTGTCATCGATTATGCACTGCTAATCAGTGAACTGTGGCATTAAAATCAAAGGTCTCCTTTCTGCTGTCAGCTTCTTATTTGCCAGGTTCTTTGAGGTTCATTTCTTGAGCAAAATCAAATTTTTACCAAGAGAAAACACAATCTTATGCTCACTCTATTTTGTTGTTGTTGGTTTTTTTTTTTTCTTTTGGGGCCTTTTGTTTTTTTGTTTAATTTGGGGTTTTTTTGTTTGGTTGGTTGCTTTTTTATTTTGTTTTTGGTTTGGTTTTTTTTCCCCTCGGCTTTCTTGTTTTGGGGTTTTTGTTTGGTTTTCTTGTTTTGTTTTTTTTTTTAGGGGGAGGGGGTTCTTAGGAGAACAATGAAAAAATAAGTCACAAGTGATGAATATTATAGTGGTGTTGCTTGATATAGCATTGGATGACATGAAAGTCATAAGACAGTATAAAAATCAATGTAGAAAAAAATAATGTACTTTTTTTTGGTATTATGTACTTTAAAAAATCCTTATTCCTTCTTCAAAACATTACATTAGAAATTCCTTTCAACTGGGAAACTGGCTGCTTTTGTGTGAAAAATGCAGATAACAGTTATGACTGAAAAGAGAAATTGAGATATTTAGGAAGTCATATTCCTTATAGTCATTCAGAAGGCAAGATTTGTGACCTTCTGCTTGCTAAAACATATGACACTAAGGTGTTCTGGGCTGCATCTGCTGACTTGATTTCTGTTGTGTAAAATCCTCATTTATGGTTGGATGGTCTATGGTTGTAACTCTCTACCCGAGATCTGTTTTCCACCACATCAAGAAGTTACTAAGTGATAGAGGTGCTTGAAGTGACTACTCTGAACTACTGAAGGGAGAGAAAGGGCTGCTAGTACATTTTTTTATGACACTCTTTAATTATCTAGCTACCTGTAGGGTATTGTGTATGTTTAGTTCCTTACTTGACTTTTGGGAATAGGAAAACTACTAAATGGTTGAAATGTCTTGTGCAAATAGTGTATTTTATGAAGTTTAGAAGTGTTTATGTTTTGTTTCGGGTTTGTTTTTTTGTTTGTTTTTAAATTATTTTCCATACATTATGTGGTGCTAATAAAATAGTCTATGTAAATTTTTGCAAAAACTGGATATGTCTAATAGGCTTTTTTTTCTTTCCCTCTTAGTTATTTATAAGGCAAAGTAAATAAACTTAATATTCCTCCTCCATTCCTTTCCTAACCTGTAGTGATGTGCTCTGCTGAGCAGCTTCTGCATCTTATACCTCTCATGGCTCTGCTTTGCTGGGGACTGTGATGCTGCTTATGTATAAATAACATGCATGATCATTTGGTAGAGACTGGGATTTTGGATTAAAACAGACTTATAAATGCAGGTTTGTTATCAACAGACAACACATTTTAAAAGGTAATGGCGTGCCAAATCAGAACACAGTTTTAATTTAAATAAACCATACTAAAGAGTTCTGACATGTTAATTCAAATTTGAAATGAAACTCTGGTACTTCAGCAGCTTTTTATAACAAGTAAATTCAGTGTTTTTAGAAGACATCTTACTTTGGATTACAAATGAAATTAGGCCACATTCTTTACTTCCTCTCTACCTCCAATAAATGTTGCAGAAATGGTACAATGGGATTAAAGTAAACTGTGGGGTTTTGTTTTGGTTGTCTATGCTGAATTTTGTACTGTGCAACTGAAAAAAGCATTTTTTTGTTGTCAGAGTTTTGAGTATGGATGACTTCTTGGCTCAAATATTCTAATAATAACAGAAGATTCTGAAATCAGAAGCAAGTCCTTCACTTGAAATTTTCAAGTTGCCTGCTTTGGTTTTAGCATGTTTCCTAAAATATGCAGTCTTTATTTAGCGAATATTTACTTGCTTAAACTTAGTCAATATAATCTTATTAAATCTGGTTAGGGTTTCCACTACATACTGCATAAATTAAACCTTCATTCTGGTCATGCTTTATTGCTCTGGGTTGCAAAGCTAGTAAAAGTTATCAAACTACAAAGGAAGTGTAGTATACCTTAATAAGATACATATTTTTTTTTACAAGTTTGGACTATAATTATACTTAAAATCAGGCTAAATTTTAATCTCATTTACTTTTCAACCTGGTTGGTTTGTAGTGCGTTCCAGTTCAACCTCGTTTCCTCCCCTTGTCTGAAGGCGTGTTTGCAGTACAAAAGTAGAATTAGCTCATTCTTCTGTGGATGCAGTGATTAAAATACTGTGTTATCACTATCGTGGGTAGCTCAAGGTGAATGAAATGGAATTGACTGTTTTGCATGGTGAGTGTCTGATTTTGAATTAAAGTGTTTGAATTCTCCTTGTCACAAATGGTAGGCTGCATGTCTTGGCTCACAATAAATCATCAGTATTTTTGATAAGAATGCTAAGGGCTTTTATCCCAAAGGGCCTTTTCCGTGCTTGCCTTTGCAACCTTTCATGCAAAAAATCTCTTCAGATCTCGTGAAAAGGTCTCATTTTGCTGACGCAAACTTTGTTATTAAAGAGACTCTTCTGTCTAACTTCCACCTTTTTTTCCTTCTGTGTTCAGTCTTATTTAAATAAGTTTTGAAACATATGGTGTTTGGCTTCCTCACATGAGCAACCATGTGATTTTTCCACTTTTACCATTATGAATTTTGAATTCTGTTGAGAGATAGTTTGTCAGTAACATGAAATGTCATTGCCAGTACAAAGATGTATATCTTTCTGTAATTTGGAAAGTAAGTGGAGCTTTGCTTGTTCTGCCAGTGCTGGTTATTGATGACTACAGGTGTTAGGAATTGATAGTGTAAGTCTACCAAAGGACAGGCCATTTGTAGGTGTCCCATGTTTAGGCACAATTATGATTTGAGCAAATGTACAGATGCACTATTATAAGGGCAATGCCACTGTATAGCCTTGATGGTTGAAGAATATTCAAGTACTCTGATTTGGAGCAATCTCTCTTGCAATACCATAAATCATAAATGCTCTGACAAGGATATCTCGTTGCTTGGTGTGTAGGTGTAAAGAGTATTGTACTCTGTCATATAAAACTTCTAGCACCTGACACTTAAAATGCCTGTTTGTTGTGAACTAGGTATGTTAGAAAGGAAAGTAATTAAAGAAAGGGTTGTTTAAATGTTTTCTTCAAAAGGACCTTAACTTTGTTGGTGTTACTGAATTACAGATAAGTTACAAACAGTTCTTTCATTAAAGAGCTACTTAGGGACTTCTAACAAAACTAAGGATTTGGATTTTTGTTGATTATGATTTCCTTTCACTGTTAAAATAGGGATAACCTAGACAAATTAGCAGGTGAATTACAGCAAAACAGACAATTAGTAGATGCATTAAAAAGGAAAGATCTAGAAAGAACAAAAAATTTTTTCATTGCCCATTGAAAACCAAAGACATGCCAGAAAAAACCCCAACCACATACTCTCAGATTATTAAAAAGAAAAAAAGGAAGGGGATTTGAAGGGTGTTGTGGGCTTTTTCATTTTCTACCTATTTTCATTTATTAAAAGTGACAGAGCTTTAAATACAAAATATTTCTGTTTGATAAAGAAAAGAGTTTTTTTCAGACAGCGTAAAGGCAAACTAGAACGTGCTGATTTTAAAGTGTTTTGATATGTCTGCTCGGTTTCATAGTATTTCTTCTTCCTTTCTGTGTTTCCATTTGCAACCATAATTTTGCTTCTGACTGGGTTGTGGCTGGTTAAGGCAGAGCTCTGGCTTTGATTAGAAATGTTGCATGTCTTTCTTGATGTGCCTTGCTTTTTAAAATACCAAAGTAACACAACCATTTGTAGGTTGGCACTCTTGATCTTAGGATATTCTTTGATTAATTCTTAGCTCTTACTCTTAATAGTCCCAGTGGCCTCTCACTTTCTGAAACTCCCATATGGATTTCATCAAAGCAAAACAAACATTTGTTAACCTTAAATAAATAAGTAAAACTATTGACTCTTATGGACCACAGAGATTTATGGACCTATCAAAGTACATTTATTAAGTCATTTTCTTATGACTGTAAAGTATTTCCACTGAGATTCTCCTGTTTTGTTGATTCATATCATGTGTTTCTTTCACTAAAATATCTCTACTTCTCTTTGCTCCTTAATCAGTTTTGTGTCTTTGTTTTCTATTTTAGTTAAAGTCCATATTTCATTGTTTATTTTATTATAATTCTCCCCACACCCTTCTTCCTCAACACCTCCACTCTCATCTACTCTCATCTAATCCACTTCTGTTGATTATTTTGCTGATAAGCACTTTTGTATGATTTCTAAACTTTTTAGTCCAGCTTCCTAGGACTGAGTTTAAAACAAACACTGTTTCCATTTTGATTTCATCTGTAACTATGTTTGCACTGGACTTCCATTCTGTACTTAAACACCAATGTATTGTTTTGTGGTGATTTTTTTACCTTTTTTTTTTTTTCCAGCAGTATCCTAAGAATCACTTTCCACATGTTTTCTTTGTGGACTGTGAACACTGTTGGTTTTATTAATTAGATTTTCGCATAGAGATCATGGAACAAAGCAAACAATTTCATATTCATCTTGCTCATGCTTCCTCTAACATTTTTTAAATTCTTCTTTCGACATTGTTTCTTTCATACTGTCAGTTTTCACCATTATGTAAAAAAGCAAGCATAAAAAGCAAATGGATTTTCATGCTTGACAAAGGTAGTGCCTAATAAGGAAAAAATCAGCTGATATTATGGTGTTAAAGCATCATGTGGAAAAATAGAATGTAGAATATTTTTAGAAAAATAAGTAATCTTAAAATTACAGTAATTTAAGGGGTTTGGTTTTTTTTCCTCTTTGATCATGTAAATTACTTGCTAATAAATACTGACTAACTTGTATGAAAGTTGAGCTTTACCAACATTTCCACGAAAAATTTTATCTTTCCTTGGCCTGAACAAGCAGTGCCACTAGAGGGAGCTTTTACCGATCATATATACGTGTGTGCTGTCGAGGGCAAAAAGGATGAAAACTAGTTTTTACAGCTGCCTGTAATGAGCACACAACATAGATAAATTGTCATTGAGTTATGTCTTTTTGAAATTTTATTTTTGATTTATGTAAGCTAATGAGTTGGGGAGAAAGCTCTGTCGTCTATACAGTACAGTAAGTTCTTGTAGTTTTTGATAAAGTGGGGTTTTTTTCTCTCTCTCTTGCAGTCTTTTTTCCTTTTACCTGTTATGTGACTTTTATAATTCTTGTTGTCAGATTTCTAGTTGATAATACTAGAAATTATCTAGTTGATAATCCATATTAACCTTTTTCCATATCTTGCAAGAGACAAAGTTTTTCATTTTCTTGTGATTTTTAGTTCTCGCTTTTTTAGAAAATTGTCATGGTGAAACTCAACCATCTGTCTTGGGAGTCTTGAGCCCTTCAGGTCCTCTAAGGTCAACAGGACAATCTTGGGGCTTAATTCTGTCATAACTGTGAGGAAAAATTGTCCAGCTGGGAACTCTGTTGCAGTTTAACTCACTTGCAAGTATGTCTTAGTGGTCTCTTCTGTGTCCTGTCCACAGAGAACATGAATTTTAATGCCTAGTTGATTTGAGTTTTGTGGTTTTCTAATACAAGTTATATCAGCAGATATTTTATCATACCAGGTATCCCTGAAAGCAATGTACTAAACTGCCTAGGATAGTTAGTTACTATCTTGGAAGTTTTAACTTTGTTGATATTATCCAACCTGTGTGGACAGACATTTTTCCATCTAACTTCTCTCACTTATTCACTGATTTGCTTTTGCTCTGCTTGAATGGGTACTAGCTCTGACAAAACCATGTCTTTATGGTGTTGAAACCAGATAGTGATTTCACAAAAGTTAATAAATATGAATTATTTAGTGCTTCTAAACTTATAGGCTATAATTGTATTAATGGCAATATTCTGAGCTAATTAGTTCAACTATTGTTGTTTTTTCCTGATTACACCTGATCTGCCTTCCATTTTCCCTTACATAGAAATGATTTTCCTTTTATCCAAAGGCAAGTATAACAACCTCTCATAAAGACTGACCAGAACTGAAAACAAGGATAGTGAACTAATTGCTATGTAATCATGCTTGAAAACTGCAATATTGGCACTAGGCTCAAATCTACTCTCATTACACTTGTTCGGATAAACTGCTGTCTTCCCCTGAAGTCAATTATGATTCTTTGATATTGCAGTCACAATTCGATGCTCTTCATGCCCATCTTTCAGTATGGCTGCAGAGAGAGCACTTTTCCAAACATACAGCATTCCCATTCATAAACTTAGTCTGGAAGCTGACAGCAATCAATCTGGCTCTTCTACTATAGGGAAATATCTACAAGTATTTTCTTTGTGCAGTCACTGAACAGGTGGTGTGTTTCTGTGAGGCACCTGTTGAGGCAAAACATTTTCTGTTGATAAAATGAAAGCATAAAAGTTGGACTGTCTCATGTTTTATTGCAAGTTGGAATTTCTGTGTGAAATGCTGCACGAAATCTGTGTCTTGGTCAATACACTATCACATTTGGTCACAGAAGGAAATTGATTGTTGAAGACTGATTTACCTTAGTTGAAATTGCAATTCCAAGTTCTAATTTTTTCTGGTAAAACTATGTGCAGCCAGCACTATCACTCAAAAGACTGTAGATAATAATAATGTCTCTTTATACATTTATATATATTTAAATTATTTTATGAAGAATATGTGACCGTTCCCCCTAAACCCAAGTACACATGGGTACCTACAAGGAACAGTGAATTCTCCCCATTACACTAAAAAAATTTTCTTATTTTATATGGGGATAGCAAAAAAAATGGGTACTTTGATGGTAAAACTTGTTACTGGGCTTTTAAAATATGTTTACACAACAGCTCCCAGAACTCTTCAGGAAATGTTTCTACCCATTTCAGGTTCAGAACAAATTTTGAAGAGAGATGACCTGAACATTGTGTAACTGTTGGGTCCTTCTGCTATCTTGTAATTCTGGAAGAAGAGTGTACTGTATTCTTGGCATTCATTCTAAGGTTGCAATTAGTTTCTGATGTACCATGCAATTATTGCCACTGTTTCTGTGGTAAAAAATCGGAGCATAGGTTTCGTGAATATGAACCCAGGACCTAGAAATTATGTTTAATACCTCATACCATGCATATTGGTCCCTGGTAAACATTTTCTTTCCTAAAGATTAAAGGAATGCTAAATGCATTTTCAGGTGAGTAGATCGGATTTTGCAAGTGATGCCTAGGTTTGATTTTTCTGAGCCTTCTTGCTGCCTATGCTGAAATGCATTATGTTTCTTACTTAAAGGATTTGAACACATGTATTTTTCCATTATCAATGTTAAAAAAGAAGTATTCATGTGATATTAGCTGAGAAATAACTAGAATTCAAGAAATGTATTTCAGAAAGAGCTGGCCCAGAGGGTAGTAAACTAACAGATTGACAACTGTATTTTAATATCATATTAGAAACAGTGGAACAGATAACACTTGACAAATTTTTGTGCTACCACGATGCAAAACCTATTTCAGGGCATATGAATTGAGAATAATGGAAAATAAAATGTATCAGTATATTTTAAATGTCTGGTTTTATTTGAGAAAAAAGGTCTTTTTTCTTTTAAACACCTCTAACAGGGAATTAGTAACTGGAGCAGTAAAACTTACCTACACTCAGAATTTCACAAATGATTTGACATTTGCAGCAGAGAACTCTGTTAATTAATGTAGATTTGAGGTCAGGATAATGCAATAGTGGGACAATACCTTCTTTCATTCTGTAAATAATACAAAATACTTTTATATCAACTATTCAGACATGACCATACTGTGTTCTCTTATTTACAATGAGGTATCACTACGTTCCTTAGTTACTTAGCAAGGATTTTTCTCTAAATTTTTGCCTGTGTAAAGTTCTATCAGTCCTGAAGGTCGGTCTTCTGCTATTTTGCTGATACTCTTTTTTCATCTGTTCTTGATAATACTACATGTGAGAACGCTAAGCATAAGGATTAATAAGTCCTCATTTATGATTTTTGAGCTTAAAATATTGAAATTAATTTTGGAATTTTTTGCATAAGTTATGCCACAATTTCATGTCCCTTGGGCAATATATGAAAACAAACTTAAGAATAACTGTATTCCTTTTCATAAATGAGTATTCCGTGTGGCTACCACATTTATAGTAACACAACATCAGTGTTCCTTTTTAATGTGTTTTCTGAGTTGATATTTTTTCCCTATTTGAATGCAAGCCATCCTAAGATGTTCATAAGATGGACCATAAAATGCACTGCAAGTTTTACTTAAATGTTTATTGCAAACCTCATTTTTCTCTGTAATAACAGAAATGGAAGAGAAAACCGCAAACTTTTGCTTATAAAAATGAAAATCAGAATTATGCTGTCCAATTTGGGATCCTCTTTATTATTCTTCTCAATATTTTACTTGGACATGTATAGAGGATTAAAAGCACCTATGTGCATGTGCTTTCAGTGTATTTTGCCAGCCCAACTGAAAGAAGATGCATGGATGCTGGAAAAGGCTCATTAATCAAACAGATGTAGTTTCAGTAATTATGAAATCTCCCTATTAAGCAGAAGCAGTAAGTCATTAAAATATCTTCACTGTCCTTTTGGCTAAGATCAAGCATAGAATATCTTCTCATTAGGATAATGGATTTCAATAAAATGATATTCCATCATTCTCCATAAGGAATCAAAATGAAACTTTTTGGTTAACTGAAATCACTTAATCATTCATTTCATCTTCCTCCAATCTTGTTCATTCATTTGTAAGAGAAAATTAATTCTTCAGAAAATCAGTCTACTGTCCTGGCAAACTGGGTTGAGTATAAACGTTAACTTTGTAAATTAAATTAAGGGTGACTTAATGAAATTAATCCTGAAAATAAAGTGAACAGAAGCAATATGTATTTGATTTTATTGTTTTTTTTTAAATTCAGGAAGCTACTAATAGATACAAATTCAGGGGTTTTTTTAAATTTCAGGAGCATTTATTGAGGAAAACTGGAGGTTAATGACATAAATCAGTTTAACCTTTTTTATTGTTTTTAATTTGAATTTAATTTATACTGATTATTTCCTATTTGTTTTCAATATCTTTTCACTTTGTTTTTCTGTGAACTAAAGATCTTAATTATAGATTATTAGACATATCATTTATGGATTCAGAAGTGGAAGAGAAAAAATAAGCTTGAAAGGCACCACTTTATTTGACATATGATCTTATAAATTTTATTAGAGCAGATTTTCCTTATCCTGACTAGTTGTTCTTCATTCATAGTTGGATGGTGATCTTTATTTCACTACTTCTTACCCAGAATTATTCTGTGTAATCTACTAATCTTTAAAAGGACAAGGCACAGTGTCTTCAGTGAATTTGAGGTTTGATGGAAACTTTCAAATCCTGTTAGAGGTCCAAATATAAGCCAAATTATCGCTCTGTTTATGATGATTGACAACACACAATATGTTTAAAGTTTCCTGCACACTTTTGAATATGTAGATGTGAAGATAAATCATACTGCTTTGATCAGTGTGTGTTGTTGCTGCTGATGCATGTATGCCAGGAGTGGCAATTTAAAATGGTTGCTTGAGATGCAGAATAGTGTGTGAATTTGGGATAGTTATCATACTTACTATGAAAAGTTCACACTACAAGTTGTCACAGAAATTAATAGTGAATCCTCCAATTCAGCCATTGGTTTTGGCAAATGGTGTTGGATACTGAATTTGCAGCCCTAGCTCAAATTGAAAGAGTTGCTGTCTAAAAGCAGGCAAATTAAAAGATGTTCATAGTTTCCTGGTGCTGTCTTTCCTTTCCTGATAGAGGAGTTAGGCCGCTCTTCTGTTCTCATTAGAGGAGAACTGAGCTACGCTCAAATCTTGTCAGTGTTCTTTGTTTACTGAAAGAACAGCAAAATTGTGTTCACTTAGTATCTTTTCCCATATCTTTCATAGAGAAGGAACAATGTCTGAATAATAGAATTATTGAATGGTTTGGGTTGGAAGGGACCTTAATGATCATCTAGCTCCAGCCCCTCTGTCGTGGACAGGGACACCTTCCATTAGATCCACGTGTTTCATTTCAGTGGGACCTCAAGAGACTGTGTCAAGGACAGATGAAAGCTAGACCTTCACAGCTTTTTTCTGGGAGTGAATATTATACTGAGGATGGGGACTTAAAACTTGAAGCTTTTTACTTCATGTTTTAGCTATGTAGAATTCAACTTACAAATTAGGTTGGTCTTCTTTAATTCTCCTCAAATGGATCTGTAAAAACAAAAACCCGAAAACAAAACAAAAAACCCCAAACATTTACAGCTTTTATGTGTGAACTTGTGTGGTGTCTTTCACAAGCAATGCAGACAGCTCTCTGATATCTGATGAACAGTGTAGTGAGTTAACCCTGGCCAGCTGGGGAGAAAATAAGATGAAGATGGTTGTGGGTCAAGATAAAGACAAGGAGATCACTTGCTAATTACCTCATGGGCAAAACATTTTTGACTGGGGAAAATGAATTTATTTTACTACCAATTAAAATATGTGCAAAATAAATGCAAAATACCAAACCAAACAGTGTAAAACATCTCCCTGACTTCAACCCCTTTTTTTTTTCCCCAAGGCTTAACTTCACTCTTTCACTCCTGACTCCTTTAACTCCCCTTTGAGCAGCACAGGGGGGTGGGGAATGGGGGCTGTTGTTCTCCCTGCTACTCCTGGCATCTCACTCCATTCCCCTGCTCCAGCATGGGCTCTTCTTCATAGGCCACAGCTCTCTTGGGTAAAACCCATGTGCTCCAGTGAGGGCTCTCCAGAGGAATCTGGTGGCTGGAGCCCTTCCTGCCCCTCTTCCTGCTCTCCCCTTGGGGCTTGCAGAACCATTTCTCACCCTTTTCACCTCATCCTTCACATCTGGGCAGTGTTCTGCCGGTGTTTTTCTGGCCACAGAGGCAGCAGTCCCCTGCCAAGACCTGGGCAACTGCAGCTGGTACCACTCTAAAGTCCTACAGGTGCATTTGCCATATATATGTGTGTATACAGACTTTCAAATATATTTACAGGAGGCATTCTTCTCTTTGAACATAATAGGGGTTCATTATCCAGACAAAGGAAATAAACTGTAATGTTAGGAACTTAATATTCAAATATCTGATTCAAAATGAAGAGAATGGGTTATAATTGTTACACCTTCATTTTTCAGATATGCTAATTTAACTGTACTGTGTTCTTTGGATGACATGTTAAACATGTAGTAATAATAAGGTTTTACCAAGCATAATTATCAAGTACTCTTGGCCTTAAAAATGCCTCAGTTGTACCCGTGCATGATAATAAGGATACAATAATAGACAATGCTGTTGTCAATGCTATTTGCATTTGATAATTAGAAAAACCCAACAATTTATATTCAAAAATGCTATGTGAACAGCAGGACAAGCTGGACAGCTAAGGCTGTTGTAAAACATATTGGCTTGGATTTCCATAGAACATTAAAATAAAACAGGTTTGGAAATAACACTTCACCCATTGTAATGACACTTGATGGGGTTTTTTTGTTTAAAAAAAAAAGCAAAATAAAACCAAGCCCCTTTGGGATCATGTGAACCTACCTGGAATTGTAATAGCTAGTCTTCACAATGAAAGGGGATACTAGTCACTAACCCTATACTTGATTAGCCCTTTTAAATTTGTTTTGATCCACAATAAGTTCAGAACTGGCTTTCATACTTGGCATTTTTTTTCTCTTCTTTTTCTAACCAAAGCTTTCTTCTGCTTGTCCCAGTAATGCACCAGATGAGCATTAGTAAGATATAAGCTGTTTTACTACAGATGGCAAAAAGAAAGTGAATTTTACCTGGGGTAATGCAAAGGCTGGGTATAGGAGAAGTGCTGCACCATCTTTCCATTAATTCTTTTCAATCTTTGCTAGTATGACAGAACTGTTGAGATCTGAATCATCAACACTGATCAATACAGGCAGTCCATGTCGTTTGACTTGCACCTTATAGTCTGGTCAGAAATGATTTTTCATTTAAGTAGCTCTTTGGAAATGTTGATACAGTCTGAGTTTTTTGAACAGGACAACACCAACACACTTTTGCTTTAGAGAGTGGAGGGGTAGGGAAAGAAGAAAAAAATATTTAATCATGGTGTACTTGATAAACTTTAGGAATCTAAAACAGGTTCCTAAGGTGCATCTCTTGTGGTTTTCTTAGGGCAGAGAAGCTTATGAGAGAGAGCCTTTTCCCACAATAGTACTGCTTCAAGAGAGGAAACACAACTAGAAATTCTAAACTGAGCATGGATCTCAAAATATTTGGTCTTTCTATGTATCTTGTGTTTATCTCAATGTTTTATTTAACATCATGACTTGCTCAGGTATTCTGTGAAATATTAGTGGATCTTGTTGTGCCTTTTTGATTGGATGTCGTCCTATTAACACAAAATTTAGACACCACTATATAATGATTGCTTATCATATTTTTCTCCCTTATGTTACGTTCGAGCAAAATGATAAAAATCTTCATGCATGCTAGATTTGTAACTACTTTTTCCTCCTTAAAATTGAAAGAAAAAGTACCAAATAAGAAGCAGAACACATGGTAACTTGCTTTGTAAAATTCTAACTACAACTGAGTCCCACGTCATTCACTAATATTCCTTCTTTTTAAAAAAATCTGAGCTATTCTAAAATTTGAATATGTATTTTCCTGATAAATGCAGTGGTTTATGCATTTGAACTATACTTAAAGTTATCTGCTTGTGCAGTAGTTTGATATTACTTCTCATGCTAAAGATTAATAAAGGCTGACATAGGCTTTCCTTGCGTTGCAACTTCATTCCCTTTTAAAAAAGAACATAGAAGGACCTGCAACACTCCAAATCTGTATCTCCTCATAATAATTTTATATATATATATCTTGACCCACCCCTCCAAGATTTTATTGTCTCAACTGAATGTAGAACTAACATCTAGAGTTTGAGCACACCACGTTATCTGGAATTAAAAACTGATTGGCATCTCAAAAACGGAGATTGCACTTCTGACTAATTTCTCACTTTAGCTATCCTCAGTTAGAAAAGATTTGACCTATCATTCATACACATTTTTAAAAATGTTTGCAGTTTTCTTCTGATAAGATTAAATCACTTAGTTGAAATATTGACTTTACTCTGAAGTTTTACTCCTTCTATAAAACCAGGAATCCAAGCAGACTGGTGAGGAGTTTGCTTGTGATGTCAGTTGCCCTGCCCTGCCCTGCCCTGTGGCAGAAAAGGAGTCCTCTAAATACTTTACAGTTGTGAGTCAAACATTCTCATCTGTCTAACTTGTAAGTCTATTGTAAAGAAAAATGCTCTATTCATCTTCAGATATGCAAATTTATGCAAATATTTTTGTTTGTATTATAGAATTGTGATATCTTCTTTAGCCTCTAGGGAAAAAAGTAAGGATTCTATCTTTAATTATTAAATGCTAGGTACTTCAGTCCTTGGGGAATAAGAAATCCACAAAATGTGTGTTCTATGAAACTACTGTCCTGAACTGACTTGTACCTTGTGCTGTTGCTTCAGTATGCTTAAGGATGCTGAACACTTACTGGAATCAACTTGCAGATTTTTGTACTGGCATATGAAAATACTTGTTAGCCTGCTCTGATTTACATATGATTTTTTCAAGGTATTAGTGTAAGAGATTTGGGCCTCTAGTGCCAAAATTCACAACTGTGTTCCACAGTTGGTTTGAGTTTATGAGAGAATACTGTGTCTCACAGATTGGTTGTAGCACAGCTTGCTCTATGATACAGAGATAAGTTCAGAAATCTAAACTATGTTCACATTTTTATATTATCAAATGTTCTTCAAATTCTTTTGTTGTTGTTCCTTTCCTAGCCACAGTTCTGTTCATCAAAATTCACATGAGATTTTTGCCCTATAAAACCCCAAAAAGATATCACCATAATTTGGAAGCTTATCTTCTGGTTTTGGAAAATCAAATCAAGGCAAACATGATCTTAAACATGTGCCCCATATACCCTACATTAATGCAAGCACAAAAATATTTCTTTCGCCTGCAAAAATACCTTTTCAGGATGTTTCTTTGGTGCTTTTGTCAATGTATTATGATGATTTAATTTTTGTGGTCACTTGATACTTTGAGAAAGAGTGCTCTTTACCAAAAGAGTTTGCAAAATGCAATCAGAGCTAATCCTCCCATGCATCACTGAGAGGAATTGAAAAAGCATTCCTTTTATACTTAGTTGGAGGGGAAAATAAAGCTTTAAGTAGAAGAGGCAGGAAACACCTTATTTGTCTTTTCCTCTCAGGAAAAAAGTAGTCTGTCAGTATAATATGGTTAAATTCATAGATCACACTCCTTTTGGTTTTTGCTTCTGTCATCACTTCTAGCAGTAGGCAACTGATAAGCAGCTTCTGCTATAAATGACATATCTGTTTTCTCCAAAGGGGATATGAAGGTAAGCAACAATGCACAAACATGGAATTAATAATGCCTTTGAATAAAACCCTGAGTTTAAGCTTAAGTGATGTTTACTTTCTGCTGTGCAAATTAAGAAACGATGTTTTGCTGCTTTTTACATTCCCTATTAGTTTCTATTTTTTTTCTTATCTAACCAAATGTGGGATGTGCTTTCTTTGCTTCATAGCATTAAATATTTTGTCTGCCTGTTAGAAACAGTTTCCTCCCTAGCCATTATAGGGAAAGTGTAGATTTCTAGTATGGCCTTCAGACAGGAATCTGCAGCTTTTGCTCTGAATTAACTTTTTTATGAGACTTTTGTCAAGCATCTCAAACAATAGTAGGTAGGTAGATAACATCATGAGATAATAAAATATTTTGAACCTTCATTTTGTGAAACAGTTCAATATTCGTTCTACACACCAAGTTTAAAAGATCTCTTTTTTCTGTACCTATATTACATTGTTTTGAGAATTAACATTTGGGTTCGGTGGGTATGCTTTTATGTTGAAGTGTCCAGCAATTTTAAAGTCCCGCACTGGTTGTTTTGATATTGCTTAAGTTAGGTAAAACCTGGATTAACATCCCTAAACTCACAACAATTATGTTGATATAAAACTTGTAAAAGTAAAGAGACCATTAAAATAAGTAGCACCATGAGGAAAAAAATTACAGATTATGTTTTTGTTAAAGATAAAACTTAAATTTAGAGATGGAAACCTTCTAAAGAAATGATGAAAAATTAAGCTAACTGATAAAAATCTTCAGAAAACTATTTGTTATGCATTAGTGTTTTATCCCTAGGTCCTGAAAAACTAACAAAAAAACTCCCACAGAAACAAATAATCCCCCTCCCCAAAAGAACCTAAACAAAACCAACTCCTCCACCTAATAAACAAAAGATACTTGTTGATGTAAAGTTGACTGAGGAAGAACATAGGCTGGGTAATTTGCAAGTGTATTTTAATTTAAGTAAGACCTGACAAGAAAAATTGTGAAGAATTCCAGTATTCTTTTCCTTTATCATTGTGGGTTTCTCTGCTCTCTACTCTAAAATTTTGTGTCATGACTCCAGGCTTCTCCATACTTAGGTAAGTACCAGTCTGTGAAAAGTCATACCTACCTGTAAAGATACTGAAGATGGAGCTCAGTTTGCTGTAAAATCCTTCAAAATGCTCAGGTACTTTCAGCAGTGAAAAGGTGAAGTAGTATATTTGCGTGTCAGAAGGTTAAATACTGAAGAGGCACCTGAGGATTGGATATGCAAAAATATGGAAATATTCATGAGTTTTACTTTGCGTAGGATTGATAGTCTATTATTGCTTATGCACTAAGGACAGTTTAATGAAAGTCAGAAAACCAGACTGACTGACTTTTATTTGTTCCTGGTGCCATTGACCTGAGTAGTTGAGGTTTTTTCCAAATGAACAAAAAAGATGGCAGGTTTCTCCTACGATTCTGAGTTTCATAGCATGCAAAACACTTTACAAATGTGTTCATAGAAGACACACAGTAGCAAGGGTGGGAACATTTGTCAAGTTGTCAGTGGACTATGGGAGGTTCTGCAGACTCCAAAGTAAAGCAAAGGCAATAGATAAGATGTTGTTTTCAACTGATGCAAAATTTCCTCTGTCTACTCTCTTCTGATAAAAAAACCAAAACCAAACCACAAACAACAGTCAGCACCAGTTGCCTTAGTAACCTTACTTAGACACTACAAAAAGAATATATTTTTTAAATAATTTAAAATGGCATTCTACTAAACAATAAAATAAGCCACACATTTAATTGTGAGTTCCTTTCCAAATATAAAATACCGAAGAAAATATCTATTTTCATAAATGCAGAATTTAAATAATAACAATTTTCAGAAAAGTTGAATTACACAAGTTTTGGGTACAGTTTTCTATTTTTCCTTTGTAAAATGTTGAAATTTTGATAAATTTTAATTTCAAGAGGCTGCTTAATTAAAAAATAAATCCTAATGTCTCTGGGTAAATTGCAGATCACAGTAAGTAATGATGTTTATTTTAAACCTTTTCTCATTTTCAGTGGTTAAAGACAGAAGTACAGAGAGTACTGTGGATTACGTTGTATGTCACTTGATGATGGCAATGTATCCAGAAATGTTTGATAGTAGTCATATAGTACATTGCACATCTATGAAATTGTTTTTATGTTTTGTTCCAGGAGTACTTAAAAAAGTTTTATTAAAAATTCCTCAAGCTAAGAAAGTCTTCTTATTTATTAGTAATCTGGTTCTTGGATTGAATAGGACACTAATTTATAGAAGTCAAAACATGTAGCCATACCATGATCTTTCAGATTAATAAGTCATTGGCTACTCTAAAAACTGACCAAGAGGTATCAGAAATAAAGTTCAGGTAAGAACTTTAGGTTCAGGTAAAATTCAGGAAAATCTTGTAAGTATGGTCTGTCTCTGGGCATCCAAATGTACTTCTAGAAATGGCCCTGGTAATATATCCAGAGACAAATTCCTGAATCAGAACTGGAACAAAGAAACAGGCCTGTTCTCTGTTGTGAGCAAAGTAACTGCCATAAAATAACATTTACTAAGGCTTGCTCTTTTCCTTATAGAGATCTAGAGAAAGGCTTGAAATAAACCTCAAAACAAGTAATTTTAACCACTAAGCATTGTGTGAAGACCGCCTTGAAGGAGGAGCAAAACTAGCTGCTACATTTTGAGCAACACTGTATTATGGTAGGCAACTTGAAGCGGAATATGAAACATCCCAGGAGATCAATATGAGCCACTCTATTCTTTAAGATTACAGCTGAGATCTAGGGATACAGAAAATCTTCAGTGACACTTGGGCTTGTTTGCCTGTGAAGCTGAATGTGAACTTGGCTCTCTAGCAGTCTGTCAAGACTGTCCTGTGAAATGTCAGTCATGTGGGGAAGGAGCAGACTTCTGCAATATGGAGAAGAGGTGGGACAGAAGAGGGTGAAAAATCAAGCTTCTACTCTACCAATCACCATCCCTATCTAGTAGATAAAGCCATCCGAGGAACATGCTGAGGAGTACAGTCAGATTTTTATCTTGAGAGGGAAAAGGAAGTAGCATTATATGGTGGATTTTCTTTAAACTGTCTTCCAAGCCAAGAAAAAGACAATAGAATATGCATAAGGCAAAAGGTTGGTTGGTTGACCACCTCAAGTGTAAAAAGAAGGCTTGTACATTTGGCTGATACTTCCTTGCCAGGTGTATTTCCTTTCCCCATAAGAGAAGAAGGTCTTTGATAAACTTCTCACTGATTCCTTGCTGACATAAGAATCTGGAACATAAGCTATATCCTCCCTGGATTTTTCCAGCCATTGCCCTGAGTGTTGTTTTCATTAGTGGCCCTTCTGGGGACTTAGGAAAGGACATCTCCAGCAGTGTTCCTGTCATTCATGATCTGAAGTTCGGATAGAGGTGTATCCTACTGAGCAACAGGCTTGTGGCACAGGGCCAAGGTTGCATTTCTTGTCATTGAAATTAACCTGTGACAGGCCGTCCTCAATAACACCTGCTTCGAAGTTCGATTTTTAAAGGGGTTTTTATTGACAATGAGCTGCTTTGAGGTATCTCCCACTTTTTGCTTAGCATCATTTTAACAGTTCATTTGAAACACTGTGTGAAATGTTCTAGCAACTTATGCTTATTTATTCCTACTCTTTGGGGGGACACAGTCTTGTGAATTAAACTTGATGGATTCTAGCATTCATTTCGGATTATAAAACCCACCTATGCAATATGAAAAGTAAGGCTGTCTCAGCATACTAAAACACTGTAATTCAAACCAGCCACATTAATATTCCTGTTGGTTGTCATTGGAGATATGCCAATTCCCATATGTATTTATCCACATTCTAGAGTGCCCTTGCAATCTCATGACTGCTTTTCAGAAGTGCTTGGTGGCTTATTCTTTCTCCTCAGCACGCTACAGAGAAATTACATATTCAATTTGAGGAGACAAATGTGTTTAGGATAACTAACATTTAGCACACAGTACAAATTAAACCCAGATGATATGATTGTATCCCTTGCTCCCCAACATTTATATTAGAATTCATATTTAAAACAGGAGTCTTTTGCATTACAAGTAAAGATTAAAATAGCTTTTAACTTTTTTCCCCCATACTTGATAGGCATTCTTGTATAATTAATGAGTTGGATATACTGTTAATAGTTAAGTTTTAGTGGTTTGTATTTTAAATATATTTAAAACATATTTAAATATGTATAGTGTAAAAGAGAAATGGTTAAGACTTTTTGTTACAAAGCCAGGGCTTTCTATAATTCTTGTCTAAGATATTTTTTCAATGCTACTACAGTTTGACTCATCTGTTTCATATTCTGCTAGCAATTCATTGCGGCTACCTTGGAATCAGAACACAATATTGATATTGCAGTCATTTGCCCTTTTGACTCTAATTTGATCAACTTTCAAGTTCTTAATTTCTGACATACACATATGGAGCTTTATTTTAGTAAAGTTGTTATTGTTGGCACGTTTACATCTTAGAACCATCCTCACAAAATTATTATCCTAGATTATCATTCCGTATGAAATCTTGACTGAAGATTTTAAAGCAGGTGGGGTGAGTTTGTGGATTTGAGGCTTGGGTTTTTTTAGAGTTATATTGCTCAGTGCATGCTGGACCAAAATGATGTAAAAGCCTTTGTTATTCAAATGCTTACTTAATAAGTCATGATCACTTATATGTGATGAAATCTATCAGTATCCAAGTATTTTTCTTTTTTAGGACCACTGTTGCACAGGTCTCTTTTTACTTTGCTGACAGAATCTTTGCAAGAGCTTCTGAGAGATCCTCTGATGTAGCTTCAAATTATTAATAAAAACCACCTGTGACTATAAATGTATAATGTTTCCATTTCTTAATATTTTTAGATATATAGTTGTTTATGTGCATTCAAACCTACTGCTAGATACAAGTGCAGATTGTCTTTTTCATCTACTCAGACTGCTTTGATAAGAGATGTCAGCAGCTTTACAGGTGACCTGTTTATTGATCAGGATGCTAGGGATTTGAACAGACTTCTGTGCAGTGAAGCATCGAGATTTTTTACTCTGCTTTACCCATCAAAAATCACTGAAATTGCTGGTATAGTGAGGATTAAGCTTTAACAACCTATGGGGTTAAAAAGAGAGTTTGTGTGTATATGGTCTGCTTTGTGCTACAATCAACATCTGTCCTTTCAAAAATCATGGTCTCTATTCCCCAAATAGTTCATGGACTAACTAAGTGGGAATTAAAGCAATTGCAGGCAAAGTAGGAGACAGCCCGTTTTTAGTTTATCCAGATGGTTAGACTATAAAAATAAGCTATAAATAGATTGTAAAACAGGAAAGGGCACATATCCCTTTCCTGGTTTGGTTGAGCGTGAACACCAGAAATATGAGAGGCTGCACTTGAAAGGACAAGAGATCCATCTCACTTGCTACCTGGTTTCCAACAGCTGGGTACCTGAGAAAACATGTAAGAACAGAGCAAGCCACAGCACTCTTTTGCTTCAATGATCATTAAGTCTTGAGGAGTTAACAGATTGTGGATTGCAGATGTTTTGCGTTTGTATTTAATGACATTAGGTGACCTTCCTTCCATTGGTCTAATTACTTGTATCTCAAGGAAACTTGTTTCTGTTGGACATATGTTGTTATTTCCCTCTCAATAGGGAAGTCAGAGTAGCAAATTTTGTCATACCTATGACAAAGCTAGCAGCTCCTTTGATCTAAACAGAATAGGGTGGAGGGGAATTGTCTTTTTGCTTCAAAAAGTTAACATTTAAATGGACTTCAGCTGGCGGGGATGTTAATATATCACTGAGAAAAATGGTATAGAGGAGAGTTTATTTCTTTGCTGCTACGATGCTGACAGGAAAGTGTGCTCTGTAATTGATTAACAGGGCACAGTGCATTGACTTATATGGGAAAGCTATTACATCTCAGTAACAGGAAGGTATATATGATTCTGGTTTCAGTAAGTAAAAAATTGGATTCCACAGGAAATAACTAAAACTGCTGAAAGAACCAAAGGTTCCCAAGGATTTTTTTTCTCTTAAATCTGTAGCATAACAGTATTTCATATTCTGAAGGAAGTTTAAAGAGTGCAATATATTTAGTGCAGCTTTTATATAGGGCTAGAAATATTAGCTTATGTAAGCAGTCTTCTAACTTTTGTTCTGTTGCACCTAAAGTCATGAGTTATTAAAGAGATGTAATATCTCTTTTAAGTCTATTCATTTGAAATATAATCCTTCCCTATAATTTTTACACATTTATGGTGGATTTCCTATATTTTTGAAACCTAAATGAGCAGGCAAGATTGGGAGGTTTACTGTTTTTAAAAACTGAGAAAGTGGGGATGGGGTTTGTGGTGTTTTTTTTTGGTTGGTTGGTTGGTTGGTTGGTTTGTTGATTTTTTTTTCAAACTTATTAGTTGATGTCCCAAACAGGCATAGGAAAGGAGTACAGTTCTAAACAGTAGTGAAGGAAAACTATATCAATTATGTTTTGTTTTTTTCTAACTCCCACCCCAATATTGTTGATCCCAACCAAATTAAGAAATCAGACGGTTCAGATTTAATACTGCAAAAGCACATGTACACCATGTTAAATGTATTCACAACTGTCTGCAAAAATTGTGACCACAGTGGCAAATACAGAGTGATACTCCCTGTGGGATTTATATATATATATAAAAATATATATATTTAATATATAAATATAATTTAATATATATAAATAAATAATTTAATTATATATAAATGTATATTTATATATAACATATATATTTAATTATATATAAATTATATATAAATATATAATTATATATACATATTTAACTAAGTAAAGCTTCTCTGCTGTATTTTTTTGAATCCAAGAGTATGAGTTAGTGCAAGGTAGGCCATACAGGGGAATGATGATTTAGAAACTAGTACTCTTTCCAAAAATGTTTTTCCATATTTCTTTTACGTGTCTTCAATAGTAACACCAATATAAAAGCTGTCAAATTAAAATTCAGTAGCTACTGGACTCAGTAAAAGATTAGAAGTTCTGATGAGCTTCCACTATTTGAAGAGGTTTCTTTCAGCTGTCTTGTTTTTCCTGAGCACATTGCCTAAAATCCGTCTTTATTTTTGTTGCAGATATTGTATGAACATTTTAAAAAACTTTAAAAAAGTTTACTTGTTATGATTTATGATAGCTCTTTTATTTCTTTATTTTCTTTTATACTCTTATTTTTATTTTCTTTTATTTTCTAGAATATAGTGAGCAATAGCTTCCCGTTCTATTAAGTTACAAATTAAATTGCATAAATAGCGTCCAGTTTTTATATCCAAGTCTTTTTAATATTTTTCCATGAAGATGTAGACTTTTCCCCTCACCCCAGTTTGAAGCTATGGGTGGCAGAAAATTGTATAAACCGAACAATTTTGTTTAAAAAAATATACTGAAAAACCCCTAGGAAACTGAACAAAGCTACACGTTCAACCTTAGCTCTCATTACTGATGAGAATATGTTTTTTCCTTTAAATATCGTGCAATAAAAGCACAGGAAAATGTTACAAAGAGATTTTGTTGGGTATTTTTAAAATCTTCTGATTATATGTTGTTTTGCTTACAAATGTTTCATTCCATTTTTACCTAGACAATAGGACTAGCTATAAATGCCTTTAAGTCTCAAGCTAGGTGGCACTAAGTGACATGACAGCACAAGAAGTTTGCTGTCAGTTTTTAAGCTGAAAACATATTTTTATGAATTACAGAAAATAGACTGCAGATAAAGAAATACTTGAGAAAAACTTTGTCAAATAGTTCTGTATTTCTGTGATTATGATGTCAAGGACAAAAATTGGCAATTAGGGCAATCTGCTGCTCACTTCTATTCTTAAGCTCTTACTTTTTACTACTTTGACTGAAATAACAGCAACCTGGCACCCAGGATCTTAAAACGTAGGCTTTTGCTCCCATATCCCTGCTCCTAGGGAGAGGTGTGTGCAACCCTGGGGTGTTGCTTGAGTGGTGTGATGTGAGAAACACCTGGCTGCAGGCTTCTGACCAGATGTGCTGTCTGGCCACAGCCAAAGTAGAGGGAGAAGGGATTTGATCTTTCTGGTTTGTGGTATAAACAACAGTGTTTGAAACCATTTATCTAACCTTGTCAAACTTCCATCATTAAATAGTGTGGTAGTGAACTTAAAAGTCTCTGGAATTGTCCTTTAATTCAATGCAGAGTAGATGCCCTTTACTCATGCTTGTGCTTGTATAAATTCTACTTTTCCCCTTAACGTTTTTTACTTCAGAGGTTTGTAAAAGAAACTTATTTATTTTGTTAAATGTCAAAGTACTGACTCCTGAATTAATGTTCTTCTGCATTTATGGTCTTCAGTTTCTGTTGCTGCGAAAGTAATTTTATTTTTTATTACATGAGACCGCACGTTTTAAGTGAATGTCATTGTAAATTACTTGATTAACTCACATCCCTTTTTTCCTCATAAAGTTCTTCTTTAGAAGGTATGATTATTTTGACCTTCACATGATCCAGTCCAGCCAAATCACCGGTTTGTTATTGTTCCAAAACTGTGTGTTGTGGCTGATCACTAAATATGCTCCTTATGTGTATTTAGACCTGTGATGGTCTAGACCACCTAACACTTTCTAGATACATAAATTGAGGGTGTTTCCACTTGCAGTAGAGCTTGTGCTGCAATGTATGTGTTTAAAAAGATTAGTCAAGCTTACTGGTGTAGGCTAGGGCTTTTTTAGTTGTACCTGTAAAGTAAATGAGTAATTTAAGCTACATATTTCTCCCATCTGTTGAAATGCCTTACAAAAACTAGAACAAAGGATAGTACATTAACTATTTGAAAAATCCAAACCCATAGCTCTACATTCTAATTTATATCATACAACAACAGGAGATTTTTTTTAAAACATTTTTCTTCATTAGAAAACCAAAGACTGATTTTGGTTTTTTACATCTTACATGCTAATACCAAGTTAATCTTCTTTATAACTGAGTAAAATGGAAGCAAAATGTTCAAATGCATTATAGAGATTAGTTAGTATAGTTTTTTTTTCCGTGAATCTGTTGTATGTGATAATTCATAGGGATTCATTAGTGTCCCCTAATTTATTTATTTATTTTTTAAATTTCAATTTTTCAGCACTTCTATTATATAAATGAAAATTTGTATCTTATCTACTTCTTACAAAGCTTTCATGATAATTCTTTTCTTTAACACTAGATTATGTCACCAAAAACATTCCAGGTATATCAGGGCAGGTTTTTTTTGTGGTTCAGCTGTTACATCCCTAAGGAGAGTGGTGGCCCATGGTTAGGCTTTACCATTATCTAATTTTGTCCTTTGTTGAAGTCCTTTTTTTTTTCCTCATGTCAAGTTGTGGGTATGATTTCTTGTGGGTTTTGAGGTGGGTTTTTGTTTGGTTTGTTGGTTGCAGAGCTGGGATGTAGCTAAATGCATTCCACATGCCACACGTGAAAAATAACAAGGTTGTGTTACCACCCAAAAAAATAAATAAAGAGCACATTGTGACTTAATATGTATGAATAATTAAGAGCATAAAGTGAATATGTTTTCTTGTGTTTCAGAAAAGTGCGATGAACCTCTGGTCTCAGCATTACCCCATTCCTCCTTCAGCAGTTCATCATCTATGACAAGCAGCTATGTGCCGGGTTATGCCAAGTTAAACAAGAGAGGAGGTAAGGGACTCTCTCAACATAATGTTCAGATATTTCAAAAAATGATGAATGATATTTTTAATACCAAAATGCTTTTTATGTGGAATACTACTGCTTACTTTTGTTTTAACAGTTTTAGCTGTCTCACAGGCTGTGAACAGAATGAATTTCTGTTTTGTTGTATGGGACAGTAATTGCATTCCATTACACTGCAGGGAGAAGTACACTACTTCCCAGCCTCCCCTCAGTACCTGGGAAGATCATGGAACAGATCCTCCTAGAAGCCGTGCTAAGGCACATGGAGGACAGGGAGGTGGTTTGGGACAACCAGCACAGCTTCACCAAGGGCAAATCCTCCCTTACCAACCTAATGGCCTTCTATGATGGAGTGACTACACCAGTGGAAAAGGGAAGGGTTATAGGTGTCATTTATTTAGACTTCTGTAAAGCCTTTTACATGGTCCCCCACCACATCATTTTCTCTCAATAAGAAAGATATGTATTTGATAGGTGGACTATTCAGTTGATAAAGAATTGGCTTGATGATCACATCCAGAGAGCAGTGGTCAACAGTTTGATGTCTGGATGGCAGATCAGTGACAAGTGGTGTCCCACAGGTGTCTACATTGGGATCAGTACTGTTTCATATTTCCATCAATGACATAGACAGTGGGATTAAGTGCACCCTCAGCAAATTTCCTGACAACATCAACCTGAGTGGTGTGGTTGTGGATGTGACAACATCAACCTGAGTAATGTACCTGAGGGAAGGGATGCCATTCAGAGGGACCTGGACAGGTTCAAGAAATGAGTGCGTGTGAACTTTATGAGCTTCAACAAAGCCACGTGCAAGGTGCTGCACCTGGATCAGTGCAAAACCTGGTATCAATACAGGTGGGGGGATGAAAGGGTTGAGAGCAGCCTTGGAGAGAAGGACTTTGAGTTTACTGGTGGATGAAATATTGGATATGGGCTGACAACGTGTGCTTTCAACCCAGAATACCAGTGTATCTTGGACTGCATCAAAAGAAACATGGCCAGCAGATCAAGGGAGGTGATTCTACCTCCCTTCTCCACTCTTGTGAGAAACCACCTAGATTTCTGTGTCCAGCTTTGGAATCCTCAGTTCAGGAAAGATATGTACCTGTGAGACCTTTCAAGGTTCTTTTCCTTAATATCATTATTCTATGATTCTCTGTCAATGATAACTTTGGATCTGCTGCAAGTTAATGGGGTGAGGGGAGCTGCACAATTATGGGGGTCAAGCTGTAAACATGGTAAACCCTGGTGCAGGTGGTGTCACGGCCACTGAGGCACCATCCCCTGTCCACAAGTAGGGTTAGTAGTGGTGGTACCACAAGGCAGGTTCTGCCAGTTGTCTCAAGATTATCACACACAAATGGATAAGCTGGGTCTGATGTCAAGCCAGGAAGCAAAATCTGTAAGTGGGGAAGAACATGAGATGGGTCCGGGTGTGGATATTCCTATGATGTGGCCCAGGCTCACAGGCAAGGTTAGTGGGTTCTCTACTGGGATGGGCAATTATGGCCTGTTGGTACTCTCAGGGTCCTGACATCGATCTTGGTTTATTGGTTCACAGCTTCTCTGTATATTTGTGGTTTACATGTGTAGAATTCCTGTTCTTTGATCTCTTTATCATTGTCTTTTTTTTTTCTCTCTAAAATTAGTGTTAGCCAAGTCCCAAAGCTACTTTCTTTTCATGAGCAGTAATTGACCTAGTGAGGTGCTTATAGCCCTGCTTCCTCTGGTGCCACCCTGTGTTTGTACTTTCAATACCTCTGCTATCACCCTATCATTGTAGTCTTCTGCACTACATTTTTATTCTACAGTAATAGTTCATTCTCTGCAGAATAGCTACTTTAGGTACAGACATATATAAAAATTGTTATAACAATAGTCACTAGCCCATGCAATCACACAGCCTAAGTTAAAAGTAAAATAGACTAGACTGTGTTACCTGGCTGTTAGAGCATTGTTACTGTAACTAAGCAAGCTAAGCAGAAGCCAAAGACTAACTTAGAGAAAATATGACTGACAAGCTCTAGTCCTGCAGCCTTGCAGATCTGATTCAAAGCCTATTGCCTGATGGGAGCAGTGGCAGTTTCTTTGGTTTTAGGCCTGGAGACTAGTAGATAACATGATTTGTTGCTCCTGAATGAGAATAGATGCTGCTTTATGCTGGTTACAGGCTTTTACTACAGCGTTCCCTGTATTTTGTTCCATGCTTGTTGTAGTATGTCTGAACATGTGTTTTAATAGGCTGTTGGGTCCCTTAATTTCTGTGTTCAACTGTTCATTGTCCAGATAAAAGAAGTTAGGGGGCGCTTCAATTCTAAAACACTGTTCATCATTTGGGTTGAATTCTGTTGTGTGACCATAGTTATGTTCTTTTCTGTTCTAATCCCTGTCCTAAAATAATAAAAGTTATTAAAATCACTTTAATAAAATACAGTTTTGTGTCAGCTTGGTGGGGAGGATCTTCACTTTGCTTTTAGATTAGTATTTCTTGTTTTAATTTACTAGACTACTTATTCTAATCTAAGTGAAAAGCAAATCAGACATTTGGAATTTAATTATTCCCTTTAATTATGTTTAACCTCCCCTTTCTTACCCTAATAATCACTATAGTGCAGTTTCTTTTAATGATGTTTCTTTAGCAATATGGATCAGTGCCATCATTAATCAAACATTTGCTTAATTTTCTCTATCAAAAGGTCACTTGAAATTTACTTGCATCTCTTTGTCAAATAGTAGTTGCATCTCTGTTTAAATAGCAACTTCTGTACATTGTTGTCCATCTCTTAATACCTATGATCCTAGCATACATACTTTTCAAAACTGAAACTTCTTTATGTACATTAACAAATATTGTTTTCCTAGTTCTAGTGCCAGTAAAAGTATTGCAGGAGGGTGTTTAACACAGAAACTTGGCCATCTCTGTGTTTATGCTTCTGCTTCTAGAAGTGATGGAAAATAGCTCCGTTTTAATAGTGAGCTGTTTTATAACTTCATGGAATTACAGATATTGCTAATCAAACCAGTAATAAGGGAATCAATTTTTTTTCTCTCTCCAAGGAGTCATTATCAGCTAATAGATTCCCAAATCAAATATGCTATTTAAATCACACTGTGCTCAAGTCATTAAATGGAAAAAACTCCCCCTCCTCTAGCCCCAGACCCTTTAAATTAAAGAAATGTGCACTTGAAAATTCTAGTCTCAAACCCAATTATTTTTGTCATTTTCATGGCACTTCACTCTAGACTGGCAAAACAGTTTATCAGAATGGATAGTATATTTTATTCCATTGATTAAGACACTGATTTACTGCACAACCACATCATGTTATTAAGAAGGGTGGAGATGTAACTCTAGTTCTGGTTCAGTTTCCTGCTATAAATGTTACAATTGGAAGGATGCACATCAAAGAGTTTAGTATTTTCGCAGTTTTTAGGAGGCTTCAAAAGTAGGAACATTCATGAATTTATTTCTAATGTTTGATATCACGTTATTTACAAATTCTATAACTAGTGATCTAAGCAAACAGAATTAAATCCACTTGGAATGGCATTGATCCAGAAGCCTCCAAGTTGTATATGTAGGGTGGGTTTTGTCAGTTTGTGAGAATATTTTACATTTTCCACATCTGTCTACTCAGACTCTCATAAGCCTTAAATGACTTATGGATTAGTATTATACTTATTTAAAAGAAAATGCAGGTTTGACGGACAGAGACTTGATTAGAAAAGTTAACCTCTCCAAATCACTTTACTTGGTAGTTAGTATTCTTCTGTGTTGTCCCTTGTTCCTATAAGGAGAAGTATCCTGATCTTTTTTTTTTTTTTTTTTTTTTTTGTGAGGGTAGAGGTTATTTTTCATTATAGGAAAAATTGCTGATTGTAGAAACAAATATTCAGTGGTTACCTGCAGGTCTTTAGTCTCTTGTAAATTCATGCCAATACATATTAAAATGTGAAGGCACAGTTTCTATGTCAGTGAGTAAGAGTCTTTGATTTATATAGTAGTTGCAACTATGAATCTGTGTTTCCATAATTACAGAGAACCAAAGGCCTGGGGGTACAATGCAGGTTCTGCATTTTACACTGCTCTCTCATTCATGGATCCCCAAAGCCTGGGTTGCTTTCCTTCTTCTGCTTTCCTGGGCACTTTCAATTATAGCAGCTGTGAAAAGGAAACAAAATGCTTTCATTTTATAATCAGGGAAAGAAGTAGGAAACAGGGAGACCCCAGAAACTGTAGACTGTTTTGTTGTTTCTCTTTGTGAGACAAGGAAGGTGGTTCCTTTCCTGTTCTAGTACTCATCAACAGGTTTAACTAGAGTTAGTGTTGGGTGAAGCAATTGCTGCTATTCCAATCAGACCTGCAAAGAAAGGGGGGTGAAGATCCTTTGAAGCTTCCTGTGTGGCAAAACTTCTGTGGAGACTGGAATGATGCAATGAATTTCATAGTAAAAGTAGGTTTGGGGAAGGTAGAGTGTGGTGACTCCTGAATTCTGTTAAAGGTTTGTAGGCAAAGGTTTGGACTTAAAAAGCTAAACAGTGCTGAATTAGCAACTGTTCAGACAAAGCTGGTTGCAGCCAGTTTTTATCAAACTATCCTTTTGGTAGTGAGATAATATTTCAGTTTAAACAACTAAGTCTTAGTGCTATACTATACTATAGTATTTATCATATTTTTATTTTAATTTAAAAAATAATTTGTGTGTTGTTCGGTGCCAGTATAAGAAAGGTACAGATTATTTTTAAATGTCTGTAACTTATATTAGAAAACAAAGGACCACAGAAGAGGAGAAACATATATTTCTCTTTTTTGCTCCTGTCACTGTCACTTTTACCTATATATATGCAAACATTATAAAATTGTTGAGTCCTGTAAAATCCTAAAAGTTTTTATTTTCAACGGACTTCTAAAAAAAAATTTTTGAATTTTTTGTCAATTATCAACTTACATTCTTCATCTATGTAAGCCAAACATTTCTAAGGGTGTTAAATGATCCAGTGTAATATTTGGAGAATTTGGGGATGGATTTTCCTTGAAAAAAAAATTACTTTTCAAAATGTCGGACACAGGAGTCATCCACATTGGCATATATAATATATGCCATTAAGTCATTGACACTATAGATTTTAACTGAAATCTAGTTAGTAGACTAGCTAAAAATATTTTAGTTCCTTCCATTTTCATCATACATAATCTGCAAAAGTAGTCCATATTGCTGCCACCTTACTAAAGAAATTGGCATCAGAGAAAAGGAGAGTTTTGAATTAGTTCATTCTACAGCTTTTTAAAATCCATCCTTAGTAGCTTTTTCATATGTGATGTCAAGGTTATAAGGTCTGCCATTACATCTTATGACCTGCCATCAATTGAATCAGTGGACTGCATCACATCATGAGAAGGATTCTTAGCACACATTTGATATAGTGCATTATCAATCTTCCTTTTAATGGTTCCCAAGGTATTGAACCTTACACTTCTCACTAGTACAAGAATTAATGCCGCCCATCATCCACCTCATACTATTTTAATTTAGGGAAGAAATTCTACATTATTTCAACATAATGTAATGTTATATAATATAATTGGAAGCTGCTTGAAACTGAGCAGAGTCTCAGAACTTTAGAAATAATCCCAGCAGACAGTGAAAGTATGAAGGTCATAATGAGTTTTCGGATATATGGAAATTATCTTTGCACAGTGGAATAAAAAAGAGAAAATTTGGTACCCAGGGGTTCTGTTTCAAGTCCAGTATTAGTGGAGAATCTGATGCTGCCAACAAAATTGATAATGCAATATAAAAGTTTCTGTAGGGCAGTTGATGTTCAAAAAACACTCCTTTTAGCACCGCTGTGTAACTCCTATTTAGGCTTTCATGTTACCTTTTAATCAGCGTGCTGACCTTGGCCTGTTATCAGAATTATTAATGTGACTATAAAACAAGCATCAGAAAATTTAAGTGTAGGCATAGGTGTAATTGAGACAGGGTTGGTGGTTTTTTTTTTTCCCCTCAGTGGAGTTTTAAATTCTGCCTCCTGTGTGGAAGATGCAACAACTTATCTATAATGGGATATGATTCTTTTATTCCCCAAATCATTCCCAGTAAGTCAATCAGATTGTTCTGCAATGACTCTACCAATACAAAAAAAACATGTTGCCTTTGAACAATTCTAGGGACACCTAGCCTAGGCTCTTTTTAGCATTGCTATTAAAAACTCCAATACCATCACTAATATCACTACTTCTCCAATTATTTATTACTGTTCAATAGTGGAGTATGAGAAGGATTTTATGTAGTTTTCATTTTGAGAAAGTGAATGTGAATGGGATGGTTAGAATCAGCCTGGGTTGTCTGAGCTGTCTGGGTTTGTCCCTTTACAGGACTTACCAGGAATTTAGTTTGGGTATGAATCTCAAAGAAGGAGATGCTACCTCTGAACTAACACCGTCCAAATAGGGGCAGTATGGAGCTATCATGCAGTAGTTAGCACACTATCTATAGATCATCACCTCAAATACTTGTGTTGACAAGAGATGCCTCTGAGAAAACTAATACCCACAAACAACATAACCCATTATATTTTGATTAAAATCCTCTCAGAAAAAAGTTATTATGGAGCTGTCAGTGGTTTGTAAATTCACTGCCCAGCTTACCATATGTTGTCTTTTCTAAGTGGGAAAGCACATGGAAGTAATGGATAGAGTAGAACAGTACCAACCACAAGAAAGAGTAGTATCATCCACTTAACTTCTGAATGTCTATAAGAGAGCTCTTGCTGAGTAAAAATTTATAAATCCTTAAAATATGGTTGCCTTTAATAAGTAAATAAAAATCAGTTCTCTATCTGTAAATTTGTGCTTTGGATAAACACACATTCTACAGTCCAATACAGTATATTTCTTAAAACCTTCTCATGAACATTATAGATCAAATTCAGTTTCTAGATCAATATATAGGGCAGTAGGAAAAAAAATTTGTTGCAAGAAGATAGTGAATTTTGTGCAGGGGTAGGAAAAAGAAACATCAAAAAGAGGATAGAAAAGTGCCAGTGTACATCCAGGACAGACAGATACATTGAAAAAATAACTTTAAAAAAGAAGAACATCACCCTTTTTCATTCCAAACACAGTCTAAGAAACAAAGTCAGTAGAAAGTGGAACTCAAGTAATTGCATTGAAAAAAAAGTATTATTAGCTTATGTTAATTTACCATAGCCCAACAGATACAGAAAGCATGTTTTTTCCAGTTCATAACTAATTTGTTAATCAAAGTGTTCAGAATACCTAATTGGATTATTCAATACATATGTAGATGGAGAGGGAGGAAAGAAAAAATAATACTGAGCTCTAAAACTTTGTGATTTTTTTTCCCTACAGCAATTGTTTTCAGAGGCAGCAGTTTCAAGTCCAACCAGGGAGAAAAGGCAAATGGGCAACAGAGAAACAGGCTCTGCTGAGCAGCTAGCTTTTCTCAGACAAAACTCAGTTCAGTTCATTAATTGGTTCTGATGCTAATGAATGGCCGTTTTTGGCAGAAAAGTGTCTGGGCTGATGGCAGAGAGGAGGCAGCCTCACAGACAGACAGATAGGATCCATATATCACAGATATACTTTTCCCATATCCTTAGGTACCAGTGCAGCTCTGACTGTTTATCCCCAGAGTAGCCAAATTCTGCACTTTCAACTACCTTGAGAGACCAGAGTTTAATCTGACAGTTTCTCAAGCAGCACTGGGATGTTAATCTGTAAATAGTTAAGAAATCTCTTTTGGTGTTCTTACTGGCTTCATCTTGAAAATGCAGACCGGATTAACTGTCCAACTCTGCTTAGAATACTTATTTTTTTATCTGCATTGGAGCAGGAGCTAATGGTCTCAAACATGGGTGGTATAATAGTGGTATAATGGTATAATGGGGTGGCTGACTTGTTTATATTTTGTGGGTGGTATAATACATCTAGTCCTTCTCTTCATTACTGTTTGTCATCAGCTGCTTCGAACCTGTGCCATACCTGTAAGATATGTAAAAAGTTCTGACACCATTTCTAAACGTCACTAAACTTGTATTGTTTTTATTTAGTACGTGTCAGAAGCATTCATCGAGTTTACATTCACAGAAGTATTACCTGTACAGGGAGAGGTTAGTGTTAGTATTAGATGATGTATACGTGTGAGTGCAAGAATAGTATTGCCAGTGGCAGGTTCTTGCCTGCATAAAGACAATTTTTCACAGAAGGACATCTGTCTTTGTAAATTAGGCACTAAGTTATATAATCAGACAATGCAAAGATTTCAGACTTTGCCTCTGCTGTCTGATTTCAATTCTTAGAACAGACAGTGGAGGTTCATGTGCTGCATCAAAAGAACTGTGGCCAGCAGATCAAGGAAGGTGATTCTGCCCCTTTACTCCATTTTTGTGAGACTCCGCCTGGAGTACTGCATCCAGCTCTAGGGTCCCAAGCACAGGACAGACCAAGTTGTAAGTAGCCCTCCTCTGGACTCGCTCCAAGATGATTAGGGGGATGGAGCAGCTGTCCTGTGAGGAAAGGCTAAGAGAACTGGGATTGTTTAGCCTGGAAAAGAAGAGGTTTTGGGAAAACCTAATTGCAGCCTTCCAGTACCTGAAGAGAGCCTACCAGAAAGTTGGAGAGGGACTTTTTACAAGGACTTGAAGTGACAGAACAAGGTGGGATGGCTTTAAACTGAAAGAGAGTAGGTTTAGATTAGAGATTAGGAAAAAATCCTTTTCTATGAGGTTGGTGAGGTGCTGGAATAGGTAACGCAGAGAAGTTGTGAATACCCCATCTCTTGAAGTGTGTAAGGCAGGTTGGATGGAACTCTGAGCAATAAAAGGTGTCCTTGCCCATGATGGAGGGGTTGGAAACTATATGACCTTAAAGGTCCCTTCCAACCTAAACTATTCTATGATTCTCTTTAAAAAGCTGGCACCCTATAATTAAATTTTAGACTTAATATAAATTGTGAGACTTGTCTGAAAAATGCACAGTAATTACATGTTAGAGTTCAGCTAGATGCCTCTTTAAACCAATGCCTCATGAGGAACATGTTTACACTAGAGATGGCACACTGAACAAGCAAACTGGAAGACTTCATCTTCCTCAGACACTGGAGCTACTTCATTTGCACAGATCAGTGGAAACATGTGAGACCAAAAAAACGAAAACCTTGATATAGGAAAACTGTCCAACTTCTTTTGACAGGTCCAGTATATTTAGGAACAGCAGAGGCTGATAATTTAGATATCGGTTTGGTTTTATCTACAGATACTCCAGATATAGAGCTTTGTGAGTCTCATCTGGAATTAAGGTTAAGATGTAGTGAGTTTACAGAAAATACACTGTCAGCTTTTCCCAAGGTCAGTGCCTCTTGCCAAATGCTATGAGTGTTTCATCCTCTCCTGCACACGAAACACAGGTTTTCCTTACAGAGATGGGTGTAGTACAACTGATAGATTGCAGCTTTGAGCACAGCCAGAGCATTGCCTTTCCCAAATAAGTCATAAACAAGTATAAATGCTGGTAGAAATGGGAACTATTTGGCTACCATTATAACCTCCTAGTACAGTTACATGCTGAAAGAGAGAAAAGAAATAATGTGATAAAATGAGGGTATTTGTTGCAGGATGGGAGAGTGCAGCTATTATTCATGTTTTAGCTTTCACAGTTAGTTTATTCACAAGAAAATCTGAGCTACACGCTAAGAGACAGATTATTAATACTTGTTTTTCCTGTATGTGAGTTACTACATAAGTCAAAAAAAATATATCTCTGAATCTGGAAGAGTCTGACTTAGCATTCCAGTCTCACGTCATAGATTTGCTGTTGGTTTCTCTTTGTTTTGTCTCACTCATTTAGACAAAATTATTTTTTAACTCTTCTTGTGTGTAAGACTCATTTGAACATTGATAAAAATTACAGGTATTTGAAGGAAAAAGGTATGTCAACTTTTAGTGAGCGAGTTCATTTACTTTAGAAAGCTTCAGCTTTACACAAGCCTTGTACAGTGAAGTAAAGGTGGAAAGGGAAGGTAAATGAAGTAATGTTGTATAGATCTTAGAGCTTTTTGAGTGAGAGAAAATATTTGCCTTGAGTGAGAGACAATAATTATTTTTGGGAGCTTATCACTGTAGTAGAGATTTGAGTCCGCTTCATGCAGAATGGCAGGTGACTATAACACTGCAGGGTGAGAAACTCTAGGTGTAATTAAGAAGCAACAGTTTAGTTGTGCTGACACAGATACCTACACATAAATAAAATAAAGACGTTATACTTTTTGTGTTCTTCTCTGCATGGAAATTTAGTGTGTTTAGCTAAGGACCAAGCAATCCTCAGAAGAAATGTTAACAGTGGTTTCACCCCTTCTTCCTGATACCTGCACTGTTTTTCTTCTGAAATGATCCATTTGTTTGGCTGTGACATGTTGTTCATATAAGATAATATTGCTCTGTATTGAACGTCTTTGGCAGTTTGTCAGCTAACTAAGAAACAAATTAATATCAACAACGAGCTAAATTATTTTCATAGCCCTAAATTTTTTTGATTGCTTCTAGGACAGATTTTTTTTCTTTTAGGACAGATGTGTTCTTTATGACAACATTTTTTTGAGTGGTCAATTTTCCAAGTCACTCAATGTGAGATAAATAGTTTCTACTGTGGTTAATGAGGTTGTATAATTTGATAAGCAGTGGAAAAAAATGCTAACTAGCTTGAAAAGCTGCTTTTTGAAAAGTTGTATTTTAAATGCCTTTGCTTTCCAATATTGACTACCATGAAATTTAGCATTCCTGCTGGGCTTTTAGGCACTCAACTCCCAGTGAGATGATTTTGCTTTGGTTAAGAAAGTTGTCAGAAATTATTTGATGCTTGTATGGATCAAAGGATCCTATGGTATGTAAAAATAGGCACTTGATTTTGTCTGTAATTATATAATATTTATAGATCAGGAATGCATAACCACAAGTTATCTTGTAGGTATCCCTGTCTTCTTAGCTTTTGCTAGTATAGGCTGAAGATGAGTGTTTTGAGGGAAAAATCAGGTGACATTGTGTAATGAAAAAGAAGTATAACAAGAGTATTGCTTAGTGAAACTGGGCAGTGTGCTTTTGCTGAGAATGAAATGTTGGGTATTGCATAGTGCACTGAGAGGGGTATTGCCTAGTGTACTTTAGCTGACATTTTACCAAATGTAGAAAATATAGAAACTAGATGTCTCTTCTAATATACAAGCCAAATTCTTGTGTATTAAATTCTTTTTTTTTCTTTTTTTTAATATATATACTGAGAGAGATGGTACTTGAACTGCTTTGCTGTCTTCGGTATCAAGAGGTTGTGCGTTTTTTGTGGTGGAGAAACAACCTATGACAAAAGGCAATGCTGGGATTATTTGGTTTGCTGACTTTATCAACTGTTAGTCAGCAACATTCCCCATAACACATTGTGGATACATAGAGGTGATTGTTGCTTACATATGTTGCTTTCCAGGTGGGATTTTTTTTGGGAGGGGTGTTCTTTCTTTTCTTGTTGTGATTGATCAGTTTCTAAATTAGGCTAAAATGGTGCTCAGCTATCAAGAAGAAAAAGTTGCATGCTAACTTTAAAAAATAACAGTTTTTGAGAAACCAGGGAAGCTATTAATTAAGAGCCTAATTTTTGTGAAAAATCTCTAAAAGTTGCTTTACTGAACTTCTAGTTTCTGGGCAAAACCAAATTCTGTGCATTATATGTGGAATGTATTATCTTAAACATGCTGGTGATAATGCTTAAGATCTTTCCTTCTCTTGAAACAGTAATTAATTTAGAATTCATCTAAGGCTGCAACCACATTGACTGATGGCTATTTGGTGAGCCATGTCCAAAGTCATCTGGAAAGGAATACTATAGCTAGGAATCAAAACTGAGACTCCAAAAGCTCAGTAGCATTTGACAATAAATATTTTTAAAAATTTCAGTTCTCAGGCTTTCACTAGACTTTAATTAAGGAATTGTATTAAGCCCTTCACAGGGAATGTTTTTTCTGCAGTTGGAGCAGAGGTTGTAGTACCTTACTTATAAATATGTGATATTTACCACCCTTGAGAAATAGCTGCTAGTTTACTAGCTCACTAAGTGTGATGAGGCAATTCCTGTGCTCTTATCTTGTTCTCTTACAGCTGGTCCCTCCATGAGGCTGGAGTCACAATGACAGGATTTTCTGGGAAAATCTAGAGGCTTATCCAATTTTATGGATGATTACACCACTTTCAGGCTCTCAAACTTGTCTACAAAGGCAAGGAAGTTTAAAAGAACATGAGAAATTGTCTACAAATAAGAAATAAGACAGGAGAGACCTCAAAAAAAATGATTTACCCTATTGACGTAGGTCCAGTGCTTATTGAAAAACAAGAGTTGGACTGTGAAGTAAAAAATAAAAAAAAAATTCCCAAGTTAAGAGAGATAAGAAAACAACATAAAATAAGCCTTTGGTTCAACAAGAGTGTTGGAGTGACCAGAATCATTAAGCCATAGCATTTCTAGTCACCTATAAAGGGCTGCTCCCTTCTCCCACCGTTTTCCATTCCATGAAAACAGAAGTGTTCTCATTTTAGAACCTTAGTCAGTGGCAGGTTTTTCTGTTTCTTGTTTAGAAGGTTGCCACATTTTTTAGCTACTTGCATAACTGCAAAAAATAGATTGCCTCCATAGTCTGACATGGCTCATGAAACATAGCTATAAAAGTGATTATAACAATTTCATAAACTTGCCATACATTACGTTACAAGCAAGGAAATTGAAGGCTGTAATCATGGCTTTTATCTTGTTAACTTGCCTTAAGAACTTGAAAAAGTTCTAAATATTATAGCTAAGGAATAGGATGCTGCTGATGAGAGTAATGAAAAGCATTATGAGATTTCATCTCTCTGTCAAAGTGCTAGAATCTATTACAGAAAGTAATTTAATTATGCATTTTATTATCTGTATTAAGTATGAATTGACTGCTTTACTTCCAAAATTTTCAATTAAGTATAGACATTCTTTTCCCATATTACCGAAAGCTCATTTCTAGCATTTTGCAGAAGTCCTTTGCCCAGCAGAGGTGGTACTATTAACTGTTCTGCTTTCTCCTGCTTGTGTGTTAGTTAAATGTTATTAATTCTATGTTGTGATACAGAAGATTGAAAAAAACCCTGAATGGCACAAGTGTCCCAAGAGATACCGATAGCATTATTTAAAATACTGTCTTGGTACTGGAAATCTAATATGGACTGCTATTATGGATGATTTTAAACCATCAACAGTTCTAGCCAAAGAGAATATTTTTGAATGCATTGAATGTGAGGTCTATAAAAACAATTCAAAAAATTATGCCTAGAGTTAGTTTTGTTGTCGATTAATACCAGCAGTATTGGTAAGTACTGACAGGGTACCAATAATGAATATATGCAACTTTCTGATAAGCTATATTTAAAACATGCTCCCACTTTCTACTCTCCACAAAGGGAAACCAAGGGTTTTAAAGATCTAGAAACTTGTAGCTATTTTGATAAATTTAATGGGAGCGGGTTAAGTTGTAAGAGATTACATGAAACTAGGAAGAGGAGAAAAGAGATAGAGATTTGTAAACGAACATAAGAAAAATTAGTCTGATAAATTAAATTCCGTTAATTTTCTAGGTAAGTTTAGCACATAAATCCCTTTGTGTTCTGAATATTTAATGGAAAGTGTGTTAGTATTTTTTCTTTATAATTTACATGAAAAACATAAGGTTAGGAATAATGTGAATTCAGATATGTTCAAACAAAGCTACATTGATATACAGCGCCCATAGAGCTAATTCAGTAAACTGCTTTCAACAAATTAGGACACACTTTAAAAAGTAGTTGTCATACTATCTGTTTCAAACTGCAGGGATATGTACTATGAATAGTGTTAGTGAAGGAAGATTATGTAAAAAACAGAACCAGTTGTGTTTGTTCCTAAAGGGACCCTCAGGCCAGAGAGTTCGTAAATGCCTTTCCTGGGTTTTATTAAGCTAATGTACCATGTCTGCATTTGATTTCTTTTTATTCCCGGAGGGATTATATTGTTCTTTTTAACTATGTTTGAAAGTATAGAATGTGCATTTAGAATATAGAATTGAGCATTAGACTTTCCCTTGCCAGATAAGTAGATGAAGCTATAAAATGACGTTCAACAATTTATCTAAGAATTTCTTTGGAAGAATAGCTCATGTCAAATACAAGAGGTAAACTCCAAGTGATAAAGCTAACCTTTTATAACAATTATCCCCCCATAAAAAGAGTTATCGTGCAATTTTTTAGTCTCTGTTGGTCGTTTGGTCAATTAAAATCTCTGGAAGCATCTGAAATTCAGTTTAATAGCACAACAAAATTTGGATACGAGAGAGAAAGGAAAAGTTTATAAACATATTTTCAGGTGGTAGGTACAAAAAAGCAAATTTCCTCCTCTGTAGGAAGAACTCAAGGACTTCAGCTTTCTCACAAAACTTGTTCCCATGGAAAGGATCCTTTCATATGTGAGAAGACTTGAGGGGCTTGTTTGCACTTGATACCATGTGGTAATTTATCTCAGTCAAAAAAGATATGTTGAATCTATTGCAGTACTGGTACCCTCTGGGTTACAGCTATTTTGGTTATCTCAGATTCCATGAATGGTTGTTGATGCCTAATGGAAAGAGACATCACATCATAAGGAGAAAGACCACCTTTACCCATTAAGAATCAATTATGAAACTTTTTTCTCCCTGATCTTTGTCAAAGAATATTAAATTACAGTTATTTTGGCTTTCAGATTTCTTTATGAGTTTGTAAATCCAACACTTGTTCTTGCACATTGTTGAGCTCACTGTCTGGTTCCACAAGGTGCACTCATTTCTGTTCTAAGGTCATTTTGCAGATACTGACACTGCTCAATATAATTGGCTTTAGGCACAATATTCAGAATTTTAGACCTTGTAGCAAAATATTACTAAAGGTGTTGCATCTGTCATAGGGTAAGCTTAACCAGCTCTTACTTTTGTGACTCTAGTATTTGTCCAGTGATGCTAGCAAATGACTATTGAAGGAAGATGAAATGTTTTCTGTTCCCATTTCACTTACTCCATTGTGAAACTATTGGTAAATCTTTTGTAATAAACTGCTTTTAGTATATTAGAATCTTTCTTTTTCAAATCCATTGCATTAATACCTAACTTCCTTTACAAAACAAGAGATTAAAAGTTAACATCTGATTTTCTACTCTTCTTGTGCCCTTTTCTACTTTTTGTTCTGAAATGAGTTCAAGAAATACACTGTATGTTTCTCCATCTCTGGATTCTTTGGCTGGGGGAGTTGTGCATTTTTGGTTTTGTTTGTTTGGAGGGCAACTCTATTATGTGTCAAAAATACCTATTCAGAAAACAAAGTGAGGATTGTTGACCTTGTGATATCAGGTAGGAAATTATGAAAGTTAAAGAAACCCAATTCCAGGAAAGTTAGGTTTTCCAACATCAAGATTTTAAAAAAATAAATAATCAAATGATATAATGAATAAGTAAAGCTCAATGTCATATGGCAAGTTAATGTATGTAGAAAATAGTTGCTAGCGCTGATTATACAATACAGAATGATTTTTTTTTAAAAAAGCAAGTGTGTAAAATCAGAATTTAATAATGAATTGTCTGCAAGAATAGAAGTGTTACCTATCTTACCAAATTTAACAATAGAATTTTGGGAAAGGTTTGAGCCTCTGCACATTGGAGGTTCTGAGGGAACAATGATTCAAAGAGAGTAGGAAAGCTACTATGTAGGAAGTAAGACCCTTCTTTCATCTTAATAGTGTGAAATTCTTTAACCTGTGTAAAAGAGTCAGATCATGCAATATTAGAAAAAAAAATTAGTAAAAAAAATACTTAATGGCTAATTTGCACTCAAAATATTTCTCCATCTTTTTGCCTGTGGAAGGTCCTCTGTTGCATTGCTCATACCCTGCTATTTACTATCTGCTAAAGTTAGGCTGACCTGGTGTAGTTTTTCATATTTGCCAAGCTGATGTTCTTATAATAAACTACTCTTATAATAATAAAATAGTTTTCATTGAAAGTAATTTCAGGAGGTCTCCAGTCCAACCACCTCCTCAAAGCAGGGTTCAGCTCTCTAATCAGATCAGCTTGCTCAGGACTTCAGCCAAGCGGATCTAGAAACCTCCAAGGACAGAGACTGCAGCCTCTTTGGGCAACCTGTTCCACTTCCTGACTGTTCTCATGGTGAAAAAAGAGTCATTTCCAGTCAAAACCTCTCACATTTCAGTTCATATCCATTATCTCTCATCCTCCTGCTATGCACTTCAATAAAGAACCTGGCAACACTCCCGCACTAAAGCTACTATGAGGTTCCCCTAAAGCCATCTCTTTTCCAGGCTGAACAAGTCCCAGTCACTCAGTCTCTCCTCAGAGGGTGTGTGCTCCAGCTCCCTGACTATCTTTTCAGTCTTTCACTAAATTGAAGGTAGCAAAGAAAAATTAAAACCCACAGTTGAATGGGAAAGTGGTGTATAGGGTTGGAAACGAAAAGCTGCAAGAACAAGAGAGACCTCAGGAGGAGAGAAACAGAGCAAAGGAATGCCTCTCAAATTATGCATACAAATACACAGAGCCTGGGAAACTAGAGCTGCACATGGCCTTAAGACCTTGTGTGTCAGGATCCAAGGAGAAACCGGTGAGTGGTGACATGGTGGTAGGGAATGTACTACAATCCACAAAATTAGGATGAGAAAGTGGGCACCATTTTCTTTAAACAGATTTGTAATATCTCCAGATCTGATACCTTTATTCTTATTCAAAACTTTAATCTCTTGGGCACCTACTGGAAGGGCAGTACAGTGGGATGCAGCCAGCCCAGGTTTCTGGGGGCTGTTAGAAACAACTTCATGATACATGTGCTAGATGTGTTGCCTTCAGTGGGGAGGAGGCTTAAACCAGAAACAATGTCAGGGAATCTCAGTATTACAGATTTCAGCCCTCTGCCAGGTGTAAATCCTGCAGGTACACTATAAAGGAATTAAAAATTCATTCAAAATGTATCTTAATGAAACCTCTCAAAATAGATACTATTGTGAGATAAACATGCTTAAATGTACTTACAGAACTTCTATATTTAACTGGAATTCAGTTTAATTATAAACTTTACTCCCTTTATTTTACTTTAGAAGAAAATAAACAGAATATTGCTAACATTTTTAGTTTCTTTGTGCAAATACTTTCCCAGTCATCCAGTACCATATCTTTCTAACATCAGGTATATATTTTCATAGATCAAATGAATACATTTATGTACATAATTTTTTTTGCTGGAATCATCCTTGTCATAAATTTACTTGATAAAACTATGGTAAATAACAGTTTCTTTTTCTCCACATGATGCATTGCTTCTACTAATAAGAAAAAAGAGATTACATAATAGCAACAAAACATAAAAGTGAAAAAAATTGCAGTGGCCTCATAAGCATTAGTTAGCTCTCTTAAATGCTGTGATTTTATGATGCTTAATTAAAATTGCCAAATCATAAGCTAAAATTATGGCATAAGATGTCTCTAAACCTACAATTAATAGCAGATATTTTTTCTCTTTCATTTTTTTAAAAAAGCCATGTATATAAAGCTATATTTTCACCATAATTCATAGTTATGATATTTCACTTTCCATGCTTAAGCCATTTTGTTTTACCTGTTTAAAATATTTTTATAGCACAATAATAATAGGAATCAATTTTTCCAGAAGTAGTGATTTAGGTAGTGGTGCTTTAGAAGCCCTTGCTGCATATTTATTTCCTGGGTTTCTGCCATAAGGAAAAGCCCTCTGTCTTCAGTAGGAATGGTATCCACATAGCTGGAATTGGAGTAGGACTAACTCTCTGTGATAAGCAGTTTTCCTCGATATGAAAGTGAATCAGCAGAGCATAGAAGTTATGGAAAAACCATAATACAGTTGCATGGATATTCCTGGACAATTTCTCTTGAGCTGCAGTAGTGTTTCCTTGTCTAGGCTCAGCGAATGGAAATTTCCTTGAAGACTGTTAGGAAGATTTGCTTGTTTCAGCATGCGGAAAAAATCATGATCTTTATTCAAGAAGAGAATTAGGTAATCTCTAGAACGGAAGAGCAGATGGCTTTATGGGGATATAACCTTAGGTTGTGCGTATGATGAAGTAGGAAAGATTAATAGGTTTATCATTACAGCATTTTTTATAAAGTTTCAGAATACTATTTATTTTCACAATTGTCTGCGTGAGGTGAATGATGTGTTATGGTGGCTTATAGACATGTACACTAAAGCTATTTTTATCCTCACTTAGGTGTTTACTTGCCTGGGCAATGCTTCTGCCAAGTTAGATTATTTCTGCCTTGAATGCTCCTTTTCTAGCTGTGGCTGTTTCTTTATCTGCCAACTATTCCTCTGTATCGACAGAAATTATTTACGTACAATCTGCAGTCTAGCTGTTTGAGATGGTGTTTTTTTTTTTCTTTTGGTGGGGGAGTGTGTATATTGAGTTGACCTAGACATGCAGGAGTTCTTTTTGCTTCTCGGTAGTGTTGAATCTTGACTGACAATGCTGAAAAAAATGCATTCAGAACAAGTATTTCAGTCTGTAGCCTGGACAGCTTAAGTGAAGAGTGTGGAAACTGCAGAGAGATTAATTTTCACCTGGGGAGCCATGCCATCCTAAGAGTGTTAAAGGCCTTGTGGAGTCAGGGGGAGAAAAGGGGATGACTCAGGACACCTGAAGTTAAATCCTGCTTTGAATATTTCCCCAGACTCTGAAAGTTGAACCTTCCTACTCTACAGCTAGCTTTTGCGTATTCTCATCCCTTCTCTGGGTTAAAATTTTAAAAAGAAGGGTTGGAGTTTGCATTTGGGGCTTTTAATTTATTATAGTGTAATTTTTGAAATGCTCTACTCAATGAACTTTGAGTTCTCATTAATTTACGTTGAATAAAAATCCCAGTAGAATTTCGTACCCTGGCTAGTGTCTAAAATGTGTCAGATTAGTCAGTGCCACGTGGGTAAATTAACATTTGATGCCACTGATAAGAGCACTGTTACTTTTATTAGTGTTATAACTTATAACTTTTTCTTCTGGCTTTTTTTTCCCCTAGTATGGTCTCACATGATTAGAACGATTTTTGTATACAGTGCTATGTTTTGGCTCCAAGGAGTATAAACTCGTTAGGGAATCATCATTATTTATTAGTAGTTTATCATAGACTTCAGGCAAATTGTTGCCCTAAAAATTTGAATTCTACTCTAGTATAGTCATATCTTAAAATGAACATATTAGTTTGCAAATTAAAATAAAGAATAAAATTGTTCCTCTCATATTGTTGCAACTCTGCATATGATATCAATAAATGTTATGCTATTAGCAAAATAAAAGTCATAATTGAACTTTCATGACCAAAATGGATGCAGTACTGAGTAATCCTTAAAAATAGATTTTTTTTTTAAATAGAATACATTCTATTAATGGAGAGAAAGGAAAAGGATCTGGATACTGCTTGCAATATATGTGTTAATGAAGAAAATAATTATCTTTTAGCTTTGCTGTCAACCCCTTGAATCAGCTGTATATTAGATTTACAAAGTCATCTCTCAGTATTTCACAATTCTATGCTCCTGCTTGTTGAAGGAAAAACAGGAGAGGGAATCATGTTTACTTAGATGGATTGAACAGAGCCAGCAGCACCCGTAATATCTCAAGCAAGGTCTGATTTGCAGAAGCATTTGGAAGCGCTGGCTAATCCATGAAGCAGGTAGAGAAGGATCCTGTTGTTTTCTCAGGATTGGGTCAATACAACATAGTCACAAATAAGAGGATAGTATAGCTCCTTAACTGTTAATTTTCTAGGCAATTTGCACACAGAAAATATTCAGAAAGCTACTTTAACTATTCAAAGACTTCCAATTGCAGTGGCTGATTTATTCTTTTTCCCTCAATATTTTTTTTTCATAAATGAAAACCTCTTTGTGAGAATTCATTAGCTTCACTTATTTTTTTTTTTTAGGGGGAAAATATCAAAATGCACAGTGATTTTACAATCATTTGGATTGAAACCAGGTTCTCAGAAATTGCTGTAAAATGGGAATTCAGGTCTGATATTTTGAGCAGATGGAAAAAGTATATTGAGGAAAATCAGGCTTAACCTGGACAGGAAACACTAGAGAAAAATCTTCAACCTGAGTATACTCTTGGATGGTTTGTTTCTTGCCAGTCTCAAGAGAAGAACCTTGTAAAAAAACCAGAAGCAAACAAACAAACCCAAACCAGACAAACAACAATAACAACAATCTGGTAGAAACGGATACAGAGTAGGTAGCAGAGTAGAAAAGTGAGTAGTCTTTGGGTTCTGTAGCAGTCCAGGAGATGAGCCCAAGTGGTGATACAAACATCAGTAGCAGAAGACAAATGTTGACTGATGGTAATCATTAAGGGAGCTGAACTTCAGCACTACTGTATTTAATATCAGAAGCTAGGCCAGGCATTTTTTTCTACTTGCTCGGTTAAGACCCCTTCAGAGCCTGAAACAGATGGAGTACATCATGATCAAGGCATTTAAAGGGAGAAGTTTTTCTTGTGGGAAATACAAATCAGGAGGTTTGGAGTTAAAAAAAAACATAGATAGAAAACAGATAATGGGTATAATGAAATAATCATGTAGCTTCTATTTGTTAACAGTGAGCATTTCACTGCAGTGTTGTTTGCACATCACTAGAACACTGGTATATGTTGAAACTCAGCAGCAGAAACTGTATTCACTGTAGGATCTCATACAGAAAGTCTCTGCAAGATGGGAAGTTCAGCTTTTATCTTTTATAACTGAAGACTTGTCACAGAAAAAGATATGTAAGCCTGAATTATGGCATTTAATCATCTTTCATGTACAATCATTTGAGGGAAAAAATATTAATCAAGATGAGCTAGAACATCACAATATAACTTCCAGAAATTCTGCTTTGCCTTCCATCAACTTGTGAGCTCCACTAATGGAAACATGATGATTTAGGTGACTTAAGTGTTTAGGCACCTTATTGCTATTGAAATGGTATAAATCAGGTGCTGGAATACCTTAATGCCTTTTCCTCTGTCATCTCTACTAAGGAGGGATCACAGCAGTTACAAGGAAGTGTCATGATGAGCTCGTATCTGGATTTTAAAGATAGGTAAATGCTATTCAATCACAGTCAGTAAAACTTCACTATTCCTTATCTGACCATCATTAAAATCTTGAATAAGCATGTGCTAATTGGGGCTCGATTGCTCAGCAGAGACACTGCAGAGGCAGTATCTGCTGTGAATTAACTATACATTTGCTAATTCTTGCTAGGGATATGACCTGAATTGTCAGGAAAGCCCCAGTGCTGCAATGCATAAACATGCAATGAAAGATTTGTGTTGTGGTACTTGAAAAGAGGATGTGAGGAAAGGGAGATCTCTATACTCTCTACCTTGTCTTTTGTATGCCACTGTGGTTATTTTGTATGCAAGAGATTTGTATGCCAGGGTGCAGTGATCCATTGCCTTGCCTCAACTTTCTGTCTAGAAAACAAGAAAACACCTCATGGAGAAGAAGCTGCTTGATGTCTTGAATACAGATGATGTGCACAGAATATTTAAATCTCATCCAAGTTTTGTTTAAGATTCCATTAGGATGCGGTTGTGAATGAGCTTCTTTTTGCATATGTAATTAGAAAGCAGAACAGATGGGAAAGGCATAGTTTAAAGTGATGTGTTCATTAAAATAACCAAAGCTGGAGAGTGTTTGTTCCTGAACAGTGGATTCAGGATATGAGACTCCTCAGGCTTATGACTTTTTCCCCCCCATTTTGAGTTTGACAACTGTAAATGACAACAATGAGATCTCTTTTGCATCATTTTTATTGTTAGATATCACCACCGTTCCTTAGGGCAGATTGATTGTTCATTCCTTCATTCCCTCATATGTGGTTTGTGCTCAGTTAAGATAGACTAGGAAGCAGTGGGTATTAAGAAGCAGACACTACATCAAGGGATTTATTTTAATTGCATTTACTGTAAGAAAGATCTGTTGGGATTTAAAAAATAATATAGTGATTTTAATGTTCTTTTAAAAAAGATCTGTGTGGACTGTATCCTGATAACTACTGTTATCCCTTGGGTTATTTCTACTTTTAACTTTCAGGTTTTTAAATGAAAATGAAATAATTTTAAGAAATATAATTGGGTTTTTTTTATACACACACATACACAGAGTCTATTTTTTTACTAGAAGGAAAGTCTTCTAAAACTAGTCTAACAATGTACAAAACATATATGCTAAAGTGAGTAAAGGCTAATCCTTACTCTCCCCTCTCCCCACCAAAAAAAAGAAAAAAAGTTTACATAGTTTAAAGACATGAAAAGTGTACTTTATCAGAGACCTTGGCACTGTTAAGTGCCACTAGAAATCAGTAGATCTGTTCTCAGGGACTTGTCATGGACACTGGATAGGCTGGTGTGCTGCTTCAGCCTTTCAGTAGTCAAGATTAGTGCTGATGCTGAGCTTTCTATAGACTTAGAGATTTCAGCTCTTCTCCTATCCATGCAAAATGAGTTTTGCTAGATACATTTTATAAGGAATTTAGAAATTCAGGGCTTACTGGACCCCAGTTCTTTCTACACCTCTAGAATGCTGCTGTTGAAACTTGTGGGGAGGTAGGACATAGGTTGGTTCTAATTTGTCAGTTTTTAGCAAATGTGGTCTGATTTGGGGTAAATTCTAACAAGGAATTCTAGAGAAAAAGATATCTAGTCATCGTTTCTGTTCCCTTCTTCTCTGTGATATTTAACTTTTTGCAAAATATATAGGTAATTTTAAATAGAGGGTGACTATAATCATGCTGCTATTTTTTCAGTATTTGTTGCTTTCTGAATATCACCCTTTGCTTATTTTGATGCAGTATTCATTATTTGCCCACCGTTGGTGTGATGTACAATCTTGTTTACAAATGCACTGCTGCTGTTATGTGCTGGAAAGAAGAGCCCTTCAAACATGCAAAAGCTACTACTCTGAAGATAGGGACTGGATTATGAATACATATTTAGTTAGAACAACAGATGGATAGAAGAAATAAACCAATGTATGCTGTTTATGATAAGGAAATAAATGTTGGCCCATACCAATATTGGGAAAAGATTGTTTCAATTAGAAGTGCAGCCCTGCATGAGGACAAGAAGCAGCTCGAAGTGCAAGGTCTTTAATCATCCAAGACTTCTGTATATGCGTAGTTTTTCTCAGTGTGCCTAGAGCCACTCAATGCTATATTATTCATAGAATCATAGAGTGATTTGGATTGGAAGGCTCCTTAAAGATCATCTAGTTTCAACACCTTCTACTAGACCAGAAAGCCTCGTTCAGCCTGGCCTTGAACACTGGCAGGAATGGGGCATCCACAACATCTCTGGGCAACCCGTTCCACGCCCACAGCAAAAAAACTTCTTCCTAACATCTGATCTAAACCTACCCACTTTCAGTTTGAAGCCATTCTCCCTTTTCCTGTCACTTCATACTCTTGAAAAACATCTCTCTCCATCTTTCTTGTAAGCTCCTTTCAGGTACTGGAAGGCCGCAGTTAAGTCACCCCAAAGTTTCTCTTTTCCAGGCTGAACAATCCCAGCTGTCTCAGCCTGTCTTCATGGGAGAGGTGCTCCAACTCTCTGAGCATCCTTGTGGCTTCTTCTGGACTTGCTCCAGCAGGTCCACATCCCTCTTATATTGGGGAGCCCAAAGCTGGAAGAGTGTTATTTGCTCTAGGTAAAGTCTTTGTCTACAATGTATAATAAAATGGACAGAGGAAGACAAGGCGAAAAGGAAAACCGCCATTGATGTCCTACTTAAGTATAATGGAGACAAACAGTGCAGGTAGATTTATGCTGTTTAGAAGTTTGGGTCTCTTTTGTATTGTTTTCTTTACTGTTTACTGTAGAAAATGGCTGCCCATATTTTCTCTGAAGTGCAGTAAATGAATGATCTCAGTATTTCAAAGATTTCCTTTTGGTCTTGATTTACCTTTTATGTAGCAGAATGACAAGCAATGTCTTGGAAAATAGCAAGGTATCAAACAGTATTGATTTTGTGCTATTGCAGTGACCTAGAAAGTGTTATTTCTCATTGAAAGATTTTGTTGTGTTTTCCCCATACAAATAAGCAGATTCAAACTCTAAGAATGTTTTAGATTAAGTATTAAAAAGGCATATTTTGTTTTCTTGCTGAAAGTCTATAGAAATATGTGATTAGATAAAATAATCACCTGAATTTTAACTACCACAAAACCTACATCTTATATCTATAGTTGTTCATAGTTTGTTTTTTAATGAAATTACTGAGTAAGGATCCTTTCCTTCTTTAATTCACATCATTGAAACCTTTTTATTACTCATTTGAAAGAGCTAACATTAGACTTACTGCAGTACTGGTATTTTTAATTTTGTGATTTGAAGTAGGGAATGATGGACAAGTATGACTAAAACAAGAGTGGATTCTTCTAATGGAAATTAATGTTTCCAGTTTCAGTCACGAATGAAGATTAAAGTGCCAAATTTTTGAAAGAAAGATTTCAAAATGAAATGGAACAGAAATTTAAAAAAAAAAAAAATCAGTGTCTCCCTTCTTGTAGTTCTGTAAATTCAGTAGCCTAAGTGAGTTCACATAAAAATCTAAAATCTGTATACCTACCCCAGCTTTGCTACTTATGGACAATTCAGTGGGGGAATGATAAGAAAGTAAGGCTAAATCATCGCATAGACTGTCTTCATGTACAGTAAATGGGAGGTAGCTTACTCAACTTTGAATAGGTAGCTGAAATATGTAATTAATAAAAAAATTAATAAAAATGGTACATGAAAGTTTGAAAAAATAGGCCAAGGTTGACTTGAATTCTTTATACTAGAAATATGTTAAGTGCTATATTTTACATGTGTCATTCAGAGATAGACTATGTTTTTATACTGTTTTTTGTTCCGGAGAATGAACCTGTAGAATAAAATGCAATAAAACCATGAAATGCATTGGATTTTTCATAATTAAAAAAAATTAAATCTTTGAACTTCAACTCTTGTAATGGAACTAACACTGTTTGTTAGCAACTGTCTTTATTTGGTAAAAAAATCATAAAAAAAAAAAACTTTTACAAGTTCTTAGCATTCTGAATATAGTTTTATGTCTTCTGAATAAGAAATCATACTGAATGCATTTTTCAGCAGTTTGGTCAGTCTGAAGTAAGAGCAGATCATATGATTTTCTGTAGCTTATTTTGAAAATAAAGCTTTATGAAATCTTTCATAGCCACCTTTTACCACTGGTATGCTCTGTCTGGCTTTGCTGATTAAGATTTGTAGGTTTTCATGCACAGGAAAGTTTCTTGGATGCTTGGAAACATGTGGGCCACATGGTCAGTGTTGACTTTACTGTCACTGAACTTGCAGTTCTCTATTAACAAAGGTTCACGTACAGTCAGTCTTCCTCAAGTTGGAATGAGTTGCCTTGTTTGTGATGTAGAGTGCTATATAATATAAATAAGAGTATCCAGTAGCTCTCTTGGTTAATCTCATTGAATCAATTATTTTGGCTGCTGAGTGGGTGAATATGTTTATTCGTATCAAATTCTGGAATAGCATAAAAATAGGAAGTAGATATTGTCTGCAATTGATTTTATTGCACTTTTACAACCAAAAAACTCCATAAATGCTCCTTATCTTTTAAGGAAAGTAAACTGTAATATATAATCTGTTTAATATCTTTAAAACATTTTTTTAGGTATCATCTATTTCTAATTTGTAGCTCACATTTATATATACACTGTAGCATCTGTCATTAAAAGGCAGTACATGAAATAAAGGGAGCATCATACAAAAAAACTTGTATCAAATGCCTTTTTTTTCCATAATAAAAAGTACAAATAATGAATGTAATAAAATTCAGAATATAGCCTGTAACCATTAAAAATGAACTCTTTACACCAAGGTGTGAATAATAATACTGAATAGCAATTATTCCACAATTTTAATATGCCACTGCAGTTTCAGTACGACATCAAACCCATTGAAAATTACTAATGTGCTGTCACTTGGTTGCTTCCTTAAAGACAATTCATTATTCTGTCATAATGTACTGGCCATAAAATTAAGTGTTTTTCAAAAATAATGCCATATTGTGGAAATCAAGTTTGATTTCCAAATTCATCACTCCTTTAAAAAGACAAAATGTGTTAGATATATTATTTGTCAGTAAATCCTCTTTTCCCTGTCCAGTATCAAGTCAACTTCTGCATCCCAATGAAGAAGCTGGGTTTTATTCAACAAAATATTAAATGATATGCAGAGCTGTATGTGCACATTTCTGGGAATGTGAGATTTTTGTACCTTCTTAGAGCAGCTGGAGACACAGATGTACTTAAATTCTTCTGATAAATTTGGGGTGTTTGCAAGATTTCACAGTGGGGAAATTTGTATACAATCCAATATTTTCATAACTTATTTAGAGCGTGCACCTGAAAAAAAAAATAAAGGATCTCTGAACCACAAGAGGTTACATGTATCGCCAACAAAATGAACAAAGTAGTCACCTTCCTGAAATAGCACAGCTTGATGAATAAAAGGGGAAGAGGACACTTCTAATTGATACTCAGAGGTCGCTTCTGGGGAATGACTGAGGTCTGCCCTCCCATTTAGAGTGATCATCGTTCCCTTAACACGCTGGTCTGCTAAACAGCACATTTAGCTGTATTTCAGCAAGTTTGTCCTTTATCCTTTTGACTATTTGTTTATTTACTTACATGGAAAAGCCAAAGGGCAAATATGAAACTGAGATATAAGATAATATTGTTTGCTGCTCTTTGCAATATTGACTAAAAGTCTTGTTTCTCACTTATTAGAAATGGTTATAGGATAGACTGTCTTGCAATACTAGTATTTCCATCTCCTGGCCTAGATGTGACTATTGTGTCATTTATCTCTAATTTTTGTTAAGCATTATGTGAAAAATGCTTGCTGCTTCTTCTGACATGAAAAACAAACAACACCCACCCCAAAAAAACCATCAACCTGAGAAAACAAATGTTAGCACTAATTTTTTCCAAACTTTTTGATGAATTTGTAGGAGAAGACTCTTTGAAACCTAGTTGTAATTTACAATGAATATGTTTATCAATTACAGAAGGCCAGTCTTGTCTCAGTAATAAGAATATACTAAATGAAGAAATTATATCCTATTATACTGAAATGTCTTTTCTTTTAAATATGCTTAACACAGTCTTCTGGTTTAATGTAAATTCCTGCATAAATAAAATGTATAAAAAATGTAGCATCTATTTGAGCCTTCTTAAAACTATACTAGATCATCCTATTTCAACAATTGCATTACTGAAGGAAATTTTATTGAGTGATTTATTAGCTTTGTCTTTCATAATAATTTTTTAAAATGCTCACATTTGAACCTGATTTTTTTCCTGTAGCCACCAAAATGGTTTTTACAAAGATAGCTTCTGTACAGGCACAGCTTCTTATCCTTTGTGTCCTATCAGCCTCAGTTATGTCAGTTGGATGGGGATGTTAGGATAGGGAGAGAAAACATCATCTCTGCTATAATAACAAGAATGTAGAGCTAACTGCTCCAAAATCCGTGTATAGCAATTATAAAGAAGCTATTTTCTATTTTAAATTAAATTACCATTCTCTGCAAAAATAGAGCTAGTTTGAATTTGGGAACGTGAGGGAGTACTTTTTCCTGCAAGTTCTTTTCAGTAAGGGTGTTTGTGTGGTTTTGTTTGTTTGTTTTAAAAAGCGTTTAATGATTCCCTACAGCTGAAATATCCTGTTTACTTTGCTGGGTAGTGCAGGGAGAAAGCATCTGTTGTAAATCTTTAAAAAATTAACAAATTTGATGTCAATGGTGTAGTGCTGCTCTTTTAATTACAATGAAAGTCAACCTCTTATGACATCAGATCATTCTGTTGATATCACAACATTAAAATGTCCCATGACCTGCAAACATTAACACCTGTAGCAGCTGAATAATTTTTAGACTTGCCTATGACTGAAGCAATGCTGCCGCCTAATGATGGGAGTATACAAGATGCAGTATAGCAGAGAGTTTCTTGCTTGGCAAGCAGGCTAGATTTGTGACATCAGTTGAAGCCTGTAAGTGAAATTAAAAGCAACAAAAATTGACCCATGGACTAGGCGACACGATTTGATGTTGTGCCAGGACATTTATTTGGTTCAAAGTTAAAAACAAAAAAAAGACCCTGTAAATCACATCAAGTCTGTAAATTTTTTGTTTTCTCTGTATTTATGTCTGTATGGTCATAAACAGAATAATATTCCACTTTTTCTCTGTATTGATAGATGGATTGTTTATTATTTCATGTATTTCCTAATACTTATCATTGTGGTAAATAAATCATTATAATATTTCTCTTAGAAATTTTATTATTCTTTGAAGAATCCTACTACAGTTTTCCCTTGAGTATTTTTATTTCAGAAGAATAAGAAATTGCATTAATGTCTCAATACTACTTTTATCTCTGCATCATTGGCCTTCTTTATTTAGAACAGTTTAATGTAGTCTAGTGGCTGAGAATATTGTTAATAGTATTACTGTCAAGTTAATTCATAGACCCATAAGGAGCAATAATACTTCTGTAAGGCATCTGCCAGGGTAATCTGTGACAGCTTGTACAACCAGCAGATCAAAACTTCATCCAGCCCTACAGAACCTGTTCCTTTCCCAATTTTTCTGGTAGATCTTTTATTTTGTGCAGTATAGTGAAACACAGGAAAGCATAAAGCTTGCTCTTATTTCCTCACGCTTTATCTATATTATCTCTTTAAATTGAAATGTTATTGAAAAGGCATACAAAATCCAACAATTGTTATTGATTTGTGCCAACTTACTCTGACAAAGGACTGCATGTCAAATTGGTCAACCCTTGAATAATTATTATTTGGCAAAACTTAATAAACTGTAATTAAGGCATTATAAAGGCATTGACTGTTTTGTAGGCATCCCCTTAAATCATTATAATTATATCAAAATATGGTTAAGACAACAGAGTTAATGTACTTAAAGCCTGTGCTAATGATTGCTATGCATATTTTTAAAAATGGGTAATCATTTCTTTTATATATGTTCTAATTTTTTTGGTATTATATTCCTCTCAGCTGGGCTGCCTTCAAGTAATCAGCATCTTCACAGTGAGTTCACTTCAAAGTGAATGTTTGAGATCTAAATCTCTCTTTTGTTTCAACTCAACAGGTGCAGGAGGTTGGTCTCCATCAGACAGTGATCATTACCAATGGCTACAGGTGGATTTTGGGAACCGGAAACAGATCAGTGCTATTGCAACTCAAGGCAGGTACAGCAGTTCTGACTGGGTCACTCAATATCGGATGCTCTATAGTGACACAGGGAGAAACTGGAAACCCTACCACCAAGATGGAAATATCTGGGTAAGTGATTGGTTTAAAACGGAAGCATATACTGTAATGATGTTGATTGACTGTGTTGTTAGAAACTCTACACCTCATACAACTCTTCAGTGTTGTTTTTATGAGGACAGAACAGAGCTTTACTCAGAACACAGTGTTGCAGCTGCTGTCAAGAGGGCTATCCCCATATTAGCAAAGCCCACTTTGACATGATAGTGTTTAGCAGAACAGGCAGATATGTTTTGGTTGTTGGTATTCCTCAATGAGTCTCTTTTGCTTTGCCTTTTCTTTCTCTGCCTTTTCTTTTTACTAACTTCACAGAGTGAGGCACAAAAGTGGTTTTGAAAATCCTGCTGTTAAACATAACATTTTGGAAGGCAATTTCTTCTTTGTGTGTACATGTTTTGGGGAGCAATTTTATCATGTATGTATTGTTTTCCATATAGGTGCTACATGAATGTGCTGGTTTGGGCTGGAATAGAGATAATTTTCTTCACAGTAGCTGGTATGGGGCTATGTTCTGGATTCATGCTGGGAACAGTGTTGATAATTCAGGGATGTTTTCCTTACTGCTGAGCAGCCCTAACACAGCCTGAAGGCCTTTTCTGCTTCTCACATCTCTCTGCCAGCAAGTAGGCTGGGGGTGCACAAGAAATTAGGAGCGGACACAGCCAGGACAGCTGACCCCAACTGACCACAGGGATATCCCATATTATATGGCATCATGCTCAGCATATAGTATTGTGGGAAGAAGGAAAGGGGGAGGTTTGGATGAAATTTGTGTTCCCAAGTCACTGTTACACGTAATAGAGCTCTGCTTTCCTAGGGATGGCTGAACACCTGCCTGCCTGTGGGAAGTGGTGAATGAATTCCTTTATTGCTTTGCTTGTGCATGTGCCATTGCTTTACCTATGAAACTGTCTGTGTTGCAACCCATGAGTTTTCTCACTTTTCCTCTTCTTTTCACCATCTCACTGTGGGGGAGAGAGCAAGCAGCTGTGTGGTGCTTAGCTGCTGGCTGGATTTAAACCACGACAAGGGATATTTATGCTATAATAATTTTAGGAAAAAGCATATAATTTGGTTTTGTTTTTTTTACATTTTTCATGGATAAACTGCTAATTTCATTCTTGCTGAAAACGGTAGCCTTCCATTTTGCTGACAAAAAAATGATAGCTATTACCTAACATGCCTGTTCTCATAGCATTTCTTTCAGATGATATTCTTTTTCAAAAATATACTTTGAAAACAGCAAAATGCTATCATTCTTTCTGAAATCAAATTAAGTTGATTAGCCAATATGTAAAAGCAGACAAGATTTAACTTTGTGATATCTTAGAGTCACTTTTTTGTTAGGTGCTTCTTTTATTAAGGTCTGTTATTAAAAATGAGTGTCAAATATAGAGCATAAGGTGAATGATTTTATCTGTATAAGAGAAACTCAGTTAATATGTGGAATACATAGAGGCAGTCATTTTTTTATTACAGTATTGATTTATTGAAAAAACCTCCTCCGTTTGCCAGATAGGATTCTGAAAAAGGGAGAATTTAAAGCTGGGGAGATAGACAACATTGAAAGAAAACATTGGATGCTGCTTTAGATTCCGTAGAACTTGGTGGTATGAGTGTTTTTCAGCAGGGTAAGGGAGAATTTGTTCTTAAGGTTTATAAATAGAAAGTTTCTCTTTTGAGGCCACTTAGGTATACAAAAATACTTACAGTATTTAGTGTGTCTATTATCTTAAATGTATAAAAGCTTCAGCAACTACTATTGAAACGACCAACGAGAGAGGTCTATGCAGCTGATTGAGTGAATGATATATAAAGCAGAACAGTTGGGCTGAGGAAAAAATCTGTTCTTAATACATTGAAGGCAAATCTTTCAGTGACGTGTAGTTCGGTTGATTTAGTCACATCTGTGATTGCTTGTTTCCAAAGTGGACCAACTCTCTGAGTGAGAGCTTTGTAGCAAGTCTTTATTCTTATATCATCACTTCATATATTCATATATACGACAGTTTCTCCATGAAAGAATATTTCCTTTTTGCCTCTTTATTGGCAATTATATATTCTTGGTGGATTCTGGGGGCAAACTGCCGGTGTGTTATTGACCATTGACATCACATGCAAAAGTGCGTGATGAGCCACGCAGGTCTCCTGCTTCTCTTTGGAATGTTAAATCTTTGGGATATACTCTAGCAAGCTGTTTGTGGCAGTACTGCCATTGTTAATGTCCTGAAATTTTTACCCAATACTAGAAAAGTAGTTTAAAAAAAAAAAAGTGTTTACCAGCTTTCTTTTTAAGAATAAAGGTGAACTATTAGCAAAAACCCCAAACAAACAAACAAACAAACAAAGTTGACTCTACTTCTAACTTGCCTAAAACAGTATTTTTTCAGTGGTTAAGTGATGCCTAAGCTTTGGTTTAATATTGGAAACACTGTGTTTATTAGTTATTAGTAAATATTAAACTTAATAAATTCCCAAGATACAGGAGGTGCCTGAGCATGGAGAAATTTTGTTGTACTATTGTAGTAGCAGTGTTAGAAGGAGACAGGCTTCCTTGATGTGAAAATGGGATAGTGCAGAGTTTCCCATCTCATCTTCCTCTTTGTGTCAATTTGTACAGGAAATTAAAAGCAGCAAAAACTGTGAAGGACAGATCAGATGATATAAGCCAAGCATCCATCATTGGCAGTTTAAACTCATACAGTCAGATTCTTCCTGACTGAAATGACTGTCGTGATCTTAAAAATATCACGTGATTCTGGTGGCCTTGGAAATCCTTCTGAAAAGAATTTATTCTTTTCCTTTGGATTTGAATCTTTCTAAAAAATTTATCCATGTGAGAAATATGCTACGTAGCCTTTGTTTACTCTCCCCCTTCCATCATTCCTGTGCTTGAGTGTCATGGTTTTCTGACAACTGTAAATTTAAAACTAAAGGCAAAAGCAAAGAAAAAGAGGAACAGAGAAGTGCAGAGTTAACAATATTTAATACTAAAGTAATTATGATAGCAAATGACACAGAGGACAAATATGGGGAGAAGGAAATAAAAATAAAGCTAATTAGATGAATTGGAGAGAGAGAGCAAAGGAGAAATAATCTGCAATAAAGATCTAGTTAGGAAAAAAACATTGCAATCTGCATAAAAGGCTGAAGTGAACCCCTTCTGTATGCGTTAGGCTGGGAGGAAAAGAAGTTCTATAATTACCTCTTAAGTAGGAGAGAAATCAAAAGGCTGTTGGGAAGTCTGTGATGGGGAAAGTGCTTTCAAGGTGAATTTAGAGTAAGCTTCCCAGTGAAATAGATTTTCTGACCCCACCCCTCCTGGGCTTTTGGATATTTTCAATTTTCATGAATTTTAATAAGATGAGTGAATGTGGCCTCTTTCCATAAAATGCCTAGCAACTAGAGAATTTTGATCACCTCTCCTACCTCCACTCTTGTAGTCTGAGATTTTAATTTTGATGGGTCATGAGATTTCCCTTCATATGTCAATCCACTGGGGCATTTTATGTACACAATATATCTTTGTTTTGGAATAGATGCTCATTTGGTTTCTACATCACTACTATCTGTCTATTTACCTAACAAATACATACCAGAAATTATTCTACATATAATATTGTTTCTATTTTCTAACTCAGATATAGATGATGTAAATGTTTCACACTAAGCATAATGCAAATATACCCTATAGGTGTAGTAAGAAAATTATGACATTAAGACTCAAATTATACTCATTAGTGGCAGAGTATGAGCACCTCTAAGATTGAAGCCTTTCCTAAAGGAAATTGGAAGATCCTTGCTAGAATTGAAGAGGTCCTATGAGGTATCATCTTCGAAAATTTGATTACTTTAGTAGAACTTGTTATCACCTCTCATCTATCTCATCATCTTATTCTTGAGGATATCAAAGTCAGGGTGATGAAGGAAAAAGTGTTATGGTAATTATGAGTTTAAAAATAATACTGATAGGAAAGGTGGAGTTCAGTTTCTCTGTACATGACCTCCAAATTATATTCTGTACTTGACCCTTGTCTTCAGCCTCTGTGAACTTCAGTGGAGTTGCAAAGATTTAAATGAAAGCTTGATTTCTTGATTAGAGAAAATATAGACCTGGACTAAGTGGCTGCTGCGTCAGTTGAAAGCAATAATGTATTTCTGATATTTTTTTTGTTTTTCTTTCAATTTTAATTAAACTTAGAGTATATTATGCATAACACCTACGTTTTTATTATTTTCATTACTGAAAAGATATTAAATGATTACATAGGTTTTACTATGAATAATGAATTTTGGAAAGGAATGTAAATTATCTACTGGCTTTAAACCATTTTTTTTAGGTGAAATAATCAGGAATCCAATGAGTTAGGTGTAAAATGAATTTTGCATTTATCTGGGCACTGAGGAACAACTTACTATTTGATCAATACATTCTCCTAATTTACACAAAGAGAATTTACATGGTTCTCCCTTGGTATTGAAGGAGGGCCGTTGGTACAGCACAGAGTATTCAGCTTGCATGGGAAAAACAAGCACGCAGCATTTCACAGTATTTTGCTGTAGCATTGAGCCAAAACTCATTGTGAAAGGAAGCACAAGTGAGTTGGATAATTAACTTTTTCAAGCGGTGTGAGATTTCAGATGTTTAATACTCGTGGGTGCCTTTGGAAATACCAACCATCAGACAGGCCTAAAGTAACATTTAATGACTAGGTAGATATAAGACAGTCATATGCAGCTCTACCTAGCTGAAATTATGCAGGAGCCATCTGCTCAGAATTTCTGTTCACCCTGACATGCTATTTCTGGTTGGATTATTCAGAGAAAACATTGCAAACCTTACTGCATTCCCAAGCACCTTCTACCTGCTCTACAGAGCAACATTTATAGCTACCCAAGGACTTAGTGCATATATCTTAGGGTACAATGGTTTGTGTATAGCAACTACAAGTGAAGAAGAATAATTCTAGCATACACCCACTCTGTTAGGACATGCAAGAATTATTTGCTTTGTGAAAACTCTCACTGCTTTTTCCCCAAGAAGCAACTTACTTCCATGGCCCTAAACTAAATATTAATGAAATATGAAATAGTTCTTGAGTGTGATATTTAACTCTGTTTTCATTTTTTTGTGGTTACTCCATAAGATCTCAAGTGAAAACTTACTGCTAGATTAATGGGCTTATGGGACTCGATTTTTTGTCTCTTTTTTTTTTCTTAACTACTTCTATTGAATTACATTATCGTATTAAAACAAATTAGTTTATGACATTATACTGATTTGTAGTTATGGGAACATTTAAAAATATGAAATGTGATTAGAATGGTCTATGACCTGCCATTTGTTGTTGCTGAGCTACTTCTAAAATATCACATATTCTGCAGACCTGTTTAAACATGACAAAGTGGTTTGATGTATTAACCAATGCAAAAGTTTTAGCTAGTGTTTACAGTAAGGCCTTTAGACTTTGGGAAATTTTGTTTTCTATCTTAAGAGTTCCCTGACCTGTCTTGTCTGGATGGATTTTTATCTAGCATCTTGCTGTCTCCTTAGCAATGCCTGCAAGGTGACTGATGTCATATTTACTGGCTGCTCTTAATTCTCCAGGCAATTTATTACTGAAACACCTCTCTTATTTGTTTTTTTTTTTACTTTAACATTCCTTCCATGTTGTGAGGGGGAAAAAAAATCTCACTTTTCCCCTGGAATCTGCTGTGTGCCTTTTATTAACTTCATTATGCCTTAGCTTGCCTGAATGTTATGTCTCTGAGCCCGTCTCCCATACCTTTATCTTAAAAGATTGTTCCATTCCCTTGCAACAGCCAGTATCACCTTAATGGATGTATTGAGCAAAAGAGGCATTGTAACTCCCACTGAAGTCAGTAGGTCTCAGCACCTAGTGGACATTGCTAACCTACACATTGAGCCCTATGACTGAAAAGGGTATGGATACAGAAAAATATTACTTTTTCTGTAGTGAGGCTAAACTCACTTATAGATCTAATGTAACAGTCTCCACTAGGATGTCAAAAATATAATAAAGTGTTGATAGGACACATTTAGAAATTCAGGCAGTTGCTGAAAAGGAATTTTTAGAAACCCTGAAGAAAAGAATGTTACAGATAAACATCAGTGCTATCCTGATGAAGCCTGTTTCCTAATCTACTCTTCTCCACGTGGAATCTGTTAAGAGAAACTGTGTAGATTTTTAATGCATTTAGAGAAACACACTTGGGGTTATCTGAAATATCAGGGTAAAATATATCTATGCTGAATGCTGTCACAGCCACAGACTGCATTTGTATTAAAATGTTAGAAGATCTGATAGCCTTTTAAATATTGGAATACTAAGATCAACACCAAACTGTGCCAAACAGTAATGTTACTTTAAAATACTGACTTTTCTGAAAAACAAAAATAGATACTTACTGGTCTCTAATTAATAATTTATTTTATATGTGAAGCTATATCCTGACTATAAGATCTTCTAAGCATATTTTTCTTTAAATCCTTAAAATTGTATATTTTGTGCAGGAAGAAAGACCTTTTATGCTATTTTTAGCAGAAAGAGGAGTTTATGAGTTTGCTTATACCTTTAAATAACATTTTTAAGGGAAAATAAACTGACATTTGAAAATTGATTTGATCAGATGGAAAGTTATTATTATTTTCAACTTAAGCTGCTACTCCTGTTATTGAGATTCTATAGTTGTATTAGGCTATCTCCAGAGATGCAAACAGAACTATTTTAATCTATCGTAGAATATATCAAGTAGATAGAAGACAAAATTCCTCCTGGTGTGGTGGCCGACAGTGTCTGAGCCCTCCCTTGATTCTGTGCAAACAATTAAAAAAATATAATAAAAATTGGGATAAAAGAGGTTTGCAATGTAGTCTGCTAGAACATTTCCTTTCTAAAGTATTATTTTCTAATCTATTGGTTTTAGCCTGAGGACTACTTATCTGTTTATGGTAAACCATCAAATTTTAAACACAGATGTCTAAAGGCAGTCACCTAAATCCATTCTTTAGCTCTAAGATGGCTTGGTTTTCAAAAACCTTAGAGTGTCATCATCCCTCAATGAATACAATGCACAGGTCCTCAAGCCAGCCAAAAAGACTACATTGTGTACTTAATCAGCTGAGCTCTGACAATAATCATAGTCGTGGTTTCATGGCATCATATCTAGGCCAACAAATCTTGTAAGGCATTTTTTGTAGCTCACGCTTAGCACCAAAACCCCACTAGCTGCTGCATTGGACTTGCATAACAGTAATGCTTCTAATTCTCAGCTGGTATATACAGAGCTGAGTGCATCAATAGCCTCATAAAACTCCTAGCATAGTTATCTAGATTGCTCTTAATCTCTTCTAGGAAGCCTGAACTCATGGTTAGATGATAGAACCAGGGGTGAATTTTCAAAGTTTTTCAATTTTTACAGGTTCTCTATTAAAACATGTTTGAATGTCTAGATTGAGTCTACTGAATGTGACTAAGTAAAATGGACTGTGGCTATTTCCTTGCTGCTTGCCAACCCTCCTGTTTGTATATCAAGTAATTTTTTGAGTATATCAAGTAATTTTTGTCACTCTTAGCATAACAGAAGGGCAGCATATGACCAAAAATCTGCTTTAGGACACTTCTATTGTTGACAGACATTGATTTTTAATTTTTATCATATATTGGATAAAAAGTCAATCTAGAGTAGTGTAGCTAATGTTTCATTTGATAAAAGTATGGTTAGAAATAAAAGTTCTAATGATCTCCACAGATGTAAAAAACATCCAAACAAGTCATGATAAATATATTTGACATACCTTAAGTTAAATTAGAAAATGTAATGTTACAAATAATGAGTCTTGCTATTTCCTTAGTCATTAGGCTGTACTATGTTAAAATACTTCTGCAATGCATTTAACATACATAATATGTTTAACGAGACCAAGTGCAAGGTGCTGCACCTGGGGCAATTCCCAGTATCAATACAAGCTGGGGGATGAACAGATTGAGAACGGCCCTGGTGGGAAGGACTTGGGGGTGCTGGTAGATGAGAAGCTGGATATGAGCCAGCAATGTGCACTTGCAGCCCAAAAAGCCAAATGTGTCCTGGGCTGCATCCAAAGCAGCACGACCAGCAAGTCGAGGGAGGTGATTCTGCCCCTCTACTCCACTCTGGTGACACCCTACCTGAAGTGCTGCATCCAGATCTGAGGTCCCAAGCACTAGAAGGACATCAGCCTGTTGGAGCTAGTCCAGAGGGATGGAGCAGCTCTCCTGTGAGGAAAGTCTATGATAATTGTGTTTGTTCACCCTGGAAAAGAGAAAGTTTCATGGTGACTTAATTGCAGTCTTCCAGTACAAGAAGGGAGCCCACAAGAAAGATGGAGAGGGACTTTTTCCAAGGGAATGTAGTGATAGGACAAGAGGGAACAGCTTTAAACTGAGAGTAGGTTTAGACTAAATATGAGGAAAAACTCTTTACTATGAAACACAGGTTGCCCAGAGAAGTTGTGAATGCCCCATCTCTGGAAATGTTTAAGGCCAGGTTGGATGGAGCTCTGAGCAACCTGATCTAGTAGAAGGTCCACAGCAAGAGGGTTGGAACTTGGTCTCTAAGGTCCCTTCCAACCCAAACCATTCTATGATTCTATGAATACACTTCTATATATAGCTGTCTGTAGCAGTGTCAAAAATCTGATCTCAACCGATCTCAACCAATCTCAATCTATGACACAAGGAATTCCTTAGTTCCTTCCTAGCTTTTTCCCCTTGAAACTCTAGCACAGGTTGCCCAAGGAGGTTGTGAGGGAGCTGGGCCAAACAATCTGAAGTTCTTTATAGCCTTTTTCATCCTGGGTGATGTCTGAGATTTCCCCAAACTCCTAGCTCTTGAAACGAAGAGACAGATCAACCCTAGTATATTCTGTGCTTTGATACATGTGGCTTTTGTTTCTATTTGTGATTTACAGCTGCCTTCAGTTTCTATAGTGCGAGGTATTATAGAAAATCCTTAAATATTAGGAAACTTCAGATATGAGTTCTAACTTCTTGGTAAAACCCATCCATAGTACCAGTAACCTACATTTTCCTTTTAATAGTGCATTTGAAAAGTGCTTTAAGCTCTGATCCATTGAACAGTCCCATGTCTAACTTAAAATGTTGAAGTTAAATAATACACTAAATGTTTAAAATTGATTATACGTGGCCAGAGACTGTCTCCAAGTGTGTTAGTACAACGCTTAGAAAAAAGAAGCTATGGTCTTAATGAAATTCTTTGTGCAGTAGCATACTACAGGTAATAAAAACTTTAGTTAAATGTTAGGCAGCTGTAAAACAGGATTTTTTCTCAGCTTTCTTGTACTTGGCCCTGACAAAAATGAAACTGTGCACAAAGCTGTGGTGCCTCATCTGGGTGCTTATTTGATGGATTTTTAAAAAGAGTTTGTTATTTCCTTAATTAATTACTTTTCTTAATGAATTATTTATTCATTAAGTATTGATTAATTAAACAGAAAGGTACTACTTTCAGGAGAACTCTTAAGGTGAGGCAAGTATGCAGTGCAAATACTAAAATCCTTACACTGGGAAATGGTCATAGACAGCACTTTATTTTTCTCTACAATACGCTTTTTGAATCGTCTATCAAGATTTGTCTTTGGCAGAATAGATGGCTTTGTGCTAATGAAAGATGTGGTTGTGGCAACTCTGATCAATCAAAGTCATTTTGCTGTATTACTTCTGTTGCCTGTAAGATGTGGTATGAACAAAGCACAGCTTGTAAAAGGTTGTCTCCCGTTTGCCTCTTGGCTCATTAGGTATTAACTTCCCAGTGAAAATAAGCTTAACTACCTGGGAGCAAGTAATGGTTGAATCAACAGACATTCACTTCAGTGTAAATTTTTGGGCTTGTACATCTATGGAATTGTACCTTTTAGCCTCTGGTTCTCCCTGTAGAGTTGGTACTTACTGACTGGGGAGACTGAGATTTGCAATAAAAAAAAGGTGAGATAATGAACCGTGGAAGGCTGACAATTTAAGAACAAGTGCCTGACTTCAAAATCATGCAGTTGCTCAAGTAAGATTACAAAAAAGTATTTACGTCACAAATAGATGTGGTTTGAAGCCCCTTTAATGCTAGAAAGTGGACTCCTTCCTTTATGAAAATCAGTTTCCATTCTTTTCCCTGGAATTGAAAAATAAAATTTAAAAAAAATATATATAGAAAGAAGAAAAACTCCACATTTCTTTAGCAGTATACAAACTCTGATTGGCTTGAGAGAAGAAATGCATTTTAAGGGGAAATTTGACAATGCTGCTGTTGATGCACTGCATGCCTGTGGCTGTATAGATAACTTCAGCTTGAGGGTTCTTAGTCAAGAAAGGTTCTTACCTTTCACAGGCGGTAAATTCACATCAAAAATATGAAAAAGTTAGACTCGGGCCAAGAAAACTCCCATGTGCTATTTATTAAATTTTCTTCTTGCCTTTTATTTTTATTTTTTTTTAATATCCTCAAACTCCTTAGTATAGTTAAAAATAATACATTGCTTAATTGATGCAGATTATTTATGCAGGAAGGCATATACAGAAGCCTTTAACTTTTAGATGGAACTTAATTCTTTTCAGGTTCAATAGAAAGCATGAGTAAAGTAAATATGTGCTTAACACTTTCCTGAAAAGTGTTACTTTTGTATCATCATACAAATTGAGCTCTTGATGGTATTTGCATAAATTGTTTTTGTATAACAGAATTTGCTAAAAGTAGTTCCTCTTTTAGGTATGATAATATTTCTCACTACCTGTTATAGTTTATGTGCTTATGCACATAGATTATGAGTTAATCTTTACTAAAATATGTTTTAGTAATGTGAATAAAAATAAAAAAAATAAAAAACAAACTACATAAGTTTCTGAATTGCAATACATCAATGTTAGATACAACAAACATGTTCAAATGAAGCATTACTGTGGATTAACAGCACCATAATTCTAATTTCTTGTAGACAAATAGAGGAAAACTTGCTTTAATTTGTTTCCAGTCTCTCAAATGTGTCCATCGCATTGCTTTTATGTACATAAATTTAACTAAGTTGACATCATAGTAACTTACAAAGCTATAATAGGATGTTTATTTGTGCAATTACAGGTAAAACTTGTTCGTACTGATCTTTAAATCCTGATGTGGAACCATTCCTCCCAATGCTACTTGACTTCAGCACAAACTACCAAGACAGAGGAATAAGTCTTGGCTACTATAGCAATAAAGTCTTGTCCTAACTGTAGTATAAAGTAGTTTGAGTAGGTTGGGTGATACCAATTATGATCAGCAAAAAAAGCTAATTTTTCTTTTTAAATATTTAACGCAATAGTCACTGGCCATTCTGGATGCTAGGTGGTGTTAAATGCTAGTTTTAAGTAGCATGTTTTCCAGTATGCTTAGCTAAAGTTAAAGAAGTGCTTGGTGAACATTTGTCTGTGCATTCATCCTAATGAGACTATCCAGAGGAAGAAGTTCTTTCTGTTTGGAGGACTAGCTGCACTGTCAAAATGTTAGGAAGTAGAAGTGTCAAAATCATTGTTTTGCAAACTGTTTTCTCAGAATATTATTCTGAATTTGCCTTGCAAAATCAGCAATCAAAATTCTCCATAAAGCAAACTATAAGGTATAATGTTTCTTACTCTCAGGTGCAGTCGCTGAAAATATTAGAAGAAAGCTTATACAATGAATCGTTATTATCCTGAAATTTGTTTATTTTCTTGCTTAGATCATAAACTAAGTAGACATTAGGAGGAAGCCACTTACAAAAATAGAAAAGAATATACTTCTAGAAAGAATAACACACAAACTCCTTTCCAGATCCAGCCAATTGCATGTACTGAATAATTTGCAAGGCAGTGTTCTTTTAAGCTTAAAAACATTGAAAGTGATTGAGAAGGGGATGAAGAGGAAAAATATTCTCTTCAGCTCATCCCTTACTTGGCCTTAGTTATTTCATTCTTTTGAAATATTTAGAAGAATGAGATCAGACTCTGATGTGTGACTTTGTTCCCTACACTTTGTTACGGTATTTAGATTCTGAGTTATGAAAAAAGTTGATGCCAGCTGAGGATAGATTTAGTCTTTAAAAAAAAAACAACTTTTCAGCTTTATTGGCCCATGTCATAGATTTACTGGAAACTGAGTACAGTTTTGTGCACATACTTTTCCTATTCTCGTCAAGACAGCTTCCTTAATTCATGATAGATTTTACCTAAGTGCCAGAGAGACAGACCAAAGTGCAAGAGAGACAGAAAAAGGGTGAAGAGGAGTTTGTTGGACAAACACACTCAAGATATGCCTCTTTAAAGCTATAAAGAGTTCATATTTATAAATCGAGTAAGTAGTCCCAGTGCCTCAAGAAATAAGGCAAAACTGCTGACATGGTACTGTTGTTAAGTTTTTGTAGCAAAAATGAGTTCAAATGCAATTGGGAGTGACTGTAACACAAACTTAAGGCTTTTGAGACTTAAAGATTATGGTTATATTCCACTCAGACAATTTTTTTAGATATAGAAAGGATGGGGCAGAGGTTCTGCAGGAGAGGTAAGGGACTAGGTTAATATTTAGCTAACACTGAAATAGTAAAGACAGAGATTAAATTCTCACAGTGTATTAGGGGAAAAAGAAAACATATCAACATTGTACCATATTAGGCAACAAGACTGTGAGAATTCTGCAGATATTAAATAGCTAAAACTTTACTATGTGCAGTATTAAAAAAAAACAAACAAAAAAAATGAAATATATTGTTTAAAGGGAGAGGAGAAAACCCTGTCAGCCTCAAGTGTTTAATCAGTAGAAATAAGCCAGGAAAGAAAGAATTCCTGGTGCATGAGAACAGTTGTTAAAAACAGACCTCAAGCTGAACTCTTGTAAGAGCTTTTTGGCATGTCCATACTGCCTGTGTCAGGTTAAAAAAAATTTAAAAAAATACCTGAGAATAAAATAGATCAATAACAAGTGTTTGTTTTTTACTATCTTACAAGGCAACCTATTGATTAGATCTTTTCCCTATATTTCATTCAAGTGTGTGACTAGTGGAGTGCTTTTATTATTGCCTTTGTTGTTTAGCATGAAGTTACTGACAGATATGTTAGTTTGAACTGCCTTCAGATTTATTATTCTATCATTATTTTCAAGGTTAGGTTGATAGAAAACTATTAAATACTGCTCCCTTCACTTATGAAGACCCAAAGGTTGTTTATTCTTTCTCTGAGAGGAATGAGTCAAAATAAACTCCTCTAGCTGGTGGTAGCTCCAGCCTAGAGATATTCTGTCACTTCAGAATAGACTTTGAACACCAAGAGCTCTGTAATAAAGACTCTGCCTAGACATGACATAGTGATAAAACAAAGTCTCTGTCACTTTTCAGGACTTGTGTATCGTAATTTATCCTGATATAGATTGCCACTAGAAGTGCTAGAATCCTGTTTATGTTATGGATAGATTTGCAATATAAAGGTGGCTTTTGTGTTTGTTTTAGGAATTCTTGAGAAGATAGATGCTTTCTAGCTCTCACACATATAACATCTTTCCCATCTCTAGACTGCCTGATATGTGTAAGGAATATCTTGAGAGTGAAAGAAGAGATGAATACATAACCTGCTTATGCTTAGCATCTTTGGTTTTCTTATTAAAACTGGTGAATTAACATATCTGTTGTAAATCCTCTGACATACTATGCATTGGAGAGGAAGAAGTTCTTTTTATTTAGCGGTGAATACTCCCTTCCTCCCCATCAGAACTATAGCTGTAAAAGTTGTAAAATCCAAAAATTATTGATTTAAAAATATTTAGGTAAATACTGTTGTCATAGTTTGAAGGTTGAAAGCCACAATCTTTGAAATCAGATTTAAAGACTAATTAATTTCTGAATAAGGAATATAGTCATTAATATTGCAGTTAAAGTACACAATTTCTATTTATCTGAGGACTGCAAATTCTATACAATGGCTTTACTGAAAAACTACTTGTGTATATGTATATACAAAATATAGTGAATGTAAAAAGCTGAAGAGATGCATAAGATAAAGGAACAACAAATTTCTATCCTATTAGTAACTCATAAAAACATGTCTTTGAACTCAAAGCAACTGGTTAAAGTCAATCAGCCTACTGATAAAGGTAATAAAAAGTGATTTTTTCCACAACTTGTATTGCCACTTTAAAGTACAACACTATAAGAACTTTTTGTGTCAACATAGATCCACTCCCTGGAAGCATAAGAGCCAGCAGAGCATTAGTAGGCAAATTGCTGTCTCTGAAGAGATGCTTAAGAGGAAAGCATGACTTCCTCTTCTGAGCAACACCTGACCCTATGCCTGACCTACCAAGGGAAGGTAAAACTGTCAGAGGTAAACAAAGCTGACTGCTTCTTTCTGATCAAGGCATCTGCATAATGACATCCTTTTCCTTAATTTGGCAATATTTAATCTCTACATTGTTTAGTTTGGTTTAGCATTTTGCTTTGTTTACTTAGGTGGTGTTTTTGCAAACAATACAGCCACAATCTCCTATCAATAAAATCTGCCCTTGATCTTTCCCCTGATCTGATTCCAAAAACAAATTCTGTTGGGTGCAACATGCCTAAGTATGATGTAATGAATTCAGTTTGCTGCCAACATTATTTTCTTGTGGCAATTTTCATTGACTTCTCTCAGTGTATTTGGCATTCTGTCTGCTTCAAAAGTGAAGAGAGCCTTCACTTAGTTTGGAGGCTTTTTTGACTCCCCAGAAGTCTTTAAGCCCACCTTTTGTTACAGGGAAAGTGGCATACAAAGAAAGTGAATTCAGAAATCATGAGCAATTTTGTTCCAGTGTTTTGATTTTCCTGGCCTGAATACAAGGGAACATTTCTACTTTTTTTTTTTTTTTTTACCCCCCTTATCTCCTTTCTTCCAGCGTTAAACTGTAGTGAAATATATTCAAATAGAAAAGTTGACATTTTCAGTTTTGTGGTGACATTTACTGAATATTCATACATCATAAAACCACCAACTCTTAGTTGTTCTAAAGTATGGTTGTAGAGTTTGCTAGTTAGCATTGTCTCTATTCATTGAAAGCTGGAGCCCAAAGAACTACATGTTGTCACGCAAAGAAAAAGAATCCTATTATAAATATTATAGAAGATTTTAGAAATACATGTATAGAAGATACAGTTTTCTCATGTAGTGTTTGTAAAGATGGATATCCCAGGTATCACTGTACCAACCCTGCAAAGCTTTGCTATATTCAGAAGGTAACATTTCAAAAGTTTTATGTGCAAGAAATGGTGGTTACTTCTGTCTGTCATTTCAGAAAATGAAAATCTTTGTATTAAGCTTTCTTTGTAAGCTGTGTAAGAATTTAGTTGTGAGATCTGAAGTTTGAGATAAATGCAAATAAGAATATTTGAATGCAAGTATGAAGCCCAGCTTTATACTAGAAGTCAGCTTTACACATAGAAATAGGCTATAGTTCTCCAGAGTAGCACTTATCTTCCTTAATCGTGACATTATCTCCTTCTTCTAGCAATTGTTTTGTATTACTCTCTGCGCATCTTTTAGCCCATTCAAGAAATTAGTCTGAGGCCTTACACTCAGCAAGCCATTAAGTGACTGGTGTGTAACAAATGTATTGTGGAAAAAAATAATATTGTGGTACTCACTGTGGGTTATACAGAAATGCCTAATGCAGAAAGTAAGTTACAAGGGCAGTGCAACTTTCGGAAGGTTTTAATGCATGACCTGGAGAGTGAGAAACAAAGAGGCATCATTTTGTTTCTCCCACTCTGTTCTTCACATCAATCTCCGCTGCTTTCACTCTTCACTGTATATTATTGCCTCCCCATTTCCCTTGTCTCCATCTAGCAATCACAGTCAGTTTTTGCTTGGTCCACTGTGAGCAGGCTGTGTTAGATCTGGCTCAGCTTCTACATTAAATGTAGTCACAGGGCTTTTGAGTAACAGCAGCCTGTTCTCCCATGACAGGACATGTCTGCTATTCTTCCATCATATGCCCTTGTCAGTCAGCCTCTGATTGAATCATGGCAGCACTGGTGCATCTGCTCAAAACAGTAGATATGCTTCCTGCCTCATTCACATGCTTTAAAGGGTAAAGAAAATTCAATGATCAATCTCAATGTGCTAAAGGTTTGAAAAAGTCACAAGTAGCCCCAAACTGGGTGATTTTTTAGTTAAGTATATAAACCTACCTACTTTTTCTTTCCTCTCCATTAACAAATTCCATGTCTACCTTCCACTCTTAAAGTGACAGGACCATGAGACCTGATACAATCTTGTCTTATGTTGTGATTGTAGTTAATGTCATTGTCATCTCTGTGAACCATCATTCTTGGCTGTTGTGTTTTTGGTTTTAACGCACAAAAAATCTCTGTGTGCTCATCACTCAGAATGCAGAACAACATGGACTGTAGCTTGAACTGTTTGTTTAATCTGCAGACAATGTTACCTCTGCGCTACTCTATCAAATACTTTTCCTAATTATAAGAAAATGTAATCTTATATTTGGACTGTTTCATTTGCTGAGGACAAGATGACTTATAAAGCCACAAACTAACTCCCCGGCAGCAGAAACAGCACTGATAACTGTAGAAAATGTGAAATGGGAGTAGAACTGACCAGCTCACAATGCTGAATGCTTGACTGGAGGCAATTCAGCTGAAAATGAAATGATTTTTGATGCACTGAAATGCAAGTCTTTAGGAAAACAAAATGATGCAAGTACAACGATAACAAAATCATCACGTTAAGAGTCAGATTTCATGTTTTATCACTGATAATGAAATTGATCATGTCTTGCATCCTCTCATTTTACTGTTGCCTCTCTGAACTTATCTGATCATTGGAGTCACCGTTTGAAATAGATCTGTGCACTGCTGAATGCCACTATTGCCATTATACCTATCAAGTATGTGCACAAGACTGCTAAATTCAAGTCCATCTCTGTTAACCAAAGTAGAGGTAGCATAATTATTAAGCACTATGGGAAAATGCTTCTGTACCTGTAGCCTGTTTCCTCCACTCACTCCAAAAGCAAGCCTTTCATGTCTGGTCTTTACCACCTATTTAGGTGCTACTAATGTAAAAGCACTTTCACTCTGTGCTTTCCAACAATAGTTTGTGGAAATGCTGCTTTTTAGTCATCTTAATCTGAGAAAGCTGTAGTGTGTGGGAGTTGTTAGGCAGAGTTATCTTGTTGTCCTTTAGATAGACCTTTTATACAATAAATGAACTAAGAGATCACTGCCAGAATATATCAAACAGTCCTACTCAGAAATCCCATTTTTCCAGCAGAATAATTGGCCTGAAAAATGACTTCTAGAGATTTACACTGTAATCTTCATAAAATGAGCTTTTACTGATGCTATGGGAGGGAGCAAGGAGGACAGTCTGGTTTGCTGCATCTGCGGCACTCTGTATATGGCTATTACTGGTATTAAATCAATATTGGTATTAAGTCAATCTCTGTCAGTGGACTGAGACTTAAGAAACGTAAACATGCTGTGGCTTTAGAAATAATATCTCATGGGATGCTTATGCTGTTATACTAGCAAACAGGAGAAAACAGAGGAAAAGACCTGGAGAAATTAAAGAGGCTCTTGCAGAAGATAAATAGAATTTTAAATAGAGAAATGTTACGAATCTGCTTGCACACATAAAAATCTTAGCTGTTGTTGAGGTATTCCTTTAAAGCCTTGAGCCATCTTGGTCAATTCCCTGTAAGGATGTCCCAGTTTTAGAGTTCACTGTCCTTTTACTGGAAAAGTAATGTAAACATTGATTATACTAATCTTGAAAGTGTCTCTTTTAAAGTGTAAATATTGGATATTACCTGAAACAACGAATTTCCAACTTAAAGTGATTTTTGTAATGAAGTGTTCTAATGTTAACTTCGTAACTTCAAGCTAGTTGCTACTGAATGATGTTTACAGATGTTTCTACTGTGTAATTGCACTAGACATAAAGTTTATGAAAAGAAAGATTTATTTTGATCCAGATTTGGATTAGATTTCTTAGCTGAGCCTTGTGTTTTGTTGCATTAGATGAAATCTTCCCTTTTATCTCTTATTTAACTAAGCACTGTGACCTCTATGTAATAATTTTAGTCTTGATTGTTCTACATAAATTGCAAGTATTACAGAAGAATGGAGGATTCAAGATCTATTCTGAAAGAAATGAGCTAAGGCAACCATTCAGTAAGAGAAACAAAGTTTATTGAGATTAGGTCATTGAAATGCTAACAACCCTTATTCAATAGAGAAAGATTGTTCAAACTGTAGCAGAAGTTGGTAGCCTTTGGGAAGAAATTGAGAAGCATTAAAGAGAAATTTTTAATGCTGTCTTCAGAGAAAACACATGGAGCTCTCAAAATAACCCTTTGATCTGAGCAAAGACTACGTGATCTGCTAATACTAATTGCAGAGGACCCATTTTTGGCCTGAAGGGCAAGAAGTTTAATTAACAGTGTAGAATGATTTTGGGTTAAAAGTCTAATATTAATCAGAAATTTTAATACTCCTAAGTATTACAAGAGCATAAACAGAAGCAAGAGTCCAGAAAGATGACTGGAAAGTTCTACTTACAATGACTTATACAGGAACAGACCTGAACTCAGGATTTTAATGCTGAGTAACCAGTATGTTGTAGTTACAGGATGAGTCTTCAAGTAACCATTGTATAGTTCCTGCTTGAGGGGTGCATTGATGGAATTCATAGCTGCCGGTGACATTTATTGTTTAGAAATTATATGTTGATAATGGCCAGTTACAAGGACAAGATACTTTGTTATTGAAATGATGATTTGTCAAGGCTTTTTCCGAGTTATCCATAACTCATGTTGCCAATCAACAACTGAAGGGGCGGCCTGTAATAAGAAATACTGTTACTAACACTAATTGAGTGAATTTGATTTATGGAAGATATTTTGAACCTTAAAGTGAGATAAAGCATTCAGTACAGAACAGGTTATTGCAGAGAGAATCTCACATTAATCTTTTAAAAAAGAAGATTATTCTTTCACTAAAGGGGAAGATTTCATTTCATGACTAATACGTCCTCATGGAGTTTATTGCTTTAGCATGTTTTATGCTCTCTGTAGTTACTTCTTCTCTGTTTCATGTTGGACAAAACCTCATAACCAACATGGACAATGTTTGTGCCAAAACTAATGTTCTGGAAAGGTCATATTTGTGACTAGGCGGTTATTTCCATCAAAAGAATACAGCAAGAGGAGGAAAAAAATACAAGTCTGTTCATACAACCCTGAAGTCAGATTTAACAGATTGATGCAAGTTAGTCTAGAAAGGACTGTGATACTTATTCTTGTAGGCAAACCTTATCAAACTGATCACTGTACATACCAGGCCAGTTTATATTAATGTGTTTTAGAAAGAAAGCATTATTCTTTCAGAACCATTAGTATTGGCCTGTTTGCACAAAATGTCAATATTTAATTCGAGGGATAATGGTAAGGAAATATATTAATTTGGCAGTCAAAACATTTCCTTTTGGTCCATATGATGTTAATAATGAATAAAGTTACCTTCTAAGATCTCAGTTTGGTTCTGTCCTAGTTTATGGACTGATAACTCTGTGAATCTACAGGACGATTTTTACTTTTCATTTATCTGTCAAAATAAATTTCATAATTGCTATCCCTTTAGCAAGTGGCATTAATAGCTAATCCTCCATTTACATTTTTCCACAGTGATAAAGTAGATTTGTGCCCACATATGAGATTTCTTACCTCAGTGATTTATTCTGTTTAATATTAGTCATCCTATCATTTCTTTTTTGGGGACATCTAAGTAAGTTGAGGTTATGTACCTTAGAGAAATGTGCTTTTAGCATCTGCAAATTGCTTTCTGTCGTATTCAGTCAGTAAAAGAGGGCATAGAGGGTCACAAATGATGATGGGATTATATGATAATAACAGCTAGGTTATGTGAACAGAAAGTATACAGTTGAACCAGCAGTCCCTCTCAGTTGGTAGAATAATGTTCATGCCACATGGGGTAACAGTTTCTGTACTGTGTGAAAGTTGCCCACTTACTGAAATGCATAGTATAGTAACGTGGATTCCTTTATAAAGTATAGGTTTTTTACAATTCATGAGATTTGACAACGCAATTAACAGGCAAGTTCTGTCCTGCTTTACCCAGGGCTCCATGCCCTATCAGTCTTTTGGTCAGATGCTTGACTGGGGCCATCAACACAGATTCCACAGTTACCCAGCATTAAGTATGGATCTTTTGGAAATGGTTTTGAATTGTCTTTCTTCCCAGAATCAAAATGACTGGGAGACTTGGAAAATTAGTGGGAGAAACCAAAGCATCTGGGATACCATCATATATATATATATATATAAGCTGGTCCTTAATATTCTATAGAACTATGGACAGAAATGCAAATAAGAAGCAACTTTTATATTTGAGATATTATATGTTACTTCTCCTAGCTCTTATTTATTTTTAAACTTTGTTTGTTTGTTTTTAATGCTTTTCTATGTCACTTAAACATGTCAGGACTGTAGAATTTTTCTGGAAACAGAAAATGTTCCTTTTTTTTCCTTTCTCGGTGATTAAAGTAGATTAGGTTAAACTGCAGACATCTCATTTGCCAATTAAGCTAACTTGGCAAAAATGGGGAAGCTGATCTGCCTCATTTCAAAAGTTGTTTATGTTACTTGTTTGGGATGTGAATACAATAACCTTAATCCACTAATATGAATAGTATTATAATGAAATGCAGAAGCAATAGTTATAGGGCTACCTGCTAAATAAACACAGAACAAAAACTTTCCTGTTCAACTAAACAACTGCCCTTCTAAAACAAATGAGCAGGTAAGTAACCAGCAATTCACATCTGAAGCTATGCTTTTTTGTCAGTCTTTTATGTTGGCAGGTGTTTCAATTTTGTGGCTTCACAGAAGGAATTGTGATGTTAATTAACAGTTCTTTGAAGCAATTTCTTCTAAATGTCATTAGTTCTTAACTGTTTTCACTAGAACATATGATCTGTAACCCTAATGGCAGTTTTTCTGTAATTTCTGTCAGAAATGCTATTTGGTAATGGAGCTTAATAGCTATGCAGTTCCTGACTGGATTTCAACACAGCTGGAAATCATCGTTCTGTTTCTATGGGTGTGAAATTCCCATTCTCCTCAAGAGTAATGAGAGAGGCTATGCTGACCTCTTCTTCTGTAGTGTGAATCAGCTATCACGTGAAAGTCTATTTTTTAGCACAGGCATGATTTTTTGGAAGCATTTTGAGGTTTAAATTTGAGCTCAGGCAACAGCCAATACACCCTGAGCAGAGAACATGTACTGACAACAGCCCAAAAGGTTTCTGTCATTTAAACAAAATATTATGTCACTTCTTTGTACCAATTTTTAAATAAAGAAATCCAGTAAACTAAGTCATCAAATATACCTCCTTGTCTTCAGATTCCTCACAGATCTTCCATAAACTCTTGATGCATCTACACTGGCTCTGAAAATGCCTAATGTAATCTACCTTCAGGTCTCCTGTTTATGGCTGGTTCCCTGGAACTTTGTGTTTTACATGTCCATTTTTAGGCTTGATTATTCTGTTATGAGCACCCTGCCCATTTTGATAATAAAATCTTTGCATTCTGGTGTTACTGGCAATAACCATCACACCCACTGTGTTAAAAGCTAAGGGAGCAGGAGAGGAAGGCAGGCCAGGGCAGCAGTGTTAAGCCTTCTAGGTGTTGTAAAGGACATGAAAACATTTTCTACCTCCTGGAGCAAAACCAAATATTATTCAATGTTAGTCTAAGTGAATGGAACTTAATTAAAAGGATCAAAAGATTAATCATTGCATTATCAAAGGGTAAAATAGGGTATAGATACATATTAACTATACATAGCTGAACACGTGATTCAGTTGATCTTACCTCTTTGTCAGTCAGGTTTTAACAGTCTTCATTATCTTTCCCTATACCCTAATATGTTCGTTATTGTACGTAAAGGTATAATAATAAATGTATATGCCTGGTAAGGCTTAATTTGTTCATTAAGTTTGGATTTTAATAGAGATTGACTTTCACTGTAAATCACTTGAGAATTTAGGTGCAGAGAAAATAGATTAAAACTAGAACAGTGAATATCATTGACATGGTTACATGGAAGGTTTGGCTAGGTGGAAATCTCAATGCAAGTAGTCATCAGTGACTTTTTTGATCAAGTAGCTGAAAGATGCTGCCTTTCATTTGTTGCATAAACATATCCATTGTATTAACTAGAGGACTCCTGAACTGTTTTATAGCATCATATAGAAAAATTTGAGAAGGGGTCAGCTAGGGCAGTACAAGTTGCAGTGGTGAAGGTTTGCTAATGCAAGTGTTTCCACTTCTTTTAAATTAATTTCTTCAGGAAGCATTCCAAATTCATGCAGTTTGCAAGGATTTTTTTGCATACAGTTATATCTGTTGCCCATCAGGGCCTCTGATTCTATATGAAAATGACAGAAAATTACAAAGAACAAGTAGGATTAAAATGAGAAGTCACTTATTCGTAGCTGAGGACTTCAAGTATAAAATAAAACCTCTAGTTGTGGCAGGATTCCAGTTCTGACAAATCTCTTTTGTAGTTTTGCCTGTTCTTCTCCCTAAAGAACAGTGTACAACCTTAGGAAACTAAGAATCTTTACCTTTTCTGTTTCTGATCACTGAGACTACCATGAGCAACAGCTGGAAGCTTCCTACATATACTCAGCTCATTTCTCAGTGTGAAAGCACAGGGAATGATGGTAGCACGGTAGCAGACCAGTTGCTTGGACTAGCCCCTCTTTTCCTTTTCCCAAAAGAACCCCAAAGCATGCAGCAAGTTGAAAAAGGGGAAGAAGTTGTATTCTATGCCAAAGCCTTCTACATAAACAAGGTAAAATGTCACTAAGCACCAGTAAATACCAGGCTTTTGTTGGGGATGGAGTAAAACCTAATGAAAGATTTCCAATAAATCTGTTGGGGTGTCTTTGCAAAGGACTTATTTTATATGATAAATGCACCAAATAGACTTTTAAACCATAATAAGGAAAATAAATGTGTTGTGCAGTATAGTGGTGGTCTCTTGATGTGCATTTGTTTCAAGCATATAAACAAAGCAATATACAAGTGCCAGGCAGGGGGTGGTTATTTGTGTTTTCCATGTTGGTTGAAAATAAATGATGAGATTAAAACTTAATAATAGCAGAATGTCAGGTTATGTCTTATTTGGTTTAAAAAAAAAAAAAAAGACTTTGTTTTCTGCAGAGACTTGTATTGGAATCCATCTCCATTCATAATTCAAATGGGTTTTGAAGTTTTCCCTTGTGGGCAGTGTCTTGTATCAAAGGGGTTTTGCAAGTAATTTGGTATGATTCAACCAAGTTAATGGTCTCTGCTCCTATGAGGCACAACAAAACTTTAGTAAATTACTCCAGAGAGTCCAGATATTTTGCTAGTTCTGAGAAACTAAGTATATTGATTGAGGCTGTTTAGAAATGTCCCTGTCAGCTCAAGAATCAGATAAGAAGGGAATGGCTAAAACTGCAGGCTTATAGTTTCCATGTATGGAGCAAATTTAGTGAGTCCAGGGTTGCCTAAAGGCAGCTCTGGACTTCTCTCAGACTCATAGAACATCCTTTTTTTTATCATCTACAAAGAGACCATCTAAAGAAGGGGTGCTCCTTTCTTCTCCTGTTCTGCCATTTTTAACTTGTACCCTGATTCCATTTCCAGCTGCAACTGAGCTTTGTCCTGGTTGAAGTTTTGGCTACCCTTTACTACCCAGGCCAATTTTTGGAAAGGATTGAAGCCTCTGTGCTCTCCATCAGTGTGGCAGACTAATGATGTTCCTTCATCTGGGTGAACAGCTACCTGAAAACCAGTGTTAAAATTGGTACCCAGGGTAACATCAAGTCCTAGGCATTCCTTTGCCTTGTTGATCAATGGTGTAATTACAAAGGATCTTTTTCATGCAGAAAACTGATAATAATTGGAGATTAATTTTCCCGTAAACCTATTTTCTCTGTTGAACTCCTTTGCGCTGTTTTTTCAATGTTTCTGCATAAAAATAAGTCGTCATTGTTATTCATATTTGGTTTGTTGGTTTTTTTTCTTCGTGTGTGTGTGTGTGTGTGTGTGTTAGTTATTAGGTGTTGGAAGAATGTCCTAAGAGGAAGGATGACAACATTTGTATTTTGTACCAGAATTAAAAGCTGCTGCTGAAATGTACTACTAATGAAATTTTGGTACCATTTCAGAAACTGAGACCTTCTTTAGAAAGAATACAACAATAAAATAAAATTAGGAGATAAACACATTTCTGTCGTAAGTTATCCTATAAAAGTTATATTGCATCTTGTTGACAGGAAACTACTACAAATTTTGCAACTTGTTGTCAAGTGTCAGTGAAGGTTTATGAATACTCTTGAAAACATTCCACAGGGAGTTTGAGAACTACTGAAGGTGAATTTGGAGTATGATTGCAAAGCATTCTTTGTCTGGTGTGTTGGGATTTTGGGGGAGAAGAGACCTCTTTTGGCAACTGGCATGTTTGCAAGTCCTTAATGTAAATACATTTCATGCATGCAGATAATTTTTTATGTATTTAATATATTATGATTCTGCCTTGTCTAATTCACCAGCTACAAACAGGCTTAATATAGGAGTATGTTTCCTTGGGAGAGACTGAGAGAACAATAGTGCATGAATGTGGACAATATTTACTCAGTATCCCTTCTAAAATGAGACTTGACTGATCTATTATAACATGGTTATTATAGAATTATTACATTATTTAGGTATACAATATTGTAAATTGTGGAAGGATAATAGTAAGCACTACGAGTATCCAGGAGAATCTGTTATAATGGAGTTACCTTGCACAACTGTTGAATTCCACTGCCCTTTCTTGGCTGACAGTCATTTTTCCTAGCACTGCTCTGCAATTAGAACAGCAGTCCAGCAGGGAAAGGTGGGAAACACATCAGGGAGCTGGCTTCAAGCCACTGGGTAGGCAACTGATGCCAATATTGTCAGTAAAGCCAGGAGGTCACCTGTTGCATGTGGTGGACAAGCATGTTCAGAGTATTAAATTCATTCTTGCATACAAGATCTTTTACTTGGCCATAGATATAGCAAGAACAGCATAAGAAAAATCACCATTTTGTTCCTTTTATGTGGTACAATTGGGATTATCCTGGTACTATAATAGTCTTGAAATCTGTGTTCTCCCTTTCATAACTCTAATACATGAGAGATGACCACCAAGTGATTTTGAATATAGGACTGAATTGTCCGAGGGTTGAAAAGGACATCATTTTCTTAAACACTTAGATGCAGGATTTTAAGGTCTTCTTTTATACCAACTTGCTAATTATATTCTTCCCTCGTTGAGCTAAAGTTGAGATGCTTGTGACTATTTCTGTGGCCTGTGTTCTTCCTCAAGTGAATTGCCAGGTTTGGAACCAACCAAGACTCATCAACCTGCTTTTCATAAAACAGAAAGGTTGTCTTAAATGTCACAACATCCAATGGTGTTTCCTCTCACAGACATCAGCTAGTCCACAGTAAAACAAAATTATCCCATAGACTAACTGAGCTTTAAGCAGACTTCTAGGATTATGGTAATTACTGGCTTTGGAACTATATTCCTGCAGGCACAGAAGACAGCCAAAGTACTATAACTCAAACCCAAAGTAGGTAATTATATTTTATTTTCCATGGACAGTAAATCAGATCATCTGAGGCTGCAGAAGTCTTCTATTTCTAGTCTGCCTCCTCTAATATACATACTGCTCCTAGAAGACAGAAAAATGTCTGGTTGCTTTTTCTCTTTTGTTATTCACCTAATTTGTGAGCAATTTTATTTTTGTCTCATGTTTCTCTGCTTACTCAAGAACACCCAGGAGCTGAAATCTTTCCTTTGCTCTGTTACCTCTTTCAGTATCTCCTTCACAAAATTTCACGCCGTGGGCTGCATGCAGCCACTGTCTGGGAGGCTTCTTGGTAGAAGGGCAAATTTTCCACTCATGCTCAGTTTATGTGTAGTGGGGAACTTATGAAGATAATGCAGACTCAGGAAGCTGTATTTTAGAAGAGCGTTATCCACTTCTGCACTAATTAGTCTGTATATCACGGAGAAACTGAAAGCTTAGGCAAGATGGAAAGTCAGCTGGAAAGAAAATCACACAAAAACAAAGCAAAATAAGATAGAACTCTCATTCTCTTATTGTTCAAGTGCTTTTCCCTGTAATTATTCCATCTAGTTATTATTTCTAGAAATAGCTGAGTGCAATATGTTGAGGAAATATTGCAGCCATAGATCCCAGTGAGAAAATTCTTGCATATTTCTGGACTATGTTGTCATATTTTACTGTCAGCATTTTGTAAAGTTGTGTCAAATTCCGTGTTCAGGTGAATGTTTGTCTCCTGCCTTGCTGGTTTTCCAGTGAGCTTAACTTACTCCTTTCCCATAAAACAAGGCTGTTTCTTTGCTCTGGATTAATATATCGCAGGTTTTGAGATCGCAGGACTATTATTAGGACACTAGAAAATTTTGACCAACCACCACTTTACTGAATGGACAGAAAATATTGCTTTTAATTTCTTTAAATCTTAAAACATTTTTTTAAAAATAAAATTTACTTAAATGTTTTGTGAGAAAAGTTTTTGAAGCTAAAATATAAGCTAAGATTCACTGTTATCTGTATATATGAAAACTAGTTTTGAATATTAATAAAATATGCTGGCAAGCATTTTTATATACATAATTATATTTTGCTAAAATGCATTCATGTTTCAGATGGAATATCTAGCTGTCTTTGCCTAACTTAAAATCTCATATGAACTCCACAGTGAATTATTAAAAATAATTTACATGTTTAAGTCCAAAAGGCAGCCTTTTATAAATGAAAGGAGGAAGTGGTACTTGTAAAGTTATTTGGAAACATTTTCAAAATGTAGATAAACCTTGACAAAGATCATGGCTAGTTGATGTTTATTGTGGGTCATTTATTTTATGATCAATATGTGTTGAGTTCCCAAATTATTGCCTCTTCACTAGCAAAATGAGTCTCTTTACTCTAAGAAAAAAAAAGAATCTTAGAAATTCTGAAGAAAACAGCACTTGGAGGAAAAAAAAAAAGCCCTTGTGGTGCCCTCAATCTGGATTCTCAGTTACATTGTGAAGTGAGAAAACAGTACAATATTAAAATAGAGCAGATTCAGGTAATTTGATTGAAGATATCTTCCAGCATCTATGACAATAGAGTTTAAAAATATTTAAATAAGTAAAAGAAAGAGCACATTTTCAAAAAAAAGAAAAAAAAACACAAACAAAAAAATCAACCAACCAAATCAACCAAACAAACAAAAAAACAACTAAACAAAACCAAATAAAAAAAAACCAAAACCCAAAAAACACAGAACAAAGCCAAAGCAAAACAAACAAAAAAAGAAAACAAAAAAGCAGCTCCTGTCATACCTTCAGATGAGAAGTTAAATAGACATTGCTCATGAGTACAGACTGCTAAATGTGGAGCAAATCTCTGCATATTAGAGTCTAAAGCTGAGGAAACAGAATTTCCTTTTGGAATTTGCATTTCTAGGAAAAGTTGAAGCAATGAACAAGAAGTCAATGAAAACAACATAATCAGCTATTCATAAATAGAGCCTACGAAAAAAGAGAAAGCAACTAGAATTTTTCATATTGGGAAGATTTGGGCCTGATGGTGGTCTTCATTCAGAAGACTTCTGTGAAGAAGTAATTTACATTTTATATTTGGAAAAATGGGAGATGCTATCACATTTTGTTCTATATGTGTGGAGTATACTAGTATGACATGCAAAAGTAATAGCCTTAGATAACAGGAGGGCTTGGTTGAAAAAATTAGGAAAATTGAAAATGGAAAGGACAGTGCAGGACTGTAATAGATTAGAATGCTGTGTTATGCTTATGGTAAGGACAAAATAGCTGTGCTGACCTCCACTGGGTTTGAAGCGTGGGTTGGGCAGTCTCTGTAATCTGAGGTTTGGGAAATGCCAACGAGGCAGTGGACTAGGGCAGCCTCGTAGTGGTTCTTCCTTATTCAGAGAATAGCACCAGCCCTGAGACAGCTCAAGAGGTTAAACTTTCATTAGACATCTCTCACCCTGTCCTATACAGTGTTCAAATATTAAATCTTTCTACGCATCTTGAAGATGATTAGTAATTTTAGTGTAAATCTCAACAGAAATCACCCTTTTGGAATAATTGATACACTGTTATGTGAAGCTATCTGACATTAAAACACAAGCACTTATCTAAGAAATGTATCTGTTTAATATATGAAATCTTTGAGCTGAGAAATTCAAATCAGAGGGTGACTGATAGGCATTTTGTGCTGAAAACGTACTATTGATAGTGCTACTGCTTTTTCTAACAGCAGTCATGGTAAGCCTTAGGCATTCTGAAGCCCAAAGCTATTTAATTTATCTTTTGGAAGAATCAATTTGCATATTAGTGTAGGTAGAAGAAGGGTTGAGTTATCTTAGAGAAGATTCATTAAAATATAAGTACTTCATCTAATGACTAGAACATTTTATTTTCTTCTCACTAGGAATTTTCTTTTCAGAATTCTTAAAACTATTATTTTCAATGTAGATGAGAATTGCCACACCAGTCGTTTTAATCTGCTGTTGAGACTTGGTCTAAAATTTACTAGACTATATGCTAGCTTTTACTAAAACATTTGGGTTTTTTGAGAATGGGATTCTTATACATTGTCCTGTCTTAAATTACAATTTAAAAAGCACTTGAGGATTCCTTTTACAAATGTCTTACTTAGATATTGTACAGTACAAAGGATCAATTCATTACTTCTTGCAAAAACAATAGAAATGAAAATCAAATTACTTTTCAGGATCTCTAAAAGTAAAGGTTCAACTAATGATGGGTACATTTAGAAAACTTCTCATATTGGCTAATAATTAAAAAAGGATGCCTCCTAATTTTTAAGCTTTGCTTAAATTAAATTCATTGATCTTATCTTAATCTTTTGGGGAAAAAAAATAAAGAAAGGAGCAGTATTTTTTTAACTGTCTTCCAGATCTTTCAGGCCCTTTAAAATAAATTAAAACCAAATCCGTGATTCTGAGGAAAGGTGCAGGTCTGAAAGTGATAAGATTTGTACATAGCAAAGCTTTCAGAGAAGCAAAGTGGAAGGAGGATACGGTTTAGATCTTTTCGATAGCAGTTTGGAAACAGGCTTGAAATAGCTCCAGTCATTAGCACTACATTAGCTCTTTCTGTGTGTGTACCTATTCTTTTTCTAGCACAGTCACAGAGCCTTGAAAGTAGTGGACAAACAGGTTTTTTACCAGCCCTCTGATGACAAGATGCTTGTTACCTACCTCTTAGACTCAGTATGCCAGAGGAGCAGTATTTAGAACCTTAATAAGGTAGGTAAATTGTGATTGTTGGGGGGGATGGGATATTACTATTTAAAAACAAAAGAAAGTGAAGATCTAGGTTTTCTATGCTTATCTAGCATAAAGCTTGCCATGAAAGGGAAAATGCAGCAACCAATACCATTCCATGTCTTTATGTTATGAATAATTATGAAAGGTGCCTGCAATCTTCACATTCAAAATATTGTTCAATTGCAGGTTCCCAGTTCTGCTCCAGTGTAAGGCAAAAGCTCCAACCATCTTTAAAGTGACTGGGTTAGGATTTTTCAACAATTGTCATAGAGCAACAGAGAAAAAATGGGGTTGTATTCCTTGTTTACAAACTTATTAATATTCCGGCTTATGGCTGTAGCCTGGATCACTATTGGCCTTGAATTTGAACTCTGGAGTTTGTAATTCCTCATCATGTCCTCAGACCATTTGATCTAGACCTTGAAATCTTCCTCTCCACAAAATGGTGAAAAAAGAAATTAGTTTTAACATGAAATTGATTTCCTGAAATTCCATGAGACTGCTCCTCCTCATGATACTTTGCTAACAACTTAACGATTCCATTTATTTCTTAATCAATACACAGCAAGGACCCCAGTGACTTACCTCTAAGGCTTTAAAAACATCTATAATTTTAGCCTTGAGGATGCCTTACAAAATTGGAACATGTAGTTATTTTTATTCCCTTCTGCTGAAGAGCAAATACTTGCAGGTACAAAGGAGTTATCCATTAGTTGTATATTTGGAGGCTCAAAGATAGAAAGGTTCAGTGTATTTTTACTGTGTCATATTTGGTCAACAGATGTTACTTACTTTATGTCCTGAGCAGAAATTTTGTACTTCTAATTATTTATTAAAAACAAACAAACAACAAAAAAAAAGGCAGAGAAAGTGAATTTACTTGGAGCTAAGGGATTTCAAAATGTGATTTATCTGTGCAAAAAAAAGAATGCTACTAAGATGAAAGAAAGCCACAAAAACTGAGGTCTTCCCCTCTGTTTACTGTGATATAATTTGTAATTGGAGTTTTTGTTTAATATAAACTTTATACAAAGACAGTGGAAACAATGAATCCAGTATGAAGAAGTAATCTGCTGTTGAAACTTAACTCAAAATTATACAATGCATTTTTTTACTAGTATTTAAAGGCTCTAGTTATTCTTTACTAGTAGATGTTACATGTGAGTCCTGAGAATTGATTTTGGCTTAGCTTACTGCCCGTCTAATGCTTAGGTGTTGTGAGGGTATCGATAAAAAGTTCTAAGTTTCACACTTGGGATTCTTGGGGCTGTTCTGTGCAGGAGATGGACTTTGTGGGTCCCTTCTAACTCAGAATAATCTGTGATTCTGTGATCTTTTCTTCTTCTTGTCTACTTTGTAAGTGCTCAGGACTGCAGACAGACACAGCCATCTGCTGCTCTCTCACGTAGAGTTTCTGCAAGTGAATTTAAATGGATGCTGAACTCACTCCTTAATCTCCATAGAACAGTCAGTCTGGAAACATAACACTGATAGGCTTTTCTGTGTGGGAACAATTTAAAAGCACTTACTGTATAGAATAGTCCTTTTTTTCTCGGGCTCCCACAGTAACATACACTTAAGGCTTACGGCTACCTTTAAGCGATGAATGGCTCTATGGACTTCGTGCACTAAAGTGCTTTACTTGATCAAGTTTATTTCAGAGACTTCTAAGATGACAAAAGGTTTACAGAATCAGACACACAGACAGACTGACATGAGTAAATTTCATCAGAACATAGGTAATATATCCAGTAACCAAGGGGTTTTTTTGTTTGTTTGGGGTTTTTTTGATAACCTAATGAATATTCCAGGAAAAAAAAACTTACAGAAGAATGAAGATGGCATAGAGGAAAAATAGAGTAGTAGATGTCAGAGGGGAAAAAAAAAATAGGGATAAGTAGAAATAATTATGAAAGTAAAAATAATTTTGTAATTTTGAGTCTGGTATATTGATCCTGTCTCAAAGCAAATACGAACACAGAATTAAGCACAGCTTCTATTTATAGTGTGTGCAAAAAGGTTGCATATTGCAGGCATTTGCTGGTTTCAGCTTACAAATTCGTGGGTCCTTGGCTCCTACCTGTATCAGATCTATCTGGAGTCAGTCTGTGCTGTCTGCATATATGCACAGTTTCCACGTCCTTTTCTGAAACTCAGATTTTACCAGTCCACTTTGCTGAATTTTTGCCCTGATTGCTATTGCTATTCAGGTGTATGTCTGTGAAATATGCTACAATATGTGCTATGCCAGCTTGCTGTGCTAGCTGCAACAGCTTTCAGAACTAACCCCTTGAGCTTACCCCCCTTTCTCAGAGATGTGATGAAAAGAGGAAAAACCTGTTCCAGCCTTCCCTAGTTAAATGCTTTGAAGGGAAAAGTCCTTTTTAACACTTGCTAATGCATGCAGGTGGTCCTCTAGTGTATGATATATATATCTTCTCTGTGCAGATCTGTGTGGGAATGTGGGACTTAATTTCCCTGTTCTGGGACCTTTGAAATCAATGAATTGTCTCCGGGTGAGCTGAAGCAAATAAACCTGTTGCTGTAAAGTTGTCACCTGATAGGGACATCTCTCAGGGAAAAAGGACATGACGTGTATGACAGTCTACAAATAATTGCCAGGAATGAAGATTTTTTTAAAAAACCAAACATTTATTTTTCAAAGGTAATAATAGATCAGTGTATATATCAGGAAACGAGCAAGAAATTTTCCCTCCTTTCTAAATTAGGCAAAAAGAGGAATAAATACTAGTTTCTGGCAGCTATGTTTCCACTGGTGTCCTAAATCTCATAATCCTGGACAAATATTTGAGCACTACCATGCTGTTAGGAGTTAAAGCACCAGCAGGAAAACTAAAGTTATTATGTCCTGCCATTGTAATGCAGTGCCACACTTCCAACTGCTTCTCAGACATCCATTCCAGAGACAGGACAGAAAAAGAGAAGTATTTTTAAGATGCAGTGTCTGTATTAGTGCTGCAGGAGTTCTTGGTGATCCTGGTTTTGCCAGCAGAATACTCAAGTGATGGGCAGGGTGGAAGCCTCAGTGTTTTCCAGTAGGTCTGTGAAGTTTGGGTGTGAGGGCAAGAAACCTGAAGGACACATGTAAATTACTCCCACCCCTCGGGTGGGCCATGACTACTATGGGCATCCTGGGAATGGGTGAGGTGTGGTGAGGAAGCCACGTGCCCTGAAGCTTCAGACAGCCAGTAAATACCATGTGTTTTAATAAACCATTTGAAAGTGGCTTGGTGCTTATCTGCACCAGTTTCAAAGGTCTTATGAACACTCTCAACCAGTGAAGGACAGGCCTTCCATGTTGACATATTTTGGTGGAATCTGTAAGACAAGAGTATTTACCAAAAATTTATTATAATACACAAACTGTACGTAAATTGTTGTGTCAACAGTTTTGTCAAACTACCACTATTATTACAGTACAGGTAATTCTGTGCTTTCATGCACACTCTCTAGGCAGTTATTGATTAAAAGTAACCAATCTATTATAGCTTTGCAGTGCTTTTCAAAAATAGATTTTCTGCATGTGTAACATGGATTATTAAGTTACTTAGATGAATTGTTTGTCATTTTTATTTGCATTTCCAGTTTGAATTTGCACTTGTAGAACAGTATGTTTTACAAAACAAACTTTGCACAATCAGATAATATATTTTCGTTATCTTTTATCTTACCATTCTATCTCTATGTACTAATTATCTGAATAACTAATGTATTTGATATTAATTTTTTCTGATAACTATAAAAGTTTTCATTTCATAAATAAAAAGAAATATGTAAAGCAGTCCAATCTGTATACGTCAGAAGACACACAGATGTATTGAAAATCCTGTTGTGCTTTTTCACTATTCTGGATACTTCCAAATGTGAGGAACCTGATTGTTCCCTTTGGGCCTTTTTTTCTTTCTGAAACATTATCAGATAAAAGCACATGATATGTCATTAAGGGCTTTATTATTTTTTTTTCCTACACAGTTTCATCAAGGCTTGGTTGTAAAGAGCAAATCTTTATCCAAAAGTGTTTTTAGTTTTATGAAATTTGATTTTAAGCAAGAAGTATTAAGGGTAATGGGGAAAAGCTAAAGAAATAGACATATGCATTGTTAACTTTAATGCCATTACTGTATGACAATATTCTAAAGAAATGAGATAAAATCTAAAGAAGCAGTGCTAGATGACTGCTCGCTTTATCAGCAGTTTTGACTGTCTCTTGCAAACTGGCTTCTCAAGTTTTATTGGAAAGGGCACTTTATTCCCCGAATTCGAGGTGTAAGAGTTATACTAACTGTAATGTGCTGCTATGCTGATAATAATGATGGTGCTTTCTGTCTAAAAATCACTATAAAATTGAAAGAAGTTGTCTTGAATTTACAATAATATTTCCAAACCCAATTCCAGTATCTGAAATTATGCATACTACATATGTCATGTGGTGCAATTGTAAGTCAGAGGACAAAGGCTTCTTTCCCATTTTACCCTGCTGGAGGAGAGACACTTTATCTAGAGAGTATGAGGGATTTAGCTGACAGAGAAAACCGACTACGAAAAAATTAGAAATACTGTGGCTCTGTGTTATTAGAAGAGCACAGAGAGCATGGTGTGTCAAGGGCTGGGCACAGAAGGCATCTGCCTGGGAAGCTGTGTAGTCACCTGCAGCTGGAGAGCTGCTCAACTCTCCTGGTTTCAGTCCTTGAGCAAGGGCTCCCCCAACAACAGAAGTACCTCCTCATCATTCTGCCTACAGATTTAGCAGCTGAAGTTTATTTTAAAAATATTAAGCTTCTACAAACACTAAGTATTAGCAACCAGCCAGTCTTCCAAGATCTCATTTGATAGACACTCAGGAAAATGCTACAGCTTAAGGCTTTTAAGAAGAAAATGTGCAGGTTTTTTGAGGGCTTCCTGTAGGCATTCTTAGCACTGGCTCTTTGAAAACTGTCTTATATGAGCCCAAGTAAAAATTATTTGTTAGAGCTTCTCAAATGTAATTCTACATTATGCCAAACATATTGGTCAGTTCATGGGAGGAATCTTATAGGAGATAATTAGTTAGTTGTCCTGAAATTGGGTGGATTTTGTCCAAAGTAGATAATCTTTGATGTATCACAAGAACATCTATATGAAAGAAGTATCATCTGTACCAAATTACTTTCACTAAACAGCTCCCATTTAGTGTAAAGGAGTTTGTTTAATTTTTGTCTGCTAGCTTGATGATATCAAATGTAACCAGTAATTATGGCATCCTGTAGATCCCAGATTTGTAGAATAAAATATAAGATGTCTGGTAGTTTCAGGTTTGAAGTCAGTATCTTGTCAAATCTTAGAGAGATCCCAGCAGGTTGAGCCTGAGGAGATAGAGATATTAATCTATAAAAGAACCTGTATTACATGGAAGATTCTCTTGACTTAGAGTGATACTTATTTCCTTCAGAAGAGAATTCCCTATTCTCCTTTTTCTGTTTGTGGAAAAACCTAAAATGAGTTGTTCTAAGCTCTTGAAGGAAAGTGAAAAACCTCCACCCAGAATGTGAAAAATTGAAAATTCTAAAACAACTGTGTGCCCTTCCTATGTTCCTGTCTTAATTTAGAATATACAGATACTGTATCTTTGGACGTTTCTTCATTCTAAATCACTAAAAATATGATAGCTACTCTTTGCTGCTATTACTACCCAAATACTGATAATTTAGATGAACTTTTCCCTCCAAAAACCAGGGAGCAGCCTCCTTCTTTCCCCTATTTTATTTCAGCAGAACTTGCACTGTAGAAACAAAATAACTTTGAAATATTCATTGAAAATATACATGTTGAATGGTGAAATTGGTGTAGCAAGTAGCTGGATAACTGGCACAGAACAGTATGCCTTTAACACTGTTCTATGAATGTTAAAAGAATCCTTACAGACAGGTGATGATTAATAAAGTATTTAATTTATTTCTCTTTGCTGTTTCTGTAAACATGTATTGATTATGGTAGCAAATTCTACTGGATTGAATATTCTCAGAGATACTTATTCTGGATGTGATACAAGAATTCAGGAAAAGTCAACTGTCTGAAAACAAATGATCAGTGAGGTCTTTTGTATTGAAATGTTCTCTTTCCCAAAGGAGGAGACATTTTTTATCACAGATCTATAACATCTGTTGATATTTTCTTTACACCATTGTCTTTAATGTAGAATGGATTTGCTCTGGCACCAAGTTACCGAGCATTAGGTCAAATATCCATTTCTTTATTGTGATGTGTGAATTCAGAAGCACAAATTGCAAGCAATTGTCCTGACTTCTCACATTTTAGCATAATATGCCGTGTGGTCCACGAGCCCATTCATCATTAAAGTCCAGTATGGTAATAATTCTTCTTTGGCCTGGGATAGTGTATTTTACATTCTGACTTCTGAATGAATGCAAATGGATGCCTATGCCTACAGGATGTAGGCAAATATGTTGCTTGGGCTTTATTTCAGCGTTTATCCTTCTACCTAGAGCCTGTTGCCTGATTACTTAGTTTCTAGCACTACTATTTATGGGAGGTCTAAGGCAAAAGTGGCTTAGTATGTTTCCTGTAGCTAAGAAATGCCGGAAGTCAGTGATGTCAAGATTTTGGTACATACTGCAGGGAGTTTCAGTAGGCAGAGAAGTGATATAATTCATGCCTGTGGCTGGAAAAGCAGAAAGTGTATCTTGGTAGGAGCTTTGTTCTTGGACCATTGAGCACAGTGCAACTGCAACCCGATCCACAAATGCTATTTGAATGAATATTTCCCAGGAATGCTTTGTTCCAAATGGAGGCAGAAGTATGACAAAGTAAGAAAGTGCAACTGTGCTGACAGCGAACATCTTGAAACATCAGCAGCTGTGCATTAAACCCTCGAGTGTCGGCAACTACGCAGGAATCCTTTATGGTCGCTGTAGGTTATATCTGACAGAAGACTGCAGCTCCTGTCAGGAGTGGTTTTATATGTTTCCAGCCCCAGGCAAACAGGCAGCAATGTGTGCATTGTAGCCATATCACTTGCACTGGTTCACAGCATAAAAAATTCATCTTGACAATGAAGAACAGCTAAAACAAGACCTCAAGTCAAACTTCTTTTAAAAAATAGGATTTCTTGAAGTCATTGTCTTGTCTTTTGTATAGTCAGATGATGCTTTGAAAAGAGCTTGGTAAATAATGAGAAGCTGATTCACCCAGAGATAATTTTAGCCACAGTCTTGATTCAGATTTACTGTCAAAAACATGCAAAGAGCAGAAAGGTGCTAGAAAGCTCCTCCTAGCTTGAATTCATTATCTTCAAAAGCAATGGGCACATCACATCTCAAAAGCCTCATATATTTTCTTTCTAAAGAGTGTCTCAATGTTTTCAGACAACAGCTGTTACTGTGAACATCTGGAACTTCTTGTGAAGCTGTGGCAAACATAAATCATTACAATATTGTCTATAGGCAAGCAACTGTGCTACTGAAAAGTTAATGACAAACAAACTAAATGCATTATAGTCATCAATGGTGTTTTCATCTCCTTAGGGTTTCTTTCAAAACCTCTTAAATTACACTCTGGTTGAAAATGTTATGACTTAGGGTGGGGGAACAGAACAACAGCAACACCCACCCAACACACACAAAAACAAAGTTTGCAAATGTGAATACAGCATTCAGTTCTCCTTATACAATGAGATTTTTCAAGCCGTGAAAGGAAATATTGCCTGCATCAATCTTAAGGTTTTGTGAGGCATCTGAGTTTGAGAATGTAAAAGTTGTCTATGCAAAATCTTAGGGCCTTGCTAGAGCTTCCAGACAGTGGTAAATTTAGCCAGTTTTTCCTCTCTTGCCTTTGGCATCAGCTGGTACCATATGACTGAATCATTCACATTTAGAATGCGAGATCTTTTCAGTCACAAAGGGGTAGATAGTTCCTGCTACTTTGTCTGTCATAAGATGCAGAGATCGTGGTGGAGCCAGGGCAGTGTAAATAAGTCCTTCACATTCACATCATTCAAATTAAAAGACTTACATGGAGTGCCTGTGCAAGAACTGCAGACAATTTGTACTCTGTAAGGGTCCTTGTGCATAAGGTGCACTTTATCTACACAATGTGTCACAGAAGTGATGTCATTCTTACATCACAAAATGTTTATGGAAATTAAAAATATTTGCTAATCATAAAATAGTATTCCAGTAGGCATTTCAGAGGGTCACTTAACTTTAGCTATATTTTGTTGCCTCTATGTCACAATTTCTTAGTAGGTCAACTTTTTAGGAAATTGTGAATTTTTAAGTATAAACATTTAATTTGGAAATATAGGTAGTGTAAAGCTGAGTTATGTGTATACAATATGCTATTTTCACCTTTTCTGGTGCTATGCTGTTTCATTTAGGTTCTAACAAATCCTCATTGGAACTAAGAGCATGATAAAAGTAACAGCTTCTATCTCAGAAATAAAGCTGCAAATTTGTGTGGTTGTTACACCTCAGCTTGTTGCAAAGGAGGAAAAAGTAGTAATTCTGCTGCATTTAGAGAGCATGAGTTAGATGTCCTTTGAAGATCTACAGACTCTTCCTTTGTTTGTGTTAACAAAGGATTATTAAGGAAGATGCTCTTGAACGTGAATATTACCAGTTACGCAGTTACTGCTACCTTCTCACTGGGTGACAAACATAGTTTTGGTTTCTGGTGGAAATTGGGGATTGTAGAAGTTAGTTTCAGTGTGTGACAGTCTCGTAAAGGTAAGTTAGATATTGCTAAGTGAACTATCCAGGTCCCTGAAAGCAGGATGAGGTAAGCCAGACTGAAGTGTCTGCAAATTAGAGCTAGATCAAGAAGTGCTGCTTCACTCCTCATTCCTCTGCACATGTATGATTCCCCAAGGCATCTCTTACCTTTAGCTTCTCTTCTCTCAATCCCAGACCTACTGAACTAATGCTGTAACCTGACTATAAAGCTCACAATAGTTATACTCTACCTCCAAAATGAAACTTTCTCTGTAACAGATAAAGAGCCTCTGCTCTATTCATAACCATATAAAATATTTTCCAAGGCTCTTACCTGTATGCACAGAAACAAACATAAGTGAGCTTTCATTTCAGCTCTCTCAACTACCCAGTGCCCTGAGAGAGATGAAAGTGGCCAGGAATTTCACCTGTTCATTTGTGCACATGGTCATTTAATACTGAAATCTTACACCAGTGTTCACATCAATGAAGATATTTACAAAAAATTTTCGCTTCATTGGTTTAACTTTTGCAGGTCGAGTTTTTTTATATAGCCTTTATATGGTAATATAAGAAGTGATTATATCAATGTAGTTTTTGATCGGATTGTCATTAAAGTATCTGTTTTGAATATGCACAGTGTCTATAGCAACTCTGCACAGCCTACTATCAGACTCTCTGCCTTAGGCTCATTTTCACCAGGCATTATAGAAGTGATGAGCTCAGTCAAAATATGCTATACAAGTGGTTATCTCAATTTTCTGGTTCAGCAAATAACATTGCTCTAGAGGTTTTGTGGTGATGGTTTACTATAATACAGTGTAAAATGTAATGGTGTGGAGAATATTGGTGAGCAGCTAAAGGCCAAAATCATGGAGCTGTTTGAGCTAATTCAGGGGCAGTATTTTGAGGTTATAGTAACATCCTCTTATGTGTCCAGTGTTATATAGAAATGCCATAAATCAATCTGAAAAGGGACTGAAACAGCACGCAAAGTATGAAGTGCTGCATATCTCTGGTAGTTATAAACAGTTTCTTCTCATTGGTCCAACTGATAATATTTCAAATGTTTTGAGACTTTACAGTAGCACTCTTGATGACTTTCATGGACATTAGGATTGATAAAGCTTCAATATTTTGGCATAAAATAGAAGGTGTTTGCAAGAGGGATGACTGCTTCAGACTGTAGTTTTCTAAGGCTTCCTGGTGCTACACAATGTAGAAAGATGTAGCTAGAAGAACTTCCTTTTACCAGAGTCATAAACAGTATATTAGAATAATCATACAGATATGAAATTGAAACAATGCAAACAAAAAAACTCACACAGTGAAAAACAATGTAAATGTCAAAACAATGTAATATAATTCAATGAATCTTAGACAGTTCACACATATCCCTGAGAACTCTTTAGAAATGACTGTGTTTTGAGGTGCATTTCACCTCAACTGAGCAAAAAGTAAGATTTTTCTTAAGCCACTTCAGCATCGGAAGTACCACCTGTGTGCTTAACACTTGACTTGAAGTGTTGCCTTTGTTGACACTGCGTCCAGACAACCTAAAAGTTTCTCTAAGTTTTCTCGTTGTTTCCCTTTATTCTCAAGTTTCTCTCTATCCTTTTTTGACTAGTATTTTTCCTCTGTTTTCTCTTTCCTTTTTTATTTCCCTCCTGGTTCCCTAGGGAGATTAGGTTCGTGGTAGTTAAACGATTCATAGAAATAGCTAAGAATCAAAGGTAGCCAGTCTGGGAGTCTAACATAGTAGGCTGAACCACTGGGTTGCTTTCAAATTTCATCTTCTGTCTTGCCATGCCAGAGCTATCTGTCAGTTTAGCACTCTCAGCTTGGATGTTCCCATGTTACAATCAGATGGCAAGAGAGCTTTTCTGAATGGTAAAATAGAGGATCATAGACAAACAGATGTTTTTATTGAATGGATGTATGATATGAATTATTAAGGAACAAACAAACAATAATGCCTCCAGTAAGGTTACTTTTACTGAAATTGAAGTGATTATTAGTTTTAGTAATAGAAAACCAATTTGAAGTGTTAACACTGACTTGAGCTTACAATTCAGAGACAAACAATCGAAAGAAATTTTGCATAGCATGATGATTTTTTTTTTGTTTGAAAAATCCAGTCAATTAATTTATATTCATCAGAAGAAGTTTTATGCAATGCGGTGTGTTGTCATGAGTCTCAGAGTCCAAATTACATACAGTCCCTTTACAATGTCTTCATAAATATGAAGAAGAAAAAGGCATGCTCTTGTTTTTGTTTCTTTTATCTCTAAAGATGTCGGTTTCTGTGATAGGAAAGAATTAGATTGTATACCAAATGGAACAGAGGATGAAGAAGATTAGATAAAGCATTCTCAGTCTTAAATGGAACTCCCCAAACTAACCATTAAAAAAATAGATCTATTTAATAGTTGTCTTTCTCTACCTCCCACCTTCCCTAAATACTCTTGAACAAGGACCCCAGATTCCTTATTCTCCCTGTGTCTCTTACTTATGGTAGCCCATCTACTTCTCTAATGAAAACTAGAGGATTTGGGGTTCGGGGTGCTTATCTAAATGGAGAACTGTATTAGGTCTTGGAAAACTAAATTAATTAGGTGAGGAAGAATAAAGGGAAGGAGGAAGTTTAAAAAGAAGATAGAGAAAAACCATTCAGACTCTCAAGTGATGCCAAGGTGATCCTCAAGGTTTTCCCATGAGCCTGAAAGTCTCAAAATGGCATAACTACAGAATGTATTCATTCTCTGTTTCAGTTTCAACACTTGCTTATATACCTGCTTTCAGTTTTGAATATGGGCATTCTTTCTGCATAATGCTGTTGGGCTTTGTCTGAAGTTTGAAGAGTATAATGATATTTTAAAAATTCAGCTTAGAATATTTTCATCAGTGGAATATCCCAGGCTTTTTAAGGCTCCAGAAGGAGTCATGTGCAAGTCTTTCCATGTAATAATGCTGTGAGGTTTTTGGCACACACAAATGAGAGAGCAATAAGTACCATACTTTCTCTGTTATGCATTTAAGAGATGAGTGAGTATATGCATATACTGTTTATATGTAATCATTTAAATTCACTTTACTTGTACTAAGTAAGCTGGTTTTTTCTAAGAAGTTGTTTCCTTATATGTGTGAATCCATTAATTTACTTAGAAAAAAACCCCTAACATAAAGCCTGGCAATATTTACTGAAAACTGTGGATTTTTATATATGCTAGGTGTAATTAATGAGATCAGGAAGAGATCTTCAAATAATTTCAGGGAAGAACAAAAGTTTCAGCAAAAAATCCCGACTAAGCATGTTCTGAAGCATAGGCAGGAATTTGTTCATCAGAATGAAAAACAATTGCTCCTTACCTTCCCAAAATGGTAAATGATCCTGGCAATCATGATTAGAACATGACTTGTGGGAATTAGGAAAGATGTGAAGATGTGTGCAACTTCTGATTTAGGTAGAGCAGAGTCTTCTCTTTTGCTTTCCAGGCCTCTGACCATCAAATCTTTTGTTTCAAAGTGAGACCATTTTTAGGGGAAAGAAGTTGCTTGCTCAGTGGAAGTGTTTACCTTTTTTTTTTTTTTTATTGAAGGAGAAATAGAGCAATGTTTCCTCAGAAACTGAGGAAGATGAGGAGATGCACACTGCACTAGTGCACTACACTGCACTAGTGTAGTGCAGTGGAGCTTTAAGTGAGTTTTAATTCTGTGAGACATTTAAACGTTAATTAAAACATGGCAAGTGGTCATGCATTGCTTCCTCATACAAATTGCATTTGGTAACATCAGCTAAGAACCAACTATGTAGGAGAAAGCTGCAAGGTCCTAGACAAGACAATGATCATCTTGTTTATTTCTCAACTATAATACTTCATTCTGTTCCTGTTAATATTCATCATCATCATGGCTGGGCTTCACGAACGAAGATTTGGGAAGGATTCTACCCACACTTGCTACGAGTGCGCTGGTGGCTAAAAAGGCCAATGCGAGTTAGACAGGTCCAATTGCAAAAGGCACAGCGGAAGGACTCCTTAGTGGTATCGACAAGACATGGTTCTTTCTGTGTTGTCTTTTCTCCTCAAGAGTCATCCTGCATGTGTTCTCAGAAGACCTCCAGACCTCTCGATTGAAGGCCAGAGTAGATCAATGATGATGATCAATATGGTCAAGGCTGAGATATTGTTTCAGGGAGTCCTTGTATCTCCTCTTCGAGGCTTCTCTCTTGTGGCAGCCGGTGGCAAGCTCAGCATGGAGCACGATCTTAGGGAGGTGGTGGTCCTTCATCCTGGAGACATGTCTTGCCCAGCACAGCTGTGTTCTCAGCAACATGGCCTCAATGCTCATAACTACTGCCTGTTCAAGAACAGACATATTAGTCACATAATCTGACCAGTGGATGTTTAGGATTGTACGGAGACAGCGTTGATAGAAGCGTTCTAGGAGTCGCGGGTGGTGGCAGTAAGTGACCCATGATTCGGAACCATCTAAAAGAGTAGACAGCACAATGGCTCTGTAAACACTGATCAGGTGTTTATTTTACCAAACTCTTTTATGGAGTTTTCCAAAGGCACTGTATGCCTTTGCTAACCTGTTGTCTTTCTCTCCGTCATTCTTACCGTCTGAGGAGAAGATGCTTGCTGGGTAATTAAACTCCTGGACTGATTTGAGCTCTGATTCTCCAATGGTGATGTTGGGATAATGAAAGACTTCCTGAGGTGCAGGTTGATAGAAAACTTCTGTCTTCTTCAAACTGACTTCCAGCCCAAAAAGCTCAGCAGCCTCTGCAAAGCAGGATGTTAAACACTGCGGAGCTGCTTTTGTGTAGGCGACAAGGGTGGCGTCATCAGCATAAAGCAGCTCACAGATAAGATGATTTAAGGTCTTAGTGTGGGCCTTCAGTTGCCTTAGGTTGAATAAATAAATAAATTTAATGGAATGTACTGGTTTACTCCAGCAAAATCTCAGACCAGTGTATAGGCAGGAAACAGAGCTTTTTGTTTGTTTTTTGTTTGATATAAATTTTCTTTTCTTACCGTAAGGCTTGTTTCTTTAAGTAGCTCCTTGACATAAATAGGACCATTTATGGATGTTTGTTTTTATTCAGTATGAGTAAAACTGGCAGATTCTGACTCCTTGTAGGATTTTTACAGTATGTTCTCTGTTATAAATTACTTGTACGTCATACTGGGGAAAACCTTTCAGGAATGAGCCTCAATGAATCAAAATTACACTGCTTTACACTATTTTAAGCATATATAAGATTAAAGCAGATCAAAGTCTTTAAACTACATTTTATGATTATCTTACTAGATCATAAAATATATGCTAGTCTAGAAAAGATGATGTTGCAAACACAACAATAAAGATGAACAAAAAAAAGGATAACTTTGGGACTTGAAACACATAAGATGATGTTATAGCGTCACACTTGTCATTTATTTCATTGATGATCCTACGTAGTATGAAAGATTGTGGATATTTAATCATCAAAATCTAGGAAATTAGGTTTGAAACATCATTTTTATGTATGAAAGTATGAAAATGGGGGGGAGAAGTCTTACATTTTGCTATTTACCTAATCATCATTCCAAGTTGATTTTGAAAAAAAATAATGCATTAAACCCCAGTGTATTCTATTGCACTTGCCAGCTACTCTAAAGCACAGGTAACATAAAAGATACACCAGTAGGTTCAGTAGCAACTGCAAACATCCTTCTCTTGCCAGTGACTAAGGACTTATTTACCACTAGCTTATCTATGAAAGTAGTTTCTGTGGATTGAGGAAACAAATTAATCTTTTCCGGTTTTCTCGACACCAGAAAACATAATAGGAGAACTTTGCATGAAGGGAGGTTATAAATCAATGACCCATAGCAGATGCCTGAAAAGAAGCAAAGGCTCAGAAGTGATTGGACTTCACAAGGATCATAAAAGTTACTAAGCAGACAATAATTAGAATCAGGTTTTTCAGTGAGTTCCTCAGGTAGAATCTCAGACCATACGGAGTGAAACAGAAGAATGTTTCTCCCATCTTTTTTTACTCATCTCTCATCTTTAGCATCATGGCTTGAAGCTCCTTGATCTTGTAGCATAAAAATAAGTGTCAGGAACTGGTTTTCACGTGAAAAGGAATAACAGGACCTTTGTTTCAGCTTACAGCATATGTTCAGGTCAGTCCCTCCTGGTATACTTTTCAGCCACTTGTTCTGTGCTTATACCCAAAGGCTGACTCTGCCTATTTCCGTAGGCCTGGGTGAAATGGAGATAAACAGTGGAAGAAGTTCAGCTGCCTAAGGAACACATCTCTATTATTCCTGCTTCTTTTTGACTGTCTGCTACAAATCAGACATTCTCCAAGCAGTATCTCAGGCAATGAACAGATTGTTGAATTTTGATGTATACTTGCGAGCATTTGGTAAGATGCATCCCGTCCAAAAGAGGATCGCACTGTGTAAATATCAGAGCTGCACAACTGCAGCTCAGTCTCTCAAGGGTAAGCTTGCTTTTTTGTGAACTGATGGACTCAGATGAATAATTTCAGGATTATTTTAAATGGTTCTGAGGTGTAGTTATTGATAACGTAGTGAATAAAAGAAGCACATTTTTTGAGGTAGTACTGAGATTTACTGAGAGTACATTTTTTTTAATACATTCCTACTACTACTTTAATGGAAACAGACATTTGTCCTTTGCAGGCATACTTTGAGACACCTGATTTTCTCATTTTAAGTGAAAAGAATAATTTTCCAATGAAGCATGGCTATGGAATGCTGAGGATCTTGTAAACAATTACTAATTAAGGAAAACACATACATCAGGATGAAGTGGAAGTTTCCCATTTATGTGTTAGACTCACAGACCTATGAGAAACCATGGAGTATTACTGGTAGTTGGCAAACTAGCTATTTGGACTGTAAGGCCCAAAGAAATTTAGCAATTTACTAATCTAATTTAGGGATTTTATTAAAAAAAAACCCTACAAAACACACAGACCTTCCCCCCACTAAAAAAAAACCAAACCAAACCAAAACACAACTCCCCCCCAAAACCCAAATGCCTTAATTTTATCTAAACTTTTAAGAAATTCAATAATTTGAGGTTCCAGGTGAAGTTTATATAGCTCCTCCTTTTGTTTTTGCCCTAGATACCTTAGATTCTGCATCATGTGTATTTCAACAACTTCTGCATACTAATTTCATCATCATTTTGCTCAGTACAGAAAGAAAGCCTACAACTGAAATAGAAAAGCTTTTAGAAATACAAGGGCTTCAAGTGATCTAATAAGAAAGTAGGATCTGTAAAATATACAGTGACTAAAAGACATCCTCTGCAATAATGTATCATAATCAGATTGTTTTTCCACTAAGTACTAAGCAGAAGCCTTTCAACAACTATATTAGGCCCACAATGAGATCTCTATAAAAAAGAAAAATCCAGCTGCTGGTCTCCTGAGGAGCAATACATAGTAAAAGAACCTGACCCACCAGATTTTGACTGCAGCACTTTTTTTTTTTTTTAATGCGTGTATTCACTTTCATCTGCTTGTTGCTGGTGTTATTTCTTTTTTATTTTAGAGGTGTTTGAAATGTATTTGGAAAGCTGAGGTAAATCTTAGCAATTAGGAAGTACACCTAAAAGAAGAGCATTTTGGTATTTCTTCACAGTTTACTTTCATGAAATAAAAAATGCCAAAGATCAATGAAAGCAAAAAAGACACAATTATTAGTACTGCCATTTTTTCTAATATTTGTGGGAACTAGTTCCATCCAAAGGTTTCCTCCCACTGCATAGTAATGTGCAATGCAAATAGTTACACTATACAGCCACTGCAGTTGTTTACTAAAAAAACCAGGCTTGCCATCACTGGTCAGCCCTGGATAGAATTTAAAAAAAAAAAAACCAATATTCTGTTTTTCTGTTACAGTAGAATTACCATTATCTCTGCTTCAGATAAACTTGAATGTAGCACAGAGTAAAAACTTATGCATATTTAGTAGAAATCTACAAACTGTAAAACATTTGCCTTCTTTTGCTGTAACTTTTAGTGATTTCTAGTTGTACTTTATGGAGTATTTGTCCATGGTATGATCTATTGTCTTCAAACCAAGTCTGAAAATGCCTGGCTTATTTCAGGTTATTCTCTGTTTAATTTCCATACAAAAAAAATCAGCCTATCCTTTGGGGCTTGAAAATTATTTTGTGGTTTTATCATTTTAAAGGAAAAATAATTGTTGTAACCTTTCCAATTGATTAATATTACAGAATAGAGAAAGAGTAGCCTACTTATGTCCTTAGAAATAAAATGACATCATATTCTGTAGAAAAAGCATATTATTAACTTCAAAAGTAAATGCTTAAAAACGAAGAAATGGTAGAATATTCTAGAAATGCTCATTCTTCAGAGGTATTTGTATGGATTAATCAGCTGTATAATTCATATTTTATTTTCTATATCCTGTTACCAGATTGTGTAGGTATCTCACTAACAGCAATCAGCAAGAAATTGGCTATGTTTCAAATCTGCTGCTCAGCTGCAGGCAGTCTGTTGTTTCTTACTGATCTATTGGCTCAATATCTGGAAGTGACTTTCTCCTGTCCATACAGAGATTTTTCTTCTCCTATATGAATCATACTCACGAGACTTAACATGAAGACAAATTCAAGTTTCCATCATATGATTATAGCAGTTGAACTACTTCTGTGACAAAAGCAAATGGATGTCAGTATGCAACTGATTATTCAGACAAAACAATTGTGTGATAACTTGAAAACAGTTCAGTAGCAACTCTGCGAGTGGAAGGCTCAAGTATTTGTTTCAAACTTTGGAAGACTGTCTTAGAAATTCTCATTACTGGACATAAGCCTAAATAACTCACCTTCTCCACACATTTATCTTCAGGTGAGGCAGTGAAACATGATATGTGACAGCAATCACCATTACTGAAAGCTAATAGTACATCCAGGGCATTTAAATGTGTCTCAGTAGTGATTGTTCATGCGAAACATGTGAGGCTGCAGTCTTCATTGCACCTGAGAGTCTCTTCCAGCTAGATCCTCATAGCAAAAAGTTAGTTCCTTTTCAACTAACAAATGAGCAGTAATGGAAGAGCTAAAGGCACCCATAAAAAATAGTTCTGACCTATTTTGATGTCCTGAGTACCTACTAACTGTGGATAAAATTAACATTCCGAGGAATTCACATTTTCATCCCAAGTCCCTCAGAAGGAAGGCACATACAGCAGGTATAAACATTGGTCCTAAAATTAGCTGTTGCTAGAGAGAGAACTCTTATCATTAGATTTTAATTAATTCTTATCTCAGTTAAAAGATAATTAGAAAGTAATTGTGTTCTTGTAAAGTATCCATTGTCTGATTTCTGATGTAACATGTAGTTTTCAGAGGAATTTTATGAGCCACAAGAATACCTCTGATTTATATCATGTGCTTGTTTGTGGGTGTGGGTGGCATCACGGTTGATTATAATATGTATTTGGAATCCAGGAAAAAAAAAAAATCTAAATTAAATACACTTTACCAAATGAACTAATATGGCTTGAGAAAATAGACAAGTTTTTGTGCCATATATGCCTTGTTGCTTTTCTTAATTTCCTTTTTTTTCTTTTAACAAAATGAAAAATCTGCTTATTTAACTGAACAGTGTAGTGAATCAAGTGAATGAAAAAGTTTCTGCTTTATGAGGGATGAATAGATTTCTCTTTATTCTTCTTGCCAAGGAGTTAATTACTACATTGGTATGGTTGGTCTTTAAGAGTTGTACTCTCAAAAGCAGTCTGTTACAAAATAGACTTTTTTTTCATCTGAGAGAATAATAAGTTCTGTGGAAAAAGATGAAAGTAGCAAGAAAAATGTCTGTTTTTAAAGGTTTCTAGACTATATTGCTTTCAACATAAGCTGATAAATTCATTTGTTTAGGTGCTTGAAGAGAAGTAAATTAAAGAATCCTGTGTACAGGAGTGAAAATGCTATGATCCTGTAACTTGAGAGCAATTGTTCAGCAACCTGGGTGTTTCAAAATTGTAGTTTTGATTAAGATACCATGTGTTAGTGTTGGCTGAACTACAGCTCTAGCTAGCTCCCGGTAGATATTCAGTGTTCTAAAGTCTTATTTACTTCATGACATCTTGCAGTTGAATAGAACTGTAAAATCTGGGTCCTCCTGTAGACTAGCAAAAAGAAATTAGAGGACAGTCACTGATGCTCATATTTGAAAATTGTGGGTTTTTTTTTAATGCTGCATTCAAGTTCCTAGCCGTTACTTCATATATCCCAGCTTAGTTATTTTTAACATGGATGTATATAGTTTTATTTATTTCTCCAGAATTGCATGTGTTCCAGAGGTGAGTTTCTCCTATGTATTGTCAACTCTTCAATCTTTTTTGTATGTTTAAGATTGCAGGCAGAATATCATGCTCAAATTAAGTGATAAGTATTCTCAAAAACAGACTACATACATAAGTCTTGCCTTACTTGTCTATTGACCATTCTTGGCAAACTTGCTGAGATTTCAAGGACTCAGGAAACCTGCTGGTTCTTCCTAACCTACTGGGAGCCACTGGAGCATCTTTAATATAAGGACCTTTAAGACTGGTCATTAAACACTGGGGAATATTAGACAACACTATACACATTTGTCATAGTCTGAATTCCCTTTAATATAAAGTGACTTTGTGGTAGCTGGTTTTTGCCTTTTGAAGTAAAATACAGGGATGACATGAGTAATTTTCTGTAGGAACTGTAACATTTCTCTGTAAGAAGACAGTAATAGTATCCTGTGTTCTCCCAAAAGGTGGTTATAATGGCCGTTGGTCAAATCTTGCTTTTATTAAATCAAAGCTTTTGTTCAGTTTAGCTCAGGATTGCTTATACTTATATCCCCAACCCTTGAGACCTGAGCAGATGCCATTTTCTGTATTTTTTCATCTCTTGTACAGAAAATCAAAATTATAAAGGCTTATCACTTCTTTTGTTTTTCTTTCAATCTAATCAAGATTTTATGCTTCCTGCTTTTCACATTATAGCTTTGACAGTCACAGGAAAACCACACGCATTATTCCAGTGCAAAAACTCAATTTTCTCCCATCTTGTACTGCTTCAATGACTCCTCTTAATTCCATTAAAAAAAGAGAAGAAAAGAAAAAGAACCTTCTGAAGTATCACATGAACACGTACATTTCTCTGTCACTTGATGTGACAACTGAATAGAGAAACACATACCCACAGGCTTTGTTTCAACTTGTTAATATACAATGTGATTTAGTGCCATTACACTGGTATAAAACTCTATTTGTTGCAGGTACTATTAGTAAGCAATAATTACTGCATTTCTAGTCACCGTTACTTATTTACCTTTAAGAAGAATATTTAAATATCAAACGAGTATTAAAAAAATCCAATGGAAAAGTTTCAAATAATAATGTTTTTGTTGAAAGAGGGAGTATTGCAATTCCAATGAAAAACATTTGAATAACTTGAGGAAGAGCGGGAAGAGTATTTTAAAAGAATTGGCTACTTAAACTTTCAATGTAAAATGCAGATTAAATATTAAAAGTTATATTCTAAATTAGTGTAGAAGGCAAAAATATTTATTTCAGAAGTAAATATTTAAACATTACCAAAACTGAACATTCATCTTGAGATTCAAAATGAATTTCTTAAAAAATTCCTATACAATTTGCTTTTTGTTATGATTATTTTACTTGTTGAATTTCTCATAGAAATTATATTTTTTAAGCAGTTATAATTACATCTAGATCATCAAGACCAATTCAGACCTCTGACGAATTAAAAGTTATCTCAATTACCATTTGTCTTGTCTTTTAAAGAATTCAGTGGAATTTTCATGAGCAATTATTTATGCATAGTATTTAAAAAAATATGAGGAAATACTTGTCTATATAAAACAGATGGAAATACCTCTTATAGTAGGATTTTGAAAGGGAAACAAATGATTTCCCAGTGTCAGAGCCTTAGCTGATATTGCTAATTTCCTGTCTTGGAATACTAAATGCAACATTGGTCTGTTAAATTCTTTTTTAATTAGCATTTAAAATGTCTTTTTTTCTTTCCACACTTTGGAAAATGTAACATAATTGATCTTTATTTCATAAAGGACTGCAGTCGAACACTAAGAATTATGGCTGACTTGTGGAAGCATACATTTCCTGGTATAATTATAGGGTGATCAAGCCTTGCCATAACTTGGCAGTTCCACAATAAAATAAAGCCCCAAGGTATATGCCATTGCAGCTTCCTTGCTGAGTGGCTTGCATAAGCTCTGCTGTTATTTCTTGGCCACTGTGAATCTTGAAGATTAGTAAATCTTAAAACAAGGGCTGAAATACACTTGCTCTGTTAATGAAGTCTCAAAATCCCAGTATGGAAAAAGCTTTTGTTGAAGTGCTGATAAATCTCTTCATACAGTTCATTGCCTGCAAGGAGAGGAACACAGCTTAGGTGTATAGATAAAGCCAAAAGATTTAGTCTGTAAGAAAAACAAAATAAAGCAATTATGTCATTCTGCATTGTAAATATTATTTTCAGTTTAGGTTTTGGAATGCAGTATTGGAGAGAGCATTCTGTCTCCCCTCTGGCCAAAAAATAGTTTTGCAACCCAGAGATAGAATTTATGTCAGTGCCCAATATGGTTATTTTTATATTGACAGTTTAAAAAAATTTCTAGTATAATTGCATGTAAGTGAGCAACAGTGCTGTGTGTCTTCAGCCATTTTATTTTTCTATTTTCCTACATTAAGTTTAAACTTCTCATATCAGGCCCACAGCATTATACCTAAGTAGTTGTGTCATTATTTTTGTAGGTTTATTAGAATATTAGCAGTGTTTTCATGTAACTTCATCATTAATTTATATCGAATCTAGTACAACAGTAACATTAACTAAAATGTTAATCCAATTTTATACTTTAGCCCTTTTGGTCATCTAGTTTCACTTTCTTGAAAGCAAGGAGAAAGACTAAATGGATTAAAGCACAAGGGATATCAGCTAGTGTTTCATCCATCCTATTCATAAAGCCCATTGCACAGTCTTATGAGCCTGACTTCTGCCATTTTAGAATTACAGTCTCTTTAACGTGGTACATGATACAATATGTGTGAAATAATGGAAAACATCATAAGGTGGGTGTAAGATCAAGCTGACAAGAAAAAGAAAAATTTCAAAGAATCCTTCATTTGCACATAAAGTAAGTCATACTTCCTCAATTTATCTTCTCTTTGAAGTTTTACACAGCTATCCTTTTGAAAAAGAAATGTCTTTGGTTTAGATACAAGAGGCAGTTCTTCAATCTTCTGTTCTTTCTCTTTATTCTTTCTGTTTGTCCAATATAATCTTACCACTTTCATAGCTCATTCCACCTCCAAAGGTTATTCAAACATGAGTTCCCCATCTGCTACACGGCTTTAACATTCCCACTTGCACAAGCAAAAAAACCAAGTGTAAAGGCAGTAGTTAGTAAACTAGATGTACTGGGACTGTTCTGTAAGCCCTGATGCTAGCTGGCATGAAACACCCTGCTGTCCGTACCACCACACTCTCTTAGCTGCAGAAGTACACCAGCCACACACAAGCTATTGGGAATGGCCTCTGACGCATCCCAGCTCCAAAGCATGGCTGTTGTTTGAAGGATGACTAGCTACTTTCATCCAAAACCATGCTGGCAACTATTCTAACAATAAATGTGTCTAATCTAACATTAGATAATGATCAAGTTCCGAAGTCCCAGAGGATTATTTTTTTTAGCATTGCTTAATTTATTAGTAAAGGCAAAGAAAGGGATGCTAAGTGGTTTGATCCTAAAAAAGTAAACAAAAAGTAAACTTAGAGTTTGGGCTTGGTTCCTAGTCCTGTAGTTAGTTATTGCTCCAGACAATAATGTTTTTTTTTCTCGTGATCAATAAAAAACTTGATTGATTAGTGGTTCGGGGAAATGTATTCTAAGACACCACACAAATTGTGAAAGTACTGTTCTTAGGCACTTTTCCTCAATTTTAAAGTCCTCTTATCTGGAATTTGTTATGTAAGTTAAATACACCAAACTATTTCAAACACCCCCTCCTACCCACACACCCATTAGCGTGATTAATAAGAATAGTTTGAATATCTCATGTTGTATAATTCTTCATAGAACTTACATGTAGAAGTACTTTGATTATAGTTCTGTTTGCATTTTCTGAGGAAAAGAGTATCACGATCAGGTATCATTTTCATTTTACTTACAACTTCACTATCTGGTGTGGGAGAAAACAATATAAATAATCTCAGATTATAGTTATTTCAGAAATCTTACAGCTAAATGATTCTCTTTGCACAAGTGAGTGCTAGTATTTCATCAATGCCTATATAATGTTTTTCTTTGGCTCAGTCTCTTATTGTCTATGCATGGGTCATTTTTACTGTTTTGAACAACCACAGAATTTTGGAATTAAGCAGCCCATGAGTTACTAAGAGCACAGTCTAGAAGTCTGTTGTGTTGCAAAAGGACCCAAAAGCACTGTTTACAGAGCATACCTATGAGACCTTTAAATACTTGTACCTCTGTGAAGGATTTCCCACTATGGGGGAGTTGCACACTTATCATTCCATATAACATACACACTGGGGGGTAAATGGATTGAGAGCAGCCCTGCTGAGAAGGACTTGGGAGTGCTGGTGGACAGAGGCTGGACTTGAGCCAGCAATGTGCACTTGCAGCCCAGAAAGCCGGTTGCATCCTGAGCTGCATCAAAAGAAGTGTGGGCAGCAGGTTGAGGGAGGTGATTCAGCATCTCTTTTCCTCTGTCGTGCAATCCCACCTGGAGCGCTTTTATCAACTCTGGGACCCCTAGCACAGGACATAGACTTGTCGGAGCTAGTCCAGAGGAGAGCCATGAAGATGCTCAGAGAACTGGAGCATCTTTCCTATGAGGAAAAGCTGAGAGAGTTGGAACTGTTTAGCCTGGAGAAGAGAAGGCTGTGGGTGACCTTGTTATGGCCTTTCAGTGACTAAAGGGGGCCTACAAGAAAGCCAGGGAGGGACTGTTTACAAGGGCATGTAGTAATAGAACAAGGGGGAATACGTTTACACTGAAAGAGAATACATTTATATTGGATGTTAGGAAGAAATTCTTTGCTGTGAGGCAATGGAACAGCTGCCCAGAGAAGTTGTGGATGCCCCATTCCTGCCAGTGTTCAGCGCCAGGTTGGATGGGGCTCTGAGCAACTTGGTCTAGTGGAAGACGCCCTTGCCCACAACAGGGGGGTTGGAACTAGATGGTCTTTGGGGTTCCTTCCAACCCAAATCATTCTATGATTCCTTAAGATGATCTTTGCTCTTGTTTTCTGGGGAAGAGCTGCCTATGAAATAATGAGAAGGAAAAGCAATTAGGACAGAAGTGTTGGAGTAGCTGCAGAAAGTGCCTCTCGGCACATCTCCAACTAGGCAGATTAGGCTGTTTTGAATGTATTTAAGAACTGCACTTACTGGGGAGAAAAGAAAGCAGCCACCAACAGAAATACTTCCTAAAATTGCCTTAAAATATTCACCTAACAATATGAATGGTGCATGGCATTTTTGTTAGTGTGAACAGCTTCTCCCCTCAGCTTATTTTGCTTTTACTGAAACATCTGTAACAAATACTGTGCTCAGGAGAGCCTGTGGGTGTACCTCACACTTTTCATTTACAAAAGTAATCCATGTCTCTTGTCTCATGCAACTTTGCTAGAATGTCAGTAGTTTGCAAAAGTCACCCAGACTTCAAGGGAAAACAACTTTTACTGAACACTCCTTAGATGGAAACATAAAATATTTATACTCTTGAAATAAGCAATTTGATCATTCAGTCACTTTATATGTACCTCATTGTGTAAGCATTCCTCTACAGGCTCCTTTCTTTATTAAATATAGTTTTATTAGTACAAAATTGTCAAGAGTTAAAAGGATTGCATATGCTATTTTTGGTAGCATGAATGATAAGCGTAGCATTTATAAAGAAAGAATTCTTGTGGAGTTAAAACTCATGCATATCTATGAGAGCTTAACTCAAGAGCTCTGGAATGAGTCCAACCTTAGAAAGTTCCCATGGGGTTTCTTGAGCTGTGCAAGTTGGAAAGAGCTTTTAGCTAAGTTACTGATACTTAAAATAACCAAAGGGCATTTTTAAACGTTTATCGCTAAAAGCAATAAAGCACAGCTCAGCACAAGCTGTGTTAACTCTGCTGTCAGGACAGATGTCTGCTGGGCAGACAGCAAACATAAATTATTGTGCAAGCTACAGTAATTATGTTTTGTGCCAGCTCTCCCATTTTTGAGATGAATACTAGAGGGTCTCCATACTACTGCTGTTACAAATGGCCCTGACCAAACCTGAATGCTGTTTAAGTTCATCAACCTCACCATCTAGATGGAAACCTGTGGGACGTTTGCTTGTGTGTCAAGTCCTTATGTCTTATTTCTATACTTTAACCTTGCTGTACTCACCTATGCAACTTTATAGATACAACATGAAATGGAGAAATTGAATGGCTGTCTTGCATGTCTAATTAATATACAATGGAGTTTTAATATTTTATTTTTTAATATTTTAATGTCTATTGTCTGAATATCTCACCTATAGTTGAGTCACCCATATTCCTTTCAGTCCTGAAACGTTTTTTCAGCTTTCTGCATCTTATACCTCTGGAAAATGTCATATGCTACTGTATAAGGCTCTCGTTCAACATTTTGCACTCAATTTCTTCCAATCTAACACTGCTAAATCTGGTAAAAGACAGTAGTGAACCAAATTCACAGTCTCTGACCTTTCAAGCCCCTAGGTCGATTGTGTTTGAAAATACCTTTCTTTTAATAATCTCCCTCAACTGCATTTTTCTCTTGTCCTGCTGGCATAGTATATTCTATCCCTAAATTGCTAAATTCAGCCTATCATAGCGTTCAAGTCTCCAAACATGAAAACTACCTACCTTTGAGTACCTGGTGATCAATCAGCATTTCACATTATTATTTTTCATGCTAAAAGCTATTCTGTGTGATTTTTAAGGACTTGCCAAATTTATTAATTAAGTAATTTTCTTCTTCATTCTCTATAATTAGGCTTGTCCTTACTAAAGAAACTCAGTTTTACAGCCTGATATGACTAAGGATAGTTTCAATAACTTAAAAAAAAATATTTGGACTTTTTTCATAAAAAGACAACTTGCAAAGACTTCAGAAATGTGTAGTATTAACAATAATTTAATACAAATAGATAACATACCATATGTCAAGTTACACAAGACACCTGGAACTGATTACACATGTGTCATGAAGTCCTGAGATGAGTGCAGACATAGTATATATGTGTTTTCAAAGGCAAATGGTAAACGGCAGAACTGCAAAGTTTCTTTTTTCAAGGTGGTTTGCTCAAATAAGGGAAAGGAAAAACAGGAATGGTTTGTAGCAATTTAATTTTATAATCTCTTTTGCTGATTTGTGCATGAGGGACAGTTGTTGATCAGTGGATGACAGGTGAAGCCATCCCTGTTCCCATTAGGAGGCATGCAGTGGCAGGTGAGTGAGAAATGTTGATGTTAATATGAAAGGAAAATTAAATGAGAACTGAATAAATTTATAGATATGGCTGGTCTGTTCTTGAGTAATGTCTATTTTTTTCTGCCTTTGGTCAATTGTTGCCTTGGGTCCCCTTTAATGCAAAGAACCTATGAAACTATAAGATGTCCCAATATAAAAAATAATTACCTGATTGTTTTCATTATCTATAGCTATAGTTTGATACAAATAGATAAATAAAATAGTGCATTTCATGCCTGTAATTATCTATTTCCTGTAATCTCAAGTAGTTATTTTGAAGTAATATGATGTGCCAGGAAAACAGAATGCAGCAGAGTTTTTATATGTATTTTAGTAATATTTGAAGGAAGCCCACCATAAGGAAATGGGCTTTCAGTTTCTTAATGCTTTTTTTTTTTGTACCACTGAAATTTTTACCATTTATATTGCTTTTTTAGAAAAAACAAATAATCCAGATGAAAAACTATAAAAAAGTGCCTGAATCAAAAGTACCTTTGTTGTTTATGGCCTTTCTCTGTTCTGTGCATGCATGTATGCTTGCATTGTGTATAAAACCAGGCTCCTGCTTTTAGATTTTCCCAGCTCATTCACAGTGGGCAGTAGACCTTGTGTGCTTATTTTATCTTTTGCTTGACTTACTGCTTGATTCATATGATCAAATGCAACATTTCATTTCCAGTCTTACAGATGACAGAATAAAATCCAGAATGAATTTCTGCAGATGTCAGAAAGGTCAGGGAAGAAAGATAGATACAGGTTTGCTCCTATTTAGTTTCCTGAAAAATCAGAAATAATTATATACAAAATCAAATTATTTCTTTAATCTTATCTTTACAGTATTTGATTTTTTTAATTAATAATTTAAGAAATATTATCTTTTCATTTATTCTATGTTTTTCTTCTATTTATTAACATTTTGTTAAAGAATTCTGCTCCTGGGTTTGTGTTAATGGATTTCTAGAAAGTATGGTAGTCTTTCAGAGGTTGATGAGATAGTTAAAAGTCCTAAGGTTTCCACCTACCAGCACACTTCAGGATTTGACAATAATAAGTAATGTTTTATTTTTGTTGACATTGTTCAGCTAAGCTGTAAAGGTCCAACCAATTTAGCAAATACATACATGGTAAACAACTTGTCTAGTCTTCTGATCTACTATGTTTAAAAAACTGTGTTTCCTCTAAAGTCTTGATGTAAATACTGTACATATGATTTTACAATATTGAAATGATTCCCAAAGTTCTGATGCTGACCACAGAGTTAAAACTCCTTTTATTTTTATTTAATTTTGCTTTCTTCAGTTAGTTGGGCTGCCATGGGGAAAGAAAAACATTCTAGCTTTTGCCTATATTTTTATTAAAGTCACACTACTAAAGTCACACTGCTACTATGTCTGCACTCATCTCAGGACTTCTCTAATATTAGAGACTAGCAGGGTAATATTGCTGTTAGTGCCTTAAAATCTTCACTTTGATGATCTTGTTAAAATTACTTTAAGAAATCAATGTGGGTTTTTTAACTCGTCTTTGCAGAAATTTTGTATTACTAACAATTTCCAAAGCTATTTTTTGGTCAGAGTTACAGCTGGATTACTGTAGAAGAAAAATGACTGAATCCTGATTGCTCTTTCATTAAGTCTTCTTGGTGGGCAGGGCCTTCATTCTAATTCTTGGATGTCAGAAATGAAAGTAATTTTTGTTTTTTAATACATATTTTGATACATGGAAATATGTTGTAATTTTCAAAAAGTAAATACTTTTATCTGATGAATAAAAGTTTATTAATCTTGTAATTTGGTAGTATTGGGAAAGACTAGAACAAGACCACAGGAGACAATAGCTGGATTGAAATAATGACAAACTAATTAAAAATTAAGTAAATGGAAATAACAGTGATTATGTTCAGGAACCTTAGCAAACCTGGTAACTTGAAATTTTAAACTAGAAAAAAAAATAATATGAGCTCTTGTATAAGTAATAGATATTGATCTTTTAGTCCTACATGGTATAAAATTTATCCTAAATTGGTTGATTTTCTTTTTGAAGAAGCAGATAATATTCATGTTTTTTTAGTTCTGTGCAACACCAGTTCTTCACTTGAATGTGTGTTCCACAGGAGTATTTTCTTGGTTTTAAGTTGAAGAGCAATCAGACTCACTTGATTTTGCATGTTGATATGTTGACCAGAGTCAGCATTTTAGATTTTACAAGCCATGCACAAAAGGTGTCTCAACAAGGTTATTGTTTTTTGAGTGAGAACACCTGACTGCTCTCTCACTCAGAACAGGAGTTTGAAAGCAGGGAGAAACACTGTGCTGCTACCTTGGAATGATTAATAGAAATTGAACAACTTCAATTTCTGTGAGCTGTAGGGGGATCAATGATAAAGCATACAAATCTTGTACATTTGAAACATGTTAAGACTACCTAGATGGAAACTTAACTGACTTTTCATCCTTTCTTTCTTAGAACTGTTTGGAAAAAAATGTGAAAGAAATCCTTGTGTTCAGTGTTAGCTTTTTATTGCGTGGGCTTGTAGCATTTTGTTTCGTGTTGAAACAAGGGCATGGTTTTCTAAATTTCTGTGGCAGCAGAAGTGTTTTTTAAGCAGAGGAAGCTATCGTTCTGCACAAGAAAATAGGAGTTTAAAAAAAAATCACATAGAACATCTACAGTTTGACTTTCACAAAAATAAAGAAAAATATAACCCAGACATGCATTTTTTTTGTTTTTGTTTTTTTTTCTTTTTGTTGTCTTTTTAATACAGGTATCACTTCTGGTTTTCTAATGGGAAAGAAAGAACAAAGCAAACAATGGTCACTTTAGCTTGTACTGTAACTTCAAATCTTCTCACAACCTGAGCATATGAGTTGATGTAAATTCTTAGTGTTTGAGCAGTTCTATTGTGTAAGACTCTTTCCAAGTTCAGTTATCATCTTGTCTCCCTAAGCCTGCTCAGCTGCAGTTTTCAAGCAATGGAATTTTTTTATAATTGTTTTCTTTCAAAATGTTTCTGTTCTCTGAGAAGGTGCACAGAATACCCAGGACTCTGAATGTGTGCATGCTGAGCACTAAGGAAATTTCCTCTGCAAGTTGAGAATTTGTGAACATGAATTCCCAAGAACTTTCTCATTTCTTCTGTGTCATATGTCAATCTGCTGGAATTTTGGGCATGATGAATACTAATTCAGAACTGTTTTGCTGCTTTTTTTTCTGCCTGCAATAATAGAGAAGAAATCTACATTCTTCCACATAGCCCTAACAGGTAATAATAAGATGTACTAGAATGGTTTTTTTCAGTTGCTCAGTCAAAGACTGAGCATGACTACATGTTATTTGTAAGGATCAATTAGGAACAGGAGTGACTTCCAGCAAGTTATTTCTTCTTGAGAACTCTGCCTCCTAATTTTTTGAAGGTTTGAATTTTCAAAGGGAAATACTAAATAATGTAAGGGAGCAGTTTTCAGGTAAACTTTAAAATCTCTGAAATATTAATTCAGTGAAGTTAGGCTAGTCTAGGAGAAAAAATACAATTTCAGTGAAAGATTTTAAATAATCAGATGTAATGCAGAGGCAAATGCCTTTTTTAGATATCATCAGACACCAATGCAGGCCTGGCTTGGGCTTTGTTTCCACTCAGTCTGTCAGAATGAGCTATTGTAGAGTTTTGCAAGATGAAGCTGAATGAAGGCTCTGTGTGTCAACCAGATGCTGTCTCAGCAATCAGCCCAAGCACACTTCACACCAGCAGAGTCCCTTTTGAAAGTTTCGGAAGGACAATGTGTTAAAATACTTTGATGTGTCCTGATCATATTCAGGCCACTAGAGATTATTTCTCATCTGAATGTCTTCCTTTGTTATTTTATTTAAGATCAATGATGATACATTTCTCAACACAATTACTCTGTGAAAGCTTTTAGTTTAAAGGAAAAAGAATCTTGTGAGCTCCTCTCACCAGGGCCAGTGTCATCTTTAGTCTCTCTAAAACACTTAACCCAACAGGGCTCAAGGGATGCACTGCCTGATCTTGAAACAGGAGTCGACAATCCTCACCCTCATTGCACCTTGTTTGGCTCTGCTGAAGGGGAAAAATGTTGCTTCCTAATTCTAGATCTGTGTACTCAAAGGATAAATAATTTTGCACTCTCAATCCATTATGTATACACACTCTGTCCATATATTTTGATAGTGAGTGTTTAGAAAAAGATATTCCACGTTAATACATGGCTAACACAGAGGAGATTGATTTTGTGAAAAACACATGTAGGTTAATAACATGATAATTCCTGTTCATGAGCACCACAGCAAGGTCTGGTTCCCCAACCCCTCCCCAGATGTTTGAACAACTTCCTGTGCAATCCTGTTACTTTGCTCCAGAGAAAAATAATTCTGCGTTCGAACTCTGATTTCCATATGAATCCAGTAACTGTTGTTTTTTGTAACTCTGTTTCCAAGAATCTTTGCTTTTATGTAAAAAAAAGAAGAAAAAGAAGAAAATTAAAATTTCTTGTGGAGAAAGTTTTTATATGCATGGAATGATTCATTTTTCAAATTGCTAAGTATATGAGGAAGAAAGTAATCATAGGAATTAAGTTATCCTGTTTTAGAGAAAGGCTAATTTTTCAGTAGTGTTAATACAAAATGAAAAATGTGTATTTACTTCTGTTTTGTATTTGCAAAGGAATGTGATAATATGCTTTTGCCACAGTAAGATGATAAAACACATTTTATTTTTTCACAGTCAAAGGTGAATTAAACAATAATTATTAGTGCTAAGAAGAGGACAAAGAAGCAGTAAGGTTAGAGAAGTGAAAAAAAAATCTGGAAAACAAATTTCTTTTTCTTTTACTTTTTTATTCTGGAGAACCTTTTCTGTCTTATGGAAGGATCTATATCACTATAGTATTTACTTGCTCATTGAACCTAATCTTATTCGAGAGTAAGGAATACTTTACAAACAATTTATTTAAACCTGGATATCATTTAGGAAGTGCTTATACATGCTTATTACTTCCAAATAATATCAAATATAGCTAGCATGAAAGCTGGAACTGTGCTCTAAAATTTGTGGATGTTTTTATATTTCTGAAATAAGCAGAGGAAAACATACTCTAGCTGATCTGAAACAAAATCCTTTTTGCTCTATTCAGATGACTTTAAAACTATAGATCTGTTGTTATGTGTCTACAAAAACCTACCACGGCATTCTGAGACAAAATTAATTATTCCTTTTTTATATTTAAATTACAAATTATTTATAAAATAAACTGTATTTATTAACATACATATGTGCACACACATGCTTGAAAGTATTTTTAAGTTTGTATGAATGTATGTGAACTTATTTTGCCTAAATTTATACTGTTTATAGTCTAAGTATAGTGTATAGTGTATTCCTAAATTATGTAGTGAAGATCATTTACTGTTGAGTCAAATAAACAGTTGTGCAAAAATAATTCAGAGGGCAAGTCAGGGCATAAAAATGAGAGCAGAAACTGTAAGACAAGATGGACAGAAAAAAAAAAAAAGAAAACAAGCAAACAAAAAGGAACATTTAGAACCACGAGAGCTCAGAGGGTCAAAAGTTGTGCAGAAAATAAGCATAAGGGAGGCAGAAAGAAAGTATATCTTAACTAGGTCTGCTTAACAACCAACAAAATCCTAATTCACCTTGTTTTTGTGTTGGGATGGATAAGCTAGCTGACCAGCTGCTAGACCTTCTGGATATCTACTAATTTCAAACTTCAGAAGACCTTGCATTTTTTTAGTGTAGTCACTTTGACAACTGACTGTTGTGTACTGGGAGTGTGCTTAGCACCATGTTGCCCAAAGGTGAAGGGGGATTAAAGGAATGCAAAGCATTGCTGAAGAAGGGACAGTGGCAGACCAGAAGTCAGAAATAAGAATACAGAACATATCCCTAGGCTGGCCTAATCTGAATTAAAAGAATCAAGCAGAAAGCTTGACTGTCAGACTATCAGCCTTGACTACCAAGACTCATAAGGAAACGAGTTTTGAATTCTGGTGTCAGAAGAACTAGATCCTGAGTTTCTGATGTGAATAGCTGATAAAAACTAGGGTGGAGGGGTAAACTTGAAGCATAACCCAAGGCCTTTTGCTGCACGTTAACAGTGCTCGTAGCAAGATATTGTGTTCACTTCTATCTCACTAAACCTGCAAACCTACTTACTCCATTCTGTGGTCTTGGTATTCATCTCTCTTTCAGCAGATACATCTTGTAAATGTTTTGGGGTACTTTTAGTTTGTTATTTTGTGGGGGGGGGGTTAAGGAGAGTGAAGAGGTGCTGCTGACCTCTCTGTATTTTCCTCAGGGACTTTTCTCAAGTCCTTGTTTACTGGTCTGTTTTCAAACATTATCACACTCTTTGAACCTCTTTTGTAGGGAATCTACTTCATACCTTTCTCTGACAGGTGTCACATACTATAAAAGCTGAACAAATGTAGCAATTAATATTGCCTCGTGCCATTTGTGCTCCTTGTCACAAAGAAGAAAAGTAGTCTCAGTGTCTGTGCAGTCCACCATCCACACCAAGACTGTATCTAACCTGGCAATCTCCTGAGTTGCTTCATTGACGTTCCCTATGGGAATATCTTTGCTCTTGCTTTTTCTTACTTCATATCTGTTTATAAGTAGCATCAGATACTATTCCATCCTCTCACTTATGTCCAGATGGGAAGCAACCATTTGATATTGTAAAAATAGGAACTTTTTCGGGTATATTTCTAAATGGAACACTATTAAAGGTTTTTTCCAGTTGTTTCAATATATAATCATTTCTGTTTAACCCTGGTGTTTCAAGGACTTCTAAGTATATGCGCTCAAAGAAATGTAGGAATTTAAAACAAGTGTTCTTTGTACAGACCTTGGATCTCCACTAAAAGATCTTTTTTTTTTTTTCCTAAAAGAGAATTAAAAAATATACTGTTAAAAACCCAAAACTGTATTTTCCAATATATCTTCCTTCTTAAGTAGAACATGGGGAAAAAAAAACAACAAAGGTCTACTGGCATGTTACAATATCACATCCTTAAGGTGCCCAAGGCAACAAGCTAGGATAAGGCTTAATCATTGGTATGTAACACAGTCATGATGACAATTAAAACCCTGCTCTCTATCCCAAATCCATTCCTAATTTTACAGAATACCTCATGTAAGATAGATGCAATCAGGGAGCTGAAGTGGTTTACTGGTGCTTCATTTTGCTTGCTTTAGAAATATATCCGACTCTCATCACGGGTAGCCATACATTTAAATGAAAATATTAAAAAATGTTTTGAAGGGATTTTTCACATAGAGTGTGACATGTTTTTTGCTCCATTTGAAATAACTGCCTGAATGTAAAGATCTCAACTGAAATGAAATCAGAAAACCTATAAATATGTTGCTGGGTCAGCCTGTTGTGAAGTATGGAAAAGCATTCCATCATAATAGCAAGTTTTGGTTTGTTTGGTTTTCCCCCTTGAAGCAGCTTAACACTATTCTAGTTTTCTACAGATTTTATCCGTATGCCTGTATCCTCTCTTCCATGTGACCTTCATTTCCCCTAAGACACCCTTTCCCATACTGTCCTCGAGGGATTAAAAGGAGGGTAGGAAAACAAACAAAAAGAGGGATTTATGCTTAAGTATGTTTATCAGTATGTGTTGTTGTTTACAGTGCATAGTAGAAGTTAGGATGCTGAACATACACACCTGTCCTGTAGCAAATGTCTCTGATCCTTTTCTGAGCACAAGCATTTTCTTAGTGCAACTGACCAGATGAAGAATAAATTTTGTGTAAAATCCTTTATGCATGCTCTAAGAGATCTTTTAATCATGCATCAAATGGTCAATAACTGCAGTCACATGAGGCTCAAATGCTCAAGCAGAGAAGACACTAGAAAGAAATAATAAAAGTAGAAGAGTAAGACCTTTTCCCCAGTAAGTTACCAAGTTAAATTAAATTAAATTAAAATACTGTTACAGAACTTTCTGTAGCCTATTAAATTTCTTAAATTATTTTTGTGTCACTTCCTAACACTAAAATACCTTATTAGGGATGAGAACAGATTGAGGTGGAATAGTGATTTCTTTTAGCAAGTGGCAACATTATCTTTTTATGAATTGGAATATTGTTATGGTTGCTAATTTGGCTTCCAGATCATACCTCATATGTATGGAACTTAATTCTTACACTTAACACTTCAATAGTTTCACAGTACTTTTTTTATTTATGTGTAAAATAATGCATGTAAAGGGAAAAGAAGGTAAGAAAGATGGAGATGTTTCTAAAATATAGTTTATTTAAAATATAACAAATGTTTATTTAAAAATTATTTTTAATCAGAATATGAAATTGTAAAATAAAAAAAGGAAGAGATGTAAGTTCTTTTTTTTTTTAATTGGTTTTTTTTTTTATAAGAGATAAAAGAAAATTAAAGTATTTGCAATGATATTGATTTTTCTTGGTCAGTGGGTCATAGTCAAATGCCATTTTCCTGGCATTGACCACTAAGCCCTAGAGAAAATTTTGCCATCATGTTCAGGTGATGAAGTAAGGCCAAAAAAACCCCGCAGATATAATAAGAACTTGTATGCAAAGCAATTAGGATTCATACTACAGCAATACCCTTCCTTTAAATGGATGCAGAAACTAAATGTATGGCTGACATACAACTCCAGTAGAAAAGGCACTCTCCTCATTATTTTGTAGAATGAAAGAGACTAAACAGTCATTTTACACTGTAAATACAATGACAGAAAAGATTAAAACTCTTGGAATGCAATTATGCCCAGTGTCTACACACTACTGCATTTCCTCTTATAAAGAAAGTCTTAACAGTCTCTGTGGTTTAGCTGTGTTCCTTTAAAGTACTAAAACATTTACATGCCAGTAGAATAAATCCATCTGGCTTTTATATATACATATATATGCAACTATGTTTATGTGTAAGTATATATATACATGTACACTTTTTTTTTTTGGTTGAGTCCTAATTTCCTAGAAATAAGCTTTCAACTATGTCCAAATGGCTTAGAAATATGCTTTTTTGAAGCAAGGAAAAATAGGAACAGTTACAGCATAAAAATATTTAAAGTATGAATGGACCAGGAGTGCATATTCAGAAACCCAAAATATTTTGAGAAATGTACGTTCTTAACTGTGGCATGGGTGATACACCATAGATGCACTATGCTTTCCTTCTGTAGCCAAGTTTCCCTTTCCTAGATTACTGGAAAAACTCTCCTATTATGTACTGGAGGTTAATTTCATTGCCTGATATCTACTCTTGACTGACTAAGCATAAGTAACAACTTCTTGCACTAGACATCAGTCTGCAAGCAAGTAAACCAAAGACAATCTTGTGTGACACTGCAGCATCTCTGGAAACCATAAGTATAAATTACAGAAGAGTTGGAAGGAAAAGTATACCAAATGTAGTCAAGAGATTTCAGAGATGTTTCTGAAAGTATTCCTCTGTCTAAAACTTCCATCATTCAATAGTGGTTATGAATTAGAACTGTGATCTCATGAACCATTAGAAATACCAAGTCAAAGTTCTGACCAAAAAAAGCTGCCCAAAAATAAGAGAAAAGTAGTTGAAATTTAATGGTTAGTATAAAAAATATTGGAATATCTATCAGGAAGATAATTCAATAGAGAAAAGTGTTAAGCTGGTCGAAAGTGAATGTGACGTCAGGGGCTAAAGAAGATTACTTACGAAGTGTAAATGTCAAAGAAATGTCTTCTATTTTCCTACTGAAAAAGCAAAACCTGAGGAAAAGCTGACAGTGTTAGAGCAAAGCGTGAAATACTTAAGCAATAATCCAGTGTATTTCCACGTTTGTACTTAGAAGTATGAGCAAAAGGTAGTGGCTAATGAATTTGATGAGTGAACAAAAATCATGTGAAACTACTTGTGATTTAGGAGAATAGTATAAAGTCTTACAAACAGTGTTGCTATTTGACTGGTTTTTTGAAGGTTAAAGAACCATCTCTAAATCTCAACACTCCCGTATATGTTCATTATTATCAATTATTCATCAATTATTATGAATTAGGTTATTTCATGCTGTGAGATACCCCTCAGGTGTGAAAGAATGCCATGAAGACACCACAGTGCTCTATTAGCTTACTTTGTACCATTTGCAGACAATAAGAGAGCGTGCTTGGCTCCATTGAGGATGCCTGGATGATGGTATGCGACCATCTCATCTGGGGCAGATATTTGTCAGATATTCTAGGTGGGCTCAAACACATATAAAAAGTTTAAGTTAAACATTTTTTTAATTTGGACTACTTAAGGAATCAATGGGATATTCTGGAATATCTTGCTGATGTAGAAACAAATTTTGAATGGTGTCTATCACTAGTAATAGTGGGGCTGGACACTTCTGTAATATATCTTAAAGGTTGTCTTACCTTCAAAACACTTCTGAATTTTAGGGCATTTAGGCCTCATATGAACATTGCTAATATATGCAATGTAAATCACTATCTAAAATTAATTGGTTCTTTTCACTGCAGGAGGACAATAAATCTAAATTTATTAAATGATTGATATTCTATGTGATTCAACTTTCCCTACTTCCAGTTCTGCTGCAACTTTTGTTGTGGCTGCATTTAATTGCTGTCCGTGTACTTGGTTCTTGTTTAGGAATGAGAAACAGTACTGTTATATACCAGATGGTATACAAATAGTTCATGAGGCGTGCTGGGATTATGAAAGTTGAAATAGAACATGCACATATAAAATTATCTTTGTATATATTTTTAATGAGAGTATCTGGGTGGATATGTCTCTTCTTACGATGGTATTCAAAATGATCAGATGGCACAAAGAGCAAAAAATGAACTTTTCTCCCTCAACCTGAGGATTCTCTTTGCAATAGAATGAAATTAAATGCTGTCTCCTAGTTAAACTGTACACTTTTTATAAATAAGTTAGCGCTGGAGACATAACCTCAATCTATAAAACATGACTGAGAAAATAGCAAAGAATAAAAAGCAGACAGACAGTAGTCAGAGAAAAGTCAATCAGTTTGAAACAGACTGAGCAGTAGTTTGCAATATTAGACAGCTTGTGACCTTTTAATATCTTTCGCTTGTCATGGCTTGAACGCTTAAAGGGAAGTGCCATCATTTGTTATGAAAAAAAGAATACTATAGAGAAAATGATTAAGTTTTGATGATATGGATTTGGTTTTTTTTTTAATCTTTAAAATAAATGTGGAAATATCTTTTTCTTTAAGTTCAGAGTGCTACTTAGTGATGTACTTTTTGGAATTATTAAGTAGCACTGCTAAATCACATGCCTATAAAAGCTGGAGAAGAGCAAAAGATAATAACCTAATGAGAATTAGTTTTGATTATTTGAATTTTTGTTATAAATCCTCAAGGCAAGGATGGAGTAGTGTCATTCTCTTTTTTTATTACTCTAGTAAAAATGAATAAAAACTGAAGTTGAAAATTTAATACCTAAAAAAAGTAATTATAAATTCTAATAGATGACAGATCACATAACAGTGAGTTCTGAGCAGTTTAATAGATAGATACAGTGTTCCTTTTTCATTAGTCAAAGGTCATAGTCTATCAATAAAACATCAATTAGATCTCATGATTGTAGAACAATTACTGGGTGTATATTGATTTGATGATTTTCGCAAAATATATTTTTGGTCTATAAAAGTGGAACAGAGAAAATCATAAATCCTTCCTTCTAAAACTGTCTACAGTTGGGTATGACTATATGGTAGATTAATAATGAGATAGAACTAATATATATGAAGCTACTTAATTAATTCATTGATAATAAGCAGAATATCATAGTCAAGATTTGTCTTCAAAAATCCATCCTCTGTCAACAGACTTAGTTGGACAATGAAAGAACAACCTAGCCAAATCAAGAGACTTTAAATTTTTTTGAATTAGTCTTCCCAATTAGTGAAGGCAAAGTTTACAGAGCATTTCAGGATGCCTTTTACCTTTGCCTGAATTCTTCTTGATACTAAAACATTATTTGAGGTTGCTGTTTCACCTATTGTATATATTATGAAAAAAAGAAGAAAACATAACAGAAACTATAGGATCAACAAGCTATTAATGATACACACTTGGTCCTTTCATCTTACTAACCATAAAAATGTAGGTACAAAATATTTGTGGTATTCTGTATTTAAGGAGCACTAGAGAAAATGCATGGAGTGGGTGACGAAATATGCGTGTAGTTTATGACATAGAACTCTGGACCAAAGTTAATTAAACTTTTTGCTTCTGTGCTTGGCATGGTTGAGTAAAAATGGAGAAAATAACTTCACTTTTAAAGTTATAGAAAAATTCATGAAATTTAAAGAAGTAAAATTGAGAAGCAAGGTCTTGAGCACTATTTAAAAATATATTTCCTTTTGGCCGAGCTTTCAATTCAGTATTCATGCAACCATAAAATTTCTGTTTCAAAAACAAAGTACCTAGGAATTCCCCATTATTTTCATACTTTTTTGTTGTTGTTGTTTTTGTTTGTTTGTTTGGGGTTTTGGGTTTTGTTTACTTGTTTGTTTGTTTTCCTAAACACCAGGCTTTTCAGGCATTTTTTATGAATTGTAGTACATATATGTGGATTTGCAACCACTGTGACAACACACAATACAGAGGGACATGGATTTAAGTAGGAAATATGTCCTCCTGTTACAGAAATATCAAATCTTCCTAGTGTTCGGTGGTTTGTTTTAGGCAAGAAGCTTGGACAATGTTAAAGCAAAGTATAATTCCTTAAACCTAATGTACTGAAACATGTTAAAATTACTTCATATCATACTACCTGGAGTGGTTTTGAAACTTGTTCAAGTGTTAAATCTCTCCTTGAAAAAAAGCTTAAATAGCTAAGGAGAAAAGGTTTTTATTTTCCTTTGTAAAACTGCTGTTGCCCACTCTCGTACTGAAGTACCTTGTAATGCCTAGTGTAGTCTGGAACTGGAAATACACTTGGGGAATCAAATTACACCTGGGAAACTGAAAACCCAAGTGCTATCTACTCTTCTGGATCTGTATAAAGAAAATCCTGTCTGTTAAGAAAATGTCAGCTGCATGTAGAGTAGAAATTACATTTATTATTATATTCACTATTTAAAAAAGTGGTTCTGTGAGAGGAAGCAAAATTTTGAGTAGGAAAATAATACAAAAATTAAGAGCATAGGAATGTAAAATTCTGCTACAACATTCTCTTTTATAATCTAAGGCATATGAATATTTAAATTGTTTATATGGAAGGCTTCTAAACAATAGAAGTGCCTTTCCTATTGCTCTTTCCTTTAGTTGAAAATGATAATTATTACCCATGTCAATGCAGCTTCCATTTATATTCATTAAAGGTTTCTTTCTGCTCATACCTACTTATGCCCAGTGATATCACAGCAGTTTTCTCATCCCTGGTATTTGTCCTTGCCTGACAGCTTTCCTGCCCACTGTTGGTGGCTTTTTCTTCCTCCTTACCTGCAGATATCATCCCAGTTATTGTGACCTCATTGCTAGTAATTCTCTGAGGTATCTCCTTTTTACCTTCCTTTGCCTTCAGCTACCTATGTTACCTTCAGCAGCAGCCTCTTTTCATTTCCAGGTAATTGCACCCTCTGTCCTTTTTCCTCAAGAGCTTTTTCATTAAGAGCTGTAGGCATCACTTCTCAGAGTCATGTTCTGGTATTAGGGGTGTGAAAAGAATTGAATGATCCTCCGGGAACACAGTATGTCCAAGCTGCACCAGGATGCTAGTGATTAGCTCACACACACATATATATATTTCTATGAATGATTTTCCATTTTCATTAGAGATCTACTTTCCTCCTCTGACCTTTCTGACACACAGACTGTTCCCTCTAATTCATAGGGCTACTGAGATCACCTTCCATATTTGCTGATGCAGAAACCCTAGATTTCACTTTGAATCCTGTCTGGTTTCCATTATTTGTTTTAAATTTCCTGAGTTTTGGAAAGTTTTGATTATTTTTATTTATCCCCCTTTCTGCTATGTTTCATGCTGTTCTCTGCACAGCTTACCTAGGATTTTTTAGAGATAGGGAAATCCACCTAGTGTGGTCCTCTTGTTGTTAGGTAGTGAAAAAATCCTTCCAGATCATTATTATTTCTTTTAAATATCCCAGTGTCTGCTTAAGGCAACAGCAATGTTCATCCGTGGTCCAAACTGGCAAGTAGAGTGTTTTGCGAACAAAGCTCCATCGATAGGCAAATCTCAGTAAGTAAAAAAAGACTACCACCAACAGTAGTCGTCTGTCATTGACAAATATATGGATATTTTGAATATATGGAATTCTTACGAAGTAGACTAAGAAGTCTACTCTTTACGTGCTTACATTGTCTCACAGACCATAGGTGAAGCGCTCCTCACTGGGGAGAACTGTGTTGTAGTTTAAATTATTTTAAAGAGAATATATATTTCTTGAACTTAGACAAGAAGAATTGTAAATATTGTTTGAATTACTTCATGTTAATCATGAGAAAAATATGTAGTTTTATCTTCTAGCCTACCGGATTTTATTATCCAAGAAAAACAAAGTAATTTGCAGGCACCAAGTTTACACTCTTTGTCTCACTTTGTGAATAGAGACCACTTCTGGGAAACAGTTTCTAGTGCATCAGATGTTGAAAACTGCTGGAATAGGTGCTTGCACATGAATTAAACACAAGTAACCTGGTATTTGACAACTATTCTATTTAATTTTCTGTAACTGTGATTGAAGCTACAGCTAGCAGTCTGTTAGAAATACATTTCCTAGTTTGTTGAAGCATTTTGACACAATCCAGTCATAAAACTTGTTGAAACTCTCCAAAGTGAAATTATTTATTATTTTAAAATTTATTGGTTAATTTGAAAACAAATCATATGAGCATAGGAAAGGATCTGCTATAGACATCGTAGGTGGTAACATCCAGTTATGTGCTGTTTGTTGCTACCAACCACATTTGTGTAAGGACTTAGAGAAATGAAGGCTCTGCCTCTCCAAGTTAGATTTCTTAGCCTTGGTAACTGTATTTGAAGTTTATCTTGGAATTTTCCCCCTGTTGCTGGTACCAGAAATCTCTTCCCAACTTCTTTCAAAATTTTAGTAATGGATATTTGATGACCATTGCAGTTTTTATCATATCTTTGTCTTTCCCTTACTAACATTTGATTTATTCAATTATTTTAGAAACAGTAGTCATAAGGATTCTTCCTTTTTTTCTTTGTGTTATGTGTACTAAGCACATCAGTTCTTCTCTGGTAAGACAGACTTTCTGTTTCCCTGCTTCATCTATTTTCTATATACCACTTTCATGTTTTAGGGCTATAAAGATGAATTGCCCATACAACGAACAGGGAAGTTTTCCGATACCTCATAAAATGGTATTAATATTTACTGATTTGTGTTGGAGAAAAAAACCTCTGAAACATATGAAGATCAAGTTTATATTTTCTATTGCAATATAGCAGGGACTCAGCAATATGTGCCTGTACTGCATAGAACAGAACAAGAACAATTTAAGCTTGGCTGTAATTAATCAGATGAAAGATCCCTCTATTGTGTCTCTGACATTTTTCATAAAGAAATACCGGGGGGAAAAAAATTGGTGGGAATATGTATAATGCTTCCATGTAAAATGCTTCTGTCTTCTAATTAGTTTCAGCACAAAGACTTCTTGAGTCATGTGTGGTATTGTGTTTTTAGTAACCCCCAGTGGATCCTTTCCTATGTGCTTTTGCAGTTTCCATTATTTATCCCACACTGGCCTAGAGTACCCACGAGTTTTGTGGCAATAAATTTTATAAGTTGTTGTCCCTTTGCTGAGTTTCATTTTTTTTAATGTTTTGAACCTACATTCATTTGATGTCCAGTTTATCTTTAGCCACAAAGAGAGTGTTGATCCCTCTTATGCTCTCTCCACATTCCTTGTGATTTTGTAGACCTTCTTCATATTCCAATGAAGTAATTTATTTTCCAAATCAAAGGCATCCATATTATTTAGTTGTTCCTCATAGAGAAGTTTCAGTTCCTATCTCTTTTATATGCTTTTTGAGATGAGGATTTATGTTCAAACTGTAGATGGACAATTGTTTCCAGTGGCCTGACTGTATTTTCTGTACTCCTGTACTAGCATTTAATTTACTTCTTATCTGCTACTGAGCATTGATTTCAGTGTTTCTTGGAACTACCCTTTATAATCCTAAGGTCTCTCTTCTGAATAGTAATGGTTAGCTCAGAGCTCATCATTTTTATGCAAAATTAGGATATTCTTTTCCCCATGTGGCACTTTACATTTATCTACATTTAATTTCAGTCATTCAGCCTCATAAGACATATTCCACTGCAGTTCTTCATAGTGCTCTCTCACCCTTACCACTCACTCTAAATAATTTAGTACCATCAGCAAACTTTCTCATCTCTCTCCTTACCATGCTTTCCATACAGTTTATGAATATGCTGAACACTGCAGATATCAACAAAATTGCTCTGGAGATTTCCCCTGTTAGAATTCAACATTGTCTAATGCTTCTCTTTTAACCATTTAAGGACTTTCCTCATACTATAACTGCTTCATCACCTGAAAAGTCTTCGATGAGGGATAATTTCCAGTCTTATGGAAAGCTCAATTGACTACATTAATCGGAACTCTTTTATCCATATGCATATTTGCTCTTTCAGTGGGTTGGTCATGAAGGATTTTTTTGTAAAAGCCAAGCTTACTCTTCTCAAGCAGGTCATAATTACTCAGGTGTCTGCAGTAATTCTATTCTTTATTCTAGTTTATAAGACTTTTCCTGACACAGTGACAAGGTTACTGATCTGTTTTTAGCCTGACTCTTCTGGGGACGATTTTTCAGAATTGTCATCCTCCTATGGTGAGACACCACAGCAGTTTTACATGAGAAATTATTCACCATTGTTAATAGTTTAGCTGTTTTATCCCCAAGTTGCTTTAGAACCCGTGACTGAATACTGTCTGACCTCTGTGATTTGTTACTTTTCATTTTAACTGTTGTTCCGAAGCTGCTTCAAACTGAATCTATGACAAAATCCCTTATAAAGAAGAAATGCACGAGGGCGATCTCCCCAGTTTTATCCACAGAACGCAAAGAATGTATTTAACTTCTCTGCTGTAGATTTCCTTTTATATTCTGTTTATATCTACTTATCTGTTGGTATGCAAAGTGCCTGGCAGTCTGTGTTCTTTTGACATGTCTGAAGAAGTATTTATTACTCATTTTGGTATCTGATAATAGGATCCATATAGCTCACTTTTCTGTTCCGATCAAGTATGATCAACCCTGCTGCTTAAGGAGAGGATAATTTGACCTTTATTGAGATATAAGCAAGGAGTGTAGGATTGTACAGATTTTCACTGACAGAGGAACTTTTTGTTGTTGTTAGAACCATTCTGTTTAGGAAAATGCTTGTGAAATCCTTTTAAAAATTCACACAAAAATCGAATACTTATTGTTTTCTTTTTAAAACCTCAATTTTTTCTAATAATTAAAGTAAAAGAATTTTTGAAAATGTACTATTTCTTCACTATAAAAACTTAAGAAAATTCTGGATGAAGCATGCAAGGTTTCACTGATAAAAAGCACTACTGTGCGTTCTGAGAGTGTCTTATCCTATTGAGCAGGCAGCACTTAAAGTTTCTGCTGTTTCTGAAACATGAAGTCAACTTGAAATAAACTAGAGACTTAATCAGACCCAGCAACTACTCAATATATCCACTAATTTCCAGATTTCTGCTGTTCTCAGGCCTTTGTCAGCAGAAGTTGACAGAAATGTGGGTGTATTTGATGGCTCTATAATTGCAAATTACAATTATTTTATTTTTGCTGTTCTTTCTTCTTCCCTTCCCCACTGAGTTCTGTTTCCTGTTTTTAGCTTTTGAGAGCTCAATACTATCATCACCACAGTGATTGAGTCTTTCTACTTTTATAATTTCTATGATCTTTTAAAATGGATCAGTACACTTACAGTCTGAGAAGAAATGTTTATTTTAAATTCATAATTTAGGTAGAAATATAAATAGTGTAGATGCCTGTAGATGTCTAAATTGACAAACTTTCCCCTGAATAAAAATGCTGTGCCTCACTTGGGCCTTAAACAGGTCAGGTCAGTTGTTAAAATATTTCAATCCCTATGTCAAGATATATGTCAAAGGCAAGTATGTAGTTACTGCTCCACACAACAATTTTCCAGCATAGCCCTAAGGGTTTAATGCTGCTTTCAGGAATACAGCATTGTATAGCTGTGATTAGAAACAACTTCTTATATATTCTCATCATTTACTGCAATAGTTCTTTTTCCCTTAACGCAAAAGAATATGTGAGAAGTCAACCCTCAGCATTCTGATTTACAGATGATCTGCAAAGAAAGCAGAGCTGACTTACTGATTGACCTGTTGGAGCAAAAGATAAAATACTCTGTATTCTTGCTGAGAAAAGTTCTAAAATCCTTTCTCCTAGGAGCACCTCTCACGAGTGAACAAATCACCTTCCTAAACACAGACAGTGACTTAGATGTCTAGGTATTCTACTGAGATACACTGGGGTTATTTGGAAGCAGAGTCAAAAACCTGAGCTACAGTTGTAAAATATAAATGAACATTCAGAAACTTTTCTTTATATTCTTACGCTGACACCCGACTTAGATATATTTTGATTTTATAACCATCTTTTATCCCGAATGAAAAAGTAGTGTAAAGATGTACTGTTTTAAAACTAGGTTTTGTTAGCTATGGATTTAATGAGGAATAATAACTGTGTGGTATGTGACGGTTCTGGATTTCATAAACATAGAACTCCAGTAACAGTCTTTAAAAAAAAAATCAAACCGTCTCATCTGTATTATTTGTATTAATTTCAAAAGTGCAATTTTTTCATTTTTCTCTTTACAGTACCACTCTATAGATCCAGGTTAACACTTGAAACTGAAGGCCTTTGTGCTAGATTTTGGAATCATGAATTGAATGCAAAGTGATTTGAGCCATATTATTTCACTCAATTATTGAGTCTAAACATGGTAATGAATTTGCTGACCCAGACAAATGATGCCAGCATAAATGCAATCTAATAGGATTTTCGTATTTTTTATTCCCAAGCATTAGTCTTTTGAAACAACTGAACCCAAAGGCAAAACTACTGATCAGTGTAACTGAAGAAATATATATGAATTTGCATACAAACCTTCTACTCTACATGTTTCTATGGCATAGAATGCCTAGAATACATCTATTTGTACAAATAATCCTTACCAAAACAGGTAGACCTTTATCTAAAATTCTTGTCTGAACTAATATTCTAGTACTAGAAGATAAGTAGAGAGCTCTAGGGTAAGATTAATCTCATACACGTTCATTTACTTAATCTAGGTACCCAGTACCAGCTGAGACACCTCAGGCATGCTATCTGGCCCCAAGTTCTTGGCTAGTATCAGATCTGCTGTGTCACATCTGCCGAGTTGGTGGGGATGTCTTGGTATTCTAGCATGTCCGTCACTAGACACTTGAATTTAGCACCTAAATTAAGGTCTTGAATCATAGAATGTTAGGGGGTTGGAATGGTCCTTAAAGATCATCCAGTCCCAACCCCCTCTGCCATGTGCAGGGACATCTCCCACTAGACCAGGTTGCTCCAGACCTTATCCAACGTGGCCTTGAACACTGCCAGGGTTGGGGCATCTACCTCCCTGTAGGGTAGACACTGTTCCAGTGTCTAACCACCCTCACTGTAAAAATTTCTTCCTAATATCTGACCTAAATTTCTCCTCTTTCAATTTGTACCCATTACTCTCTGTCCTATCACCACTGTTCCTGACAAAGAGTCCCTCTCCGGCTTCTCTACAGGCCCCCTTCAGATACTGGAAGGTTGCTGTGACTTCTCCACGCAACCTTTTCTTCTCCAGGCTGAACAGTCACAACTTTCTCAGCATCTCTTCATAGGGGAGGTACTCTAGTCCTCTTATCACTTTGTGGCCGTTCTCTGGACTTGCTCCAACTTTTCCACATCCTTCATATGTTGGGAACACCAAAACTGTACTCAGTACTCCAGGTAGGGTCTCACGAGAGCAGAGCAGAGGGGCAGAATCACCTCCTTTGACCTCCTGGCCATGCTGCTTTTGATGCAGCCCAAGATTTGGTTGGCTTTATGGACTGCGACTGCACACTACCAGCTCACAGTGAGTTTTTCATCAACCATCAACCATCAAGTCTCTCTTCTCAGGGCTGCTGTCAGTCCCTTCTCCACTCAACCTGTAGATTTGCTTGGGATTGCTGGGACCCAGGTGTAGGACCTTGCACTTAATTCTGTTGAACTTAATGAGGTTTACATTGGCCCACCTCTCAAACCTATCTAGGTCCGTCTGGATGGCATCCCTTCCTTCCAGCATGTTGGGATGCATTTCTCCTGAGCTTGGAGGAGGTGATCTAGCATTCAGCTGGCATTCTTGGGCCCCTTTGCCTTCCAGGGCTCTATCCCATGGGTCTCTACTTGAAGAGGCCAGCATCTGGCCTCATGAAGTCCAGGACAGTGAGCTTGCTGCATGCCCTCCTCACTGTTCTGAGGATCTCAAACTCCCCCATTTTGTGGTAACTGCAGCTATGGCTGCCTTGGAGCATTACTTACCGCACCAGTTCCTCTCTGTTGGGGAGCACAAGGCCCAGTATGGCATCTCTTCTTGTTGGCTCTTCAAGCCAACATACACAACTTGTATGTTGATGTTCTTGTTGATACATTCAAGGAAACTCCAGGACTGCTTGTGCCCTGCTGTGTTGTCCCTCCAATAGATATCAGGGTCATTTAAATCCCCCATGGGGACCAGGTCTTGTGAGCATGGGGCCACTCCTATCTGCCTATAGAAGGTTTAATCCACAACATCCTCTTGATCAGGTGGCCTGTAACAGACCCCCACCATAACATCCCCTGTCCATGCCCTCCTTTAATCTTCACCCACAAGCTCTCAGCTGGCTCCTCATCCTTCCCCGGGCAGAGTTCCATACTCTCCAGCTGGTTACTGACATAGAATTCTACACCCTCTCCTCATCTCCCTAGTCTGTCTTTCCTAAAAAGCGTAAGACCTTCCATTCCAATGTTCCAGTCATAGGAGCCATCCCACCATGTCTCTGTGATGCCAATGATATCATAACCATGCAGGTGTGCACACATCTCTAGTTCCTCTTGTTTGTTCCCCATACTATGTATGTTCGTGTAGAGGTATCTGAACTGGGCCCCAGATAAAGCCAACTCACTGGCTGGAGTATCTGGAACAGAGTGCCTTTGCACTGTTCCAGGCATCCATTGCAAATATTGGCACTTGACTGGCAGGATTGTGATGGCTAGGGGCTCCCTCCCTCAAAAAGTCCAGTTTAAAGCCCCCTTCACTAGTCTGGCAAGTCCCTAACCAAAGATACTATTTCCCTTCTTTACCAGATGGACCCCACAGGCCCCATTAAACCAGGCTTGGTAGAGTCTCTTGACCGAGGTGAAACCATAGCTGGTTCTTTTCTGGTTTGATGGGTGATGACTCACTCTCTGAGTTCTGCATCCTACCTTTGTGACCTGCCTGCATGAACTGCCACGCAAACTGCTGTGCCATGCCCTTCTGACATGCCATGTCCTGTTTGCCCACACTTTTTGCCATCCTCCTGGTTGTTTGCAGCCCCTGGAGCTGCTTAAATCTCCCTTGGATGCTCCTGACAATGCCCTCTCCTCGCCTGATTGGCTATCAGGTCCTGACAGGGCTTTGGGCTGCTGATCAGGTGTCCCTGAGCTCTGGAACTGCTCTGTACAGCACAATCCAACAGCCACACCCTGATTTACCTCAGTCGCTGCTGCTGTCACCTCACCAATGGACTCTTGAAGTTGAACACCTTTACCCCAACTCAGAGGAATATCTCATTTCAGGATGGTATTTATGGTTGTCGTGGTTTGAATTTTGTGTTCCCCCAGGGGCTAAGAAAAGTGGTAGACCCCAAGGGGTGGAAACCCCTGGAAGTTTTGGAGTTCTGCCCAATGGGCGCTCCTGCAAAAATGTCAACATCCCACAAGCTCACCGGAAAAGATGAGTGGTAGTTTGGTTGTTGAGGAGAGGTGGCCATGTTGTGAGCCACGAGGAAGGGGCTCTGAGCCCCTTGGGCCCTCTGGGGCCTCCCAGCCCCTGGTTGGGGGGCTGCAGGGACCTGGAACAGCATAAAGCTGGGCTAGGTGCCTGTAGTTATGCCGGGAGATGTTTTCTCCATGGGCGCAGAGCAGCAGCCGGCTCTGACCAGAGAAACGGTGGCAGAGAGCCAGAGCAGATAACACCTGAACTGAAGGAGCAGCAGAAACAACATGCAGCACCGCAGAGAGAAGACTCCTGGAAAGAGAGCCGAGGAGAAAGAGAGCCAGCAGTCTGAGAGACAGAGTTCTGGGGGTAAGACTGTACCAGATCCCCTAAAACTCCCTTGAGACCCCTCTTGGAGAAGAGGGACATGGACTCCTATTTAGGAGAAGAGTTTTAGACATGCAGCACCAGAGAGAGAGAGGAGCTGAGAAGCTCAGAGCGTCCTGGAGCTGGACCGGGACGGCCAGAGGAATGCGGGGGGAGTTGACCTTGGCTCTCCCCCCCTTGCACTGCTGCCACGGTGGCAGCCTGAGAGACAGGGCACAGAGGCCCTGCAAGGAGCTGAGTCTCCTGGAGATACCAGACTGTCACGAAGACCCCCCTGTGTCTTCGTGATATGACGTGGTGATACGACCTTGTCTGGGGTTACGAAGCCCACGGAAGACCCCTCGGTTGGAGGCGATGGGGCCGAGAGAGGCTTGAATACCTCCCTCGTGGATGCTGGCAGAAATCCAGCTATCAGCTGCTGCATGTGGAGAAGACAGACAGACTGCTGCCTCAGAAGATGCTGCTGTTCAAAGACTGAAAGGGATCTGCCCTTCTTTCCCTCCTGGACTTTTATTTGGAGGGGAGAAGAGATCTGATCCACTGTAAATACATATGTCATGGTAGAGATAGTTTGTGATCATGTGTATAATGTGATATGGTATTTATTTGTACAGTCATTGTAATATATTCCCTTTCCCCCACTTTGTGTGTTTTGTCTGGAAAAACCCATCTCACATTAGGTTGAGATGTGGGAGGGGGAATGGAGCTAGGGAATTGGATTTGGGGACTATCTCAAACCATGACAATGTTTTAACCATTTAACCTAATTCTACATAATTGTAAGCTGTAACATCCCATCTTCAAGGGCTAGTTCTTATTTCTCAGACCCAGATCTATGAGGGAAAGATATACCACTCTTTCTGTACTGGCAGGGAGATATTTTAGCTCTGCTATGAAATGCTCTCTACTTCTCCTTCTAAACACTTAACACTGTTTGCCTTTCCAGTGTGGCTCAAAACACACATTATACCAGGACTGTGCCAAGCTATTGTGAGAAAGAAGCTATTGGGCTAGGTACTTGCCTTCAGTCCCCTCTCTGCCTTCTACATTAGCAGCTGTTTTTCTACGTGTTGCTATGACAGAGAGCAAAAGTAAGGCTTCCTCAAGTGTTATAATTCCAAAAAGAACATCAGTACTTTAGATATACAATATAAAGCTGTTTAAAAGCCCAGCATAGTCATCTGCTGCTTGAGATAGATAGCTTGCAAAATATAAATTCACTAGCGTCTCTAAACATGTTCTCTAATTTTTCACTCTCTACGTTTCTTAGGGATGGAGGATGTAAATCATTTTGCATACATCAATGCAAATGCAATTCAACTTAGGACTGCCATGTAGTCTAATTGGCTTTAAAATGGAATTTTGTTTTTTGAGTGCTAATTTTCAGGTAATGACTTTCTAATTGATTTTCTTTTTATGAAGGACCATTGATTCACTCCCTTCAATGAAATTCAGTTGGCTTCCCAAGGGAATTTATGAAAAGCTGCTGAAAACAAGGATCTATCAGTGCTGCTTACTTTCCACCTTACTTTGCTCTCCATTCTGTCTAAAGTATACGCTTTATTTTTTCCATGAGCAGGCTTAGACAAGGCTAGACACTCATATTTTGTATAGATATGAGTGTGAAACAGTCTCTTTAAAACACCAAACATTTTTAATCAATGATTAATTGAATTTTTGTGACATTCTTCCTAAAAACTAGGTGTTAACCATGGTCTCATATATTAATATGAAAGATATTTAATATTTTTATCAGTTATACCATGAAAACATTCTGGATCACACAGAAGTTATCTGAACAAAAAGGATTGACAATTTTTAGATGGAAGTATGAGCTATTGTTACCATATTGCTTATATCATTGGCATCAGTGAGAGATGACTTTGTATGAAGCACACTGGAGATTGCCTGCAAGTTTTCTGGTACAGTACAGTATAGCAATGCCAGCTAGATGATAATGCATAATGTTAGTAATAACTGGAAATCTTTCGGTGATCCTGTTTTAGAAGGAGTTTGAACCCTAGTGTTTAAAACAGTGAAACAACTGTGAATCAGTTCCACAAAAAAGTGAATGGAAACTCATACTGTTATTTTATTCTGATTTTACACATCCACTGTGGGAAGAGGGAGGGAGGAGGGAGGCTAGTGTCTTTAAAAAAAAGCCTGTAAAGATTTTGCAAGCCAGATCATATTATCATTTTGCAAGCTGTTCCAGACAATTTAATTTTGCTTAATTATCTATTATTTTAAGGTTATAGAAGCTTAGTCAGTGTTTTCCTGTCCTAGTTTGCCACATTCTTACAAAGGAGAAGAAATCCGTGATAGTAAACCATTCTTGAATACGAGCAAAATATGTAATGAGATCCTGTGACTGGATGAACAAATCAAGTAGAAATAATGCATATTTTTAGCACTGAATATAAGTAGCACTGGAAGAGCTTCCATAGGGGTGTGTTAAATTTGATTTTCCATCACTTTCAGTTTTGAAATCAAGACTGGATAACTTTATGAATGCTGCACTATAGCACTCATTACCTAAACTATTGTGTGGGGGTTGACATTGTGGCTACTGAATTCCAGACTAGATTATTATTATAATGCTCCCTTCTAGCCACAAAAATCAATGAATGTTTGTCATTTGAATTTTATTTTTTTTTTCTTAAGAGAACAGGGATGTAAAAATGGTGCATGGATTCATTTTGTTTTTAAAGGATCAGTGCATAAATAATAGCTAATTAATTCTCAACAAACACTTCTGAGAGTATTATCTCTGTTTCACAGACAGAATGAGTTTCAGAGACTTTGGGATGTTAGTCTTGGTTCACATAGTAAGTAAGCAACAAAACGCAAATGCCAGCAGTCGTTCCTGACTGCTGTGCTTGTGGTATTACAAGTATTTACAGAGTTTTATCAAATGGCTGTAAAGACATTTCCTGCAGAAGCTTCCTGTGATCCTGTAGAGAAACATTATGATAGCCTCTTCCACCTGAAGAACTCCGAATTTGTTTTGAGCACTTGCAAGCATGTTTTCAAAATACTCTCAAGCGATATCCTAATTAGTCTAGAAGTCAGGGAAAGGGAAATATAGGGAAATCCCGTTTCCTTTGTCTTTCCACTCCTCTTTCATAAAGATAACCACAAAGAATGTTTTTTGTTTCTCTCATATCGGTTTTAGGGAAAGGAATATAGCAGACTAATAAACAGCAATAAGATAATGGTGTCTTCACTACAAAAGCCAGTGATGCTAAGAATGCCTGCCACTACTGGAAAACAGCAATGTTTGTGTGATGTAGCTTTGGAAAAAAAAGAATATGTGAAAAGATTCACTGTGTATCTGCCAGCCTTTTCCAGGTAAATTAGGACCTTTGCATAGGAACAGATCTGCAACCACCTTTTCCGTGCTGCAGCGAGTCCTTGTCACAGGAAAATTAAATCATATAGGACAATGCTAGACCTCAGTAATAAAGATCTTTGTACATCAGAATTTCCACCTTCTCATTCCACATGAGTAGTAAAACACACGATTCTGTTAGTGGCATAGGTATTACTCTATTGACATTCAAATCTCCTTTTCATTCAGTGGCTATAGAGACCCTCAGCCCTGATCAGTGATAGACTCAAGACACTGCAATAAAGTCATGCTAAACTCAAAATATTGCTACCTCCTTGGCCAGGGAAGCATGTATCCTGGTTGCCAAAGATAAATAAACCAGAAATATCTGAGTCAGATAAAATTGCCCTTGCTGTGTGAGGAAAAACTTGCACACAACTAGTGATCAATTGACTCTAAATGTTCAATCCTCTAAGACTGAACAAATTTAGGAAGTTTCTATTAGGAGAAAATTGGGCTGTTACATCACTGTATTACTCATGTAATGAATTATAAAGAAAATAAGTGAATAGGTGATCAAAATTTTAAAATCCTTCCCTCTTCCAATTATTGTTGTCAAACTAGATTCACCTTTGTTGATCATTCAACAAGGTTTTTGATTTATGGAAGTCCTCCTATTTCAGATACTAACAGCTATTTGAGAGCATTTCACTTAAAAGATGAATGGCTATACAGTCACTTTCAGAGTAGTAGTTGATGTGAACCTGAACAAAACAATATCATAGGGAGATTACAGATGCATATTATCTCTGTCAAAGGGAAAAAAATACAACTTCTAAGGCACACAGTTGCAAAAGAAGTAATGGGATGAAATCAGATTATGTACTTTAAAGCAAAAATAGGACCTTCAGTATTTCTTATTCTATTATTGTCTGTTTTAATTAAGGCATCTAACAGTATACTGAATCCACAGAGGTTTCCGACCAAAGGTTACTCAGTCTAAATTTCTGACATGGATACCAGGCATTTTTAGCATGAGGGCTGAGAATGGACTTCAACAGAAACACAAGTATTCTGCATTCTTTCTGTCATTCTCATGACAGAAAAAAAAAAGTAAAAAACCCCCAGATATTCCTTTACACATTCCTTTGTAAAGTATTCTTGTGTCTTCTTGGTATCATTTTAAAAAGCTAAGTGGTTAAAACTGTCCTTATTGCTCTAGAAAGATGAGCAGCTATAGAATGCACGTCAAAGGGCAAGCAGGCATGTTTGAAGACTGTCACATACTGTAACTCTGCCTTTGGGGATTTCTTAGTAATATTCCTCTGAACAGTTTGAAAGGATTATTCTGAAGAGTCCTACTCCAGGTATTCTTCCTGAAATAGGAATTTAGTGTTTGCTTGCATGAAATTTTGCTTATGATTCTCTGCATTTTGAGCCCTTTTAGCCTTATACTGAGTTTTAGAAAGGACCCACATGTTTTTCATTGAAGTTTCCCATATTTATATTTTGATTAGATTTCTTTTTTGCTGATATCATGGGTCACAGACCAAAAGGTTCTAAACCTGTGAACCTTTGTCAAGGAGATCTTGACTTAAGGTGGTGATTTTCAGAGTATGGAGTCTGCCTAGGGTGAACAGGAGAAAAGGAAAGAGAAATGGTTAATGAGTTCCTCTATCATAGTTAACTTTGGTAACTACATCAGTCTTTGGAGTTCTTGGTTTTAGAGTATGTGAAGTATTTTGGATAAGTTACTTTTATTTTTTTTCCTCTTGAAATGTTCAGAAAGTACTGCACCTACAGCCAGAAACTGAGATGTGTTAGTGTTAGGTGGCAATAGCATTAATTTTCTTTCTTTTTTCTTTTTTTTTTTTCTAGTCATTGTTAAATTTTGACTTAATATTTTCTGTCTTTTATAAATATAATAACTCGGAAACATGCAAAAACAAGCAAACAGATTCAAAATTATTTTTAACGCCTACTTCTTGTTTCTATAATTTTAAATTAATTATGTAATGTTTTAATAGGACTTAAGGAGAGTTAAGACAGGTTTAAAGACAGCTTTTTTTTCTTTATTATCCAGTCTTTCTTCCCATTATTGGGAAGCTTATCTGAATTATGGAGAACACAAGTACTATTTGAAATTAACTATAATCCCAGCATTAAAAAGATACAGAAAGTATACTAGAAAAACACCTGACTATTTAATTTTTGTCTTCAAAGTTTTTTTATTTTATCTCAATATGCAATATTAACTTTATACTTGAAGCAAGTAGTATACAATACCGGACATTATTTCCCACAGCTTGATTTACAGTTGCATTCTTGTAAGTAACCATTTCAGATATGACACATGTTTTGGTTCACAGTTATTTTGTACATGCTAATAGTCGAGGCAGAATTGCAATGATATAAAAGGCAGTCTCTGGACTTTTCTGTGATTTCACATAGGAATGAAAACTGCTTATAACTAAGAAAAGTTTAACTTGAAAATTGACTATCCTGATTTAGTCACGACTCAAAAGAATATAAAAAGTGTAGTGATTTTGATTAATAATTATAAATTGAAGACACAAATCAGTATTTTTTATCATGGGTCAAGAATGTTGTTTAGATTAATTTGTAACCAGTAGGAGCTCAAAAGCTTTATTTATTTAGTTGCTATGCCCTTATTGAGTATAGATGATTCTCAAGTGTATTTAAAATAGGTTTTGCATTTGTACTTTTTCCTGCAGAGTGTTTGAGTCTTATAATCCAATGCACTAAGTGCAGAGAGTGTGGAATGACATTTCTGATTTTATATTTGCTTCTCATAAGTGCACTCTCTAGGAATGGCCTCAACTGTTTGGGTTGAAAAGTAACCCTGTAGAGTAGTGGAGATGTGTAGAAGAAACACAAGAAACTTTGAGTCGAGGGGTGCCTAAGGAGTAGGTACTGTTCTGAAAATTACTAAAAAACTATTTTAAAAGCATCGAAGTGTGAAAAAATTTCTAAGTACATCAGTATTAGAGAGAAAAAGAAGCCAAGGACCGCTCTGGGTTCCTCTGTGTTTGCCTTTCTTCTCCAGGTGAGAACTCCTGTTACTGTTGAGCTCTGTAGCCCAGCAGCCAGTGATCAGAGCTGTTGCTGTTATTATTTCAGTAATGATTGCAACTGTGCTTAGTTATTTTGGAAACACATTCTTCCTGTCTCCCTTCCATTCTACAGAAGATGTAGCAGAAATAATTTTTGTTCTATATTAATGAATAAAATCTCACAACTCCCATGCAGAAAAGCAAGTTTTATTCTGTCTGTGTAAACATTTCACACTGATTTTTTGTATTCTTTTTCTTTTAACATGAATCAGTTGCTGGACAACTTTTGAAACTAAATTGTTGATTGTATTCTCTAATTTGTAAAATACATTTACATTGTATCCATGAAAATTTATATTTTACTGTGCAGCCACTGAAGAGTGGCAAGCTTTTAATTTAGTTTCTATCTCCCACTTTGCTTGACTGACCACAAAAGGCTCAGATTTCTAATTTAGGCACCCATGTTAGTGTTTGACTAAGTGCTTAGTAGATATTATTTTATTTTTCAACCCCATAAAATAAATTAATTTTTACTCCATATTCTATGTGTGGAATTGAGACGGTGAAAGATTAAGTCAAAACTACCTAATCATTCTGTGTCCCCAGAAACTGTACTAAGTGCCCCTCAAAACATTTTTGCAACTTACTTGTCTAGCATCACGTGGGAACTGTCACAGAGAAAATCCAGCATATATGCTATAAAGCACACCCTATAAGTTACCTTCACCCTATATGTTACCCCCTTTGCCACAGGCTTGGACACTACACATATTTCAGTTTCTCATGCAAATAAAGGAACTATCTAAAAAGTGTCAGTCTTCCTCATTATGAAACCCCAAGTTGCCCATGGAATGGGTCCTGTGATGTCTAAGAGTTAAAATCTATCTAGTTTATTTAAGACTACGAGTAAGATAATTATTACTCCCCGATGTGTTAAAAAAATTTTACTAATAATGCAATCAGTTGATCTTGACAAGAAAGGTGTAAGTTTATTCAGTGTCTGGAAGGTTGTATTTTCTCAATTAAAGTCAAAGTGTTAATACTGGATCTTAAATCTTGGGAACAGATTTCATCAGCAGATTTGCCAAATCAAAGTCATCTGTATTTCTTCTTAAAATTAGATATGGTTAAAAATGAAGAAAAAAACAACACTTTGGAGCCTCAAGGTACTGCAACCTCAGTCGTTTAGTGTATCAGGATGAATAATCACTATTTTCTCTCCAGGTATTGGATGAATCTCTGGAGAATAAATAGCAGGTAATTATGGAAATAAATGAATATCATAATGATATTCAGGAATTCATTAAGACTCTGCAGGAAACATTATTTCTACTAGCAGTGTTGACTTTACAACCCTAATGATATTTTAATATTTTTGGTGTATAGCTTAGGTTTTAAAAAATTTTAGATTTTCACTATTTTATGTCATGCTGAACAAAACCTGCATGGTTCAGCACAGAGGTTGAAATTTCTCATTCATTATGCAGACCTTAAAATAATCTATTAGCTTTGTGAATAGCTGTAGTAGAATTTTTTCATATTATGTTTGGTACCTGCACCAAAAGAGAAGAATATGTTTGCTGATGAGATATTTGGCACACCTCTGGAATGTTATGTTCAATTTCAGGATGTAGAGAAGTGTGACACTGTTGGTAACTTTGCTGTGATGCCATCTCTGATGTCCCATAAAGTAAAATTTAACAATATCCATATGTCTGTGTCCTCTTGCTCATGAGTAAAGGTTAGGGGAATGGGGTTATTAAGTGGATTTCTGGGGAAAAAAAAAACAACCAAAAAAAACCAAAAAAAAATCTCCAGTCTATACCCATGTGCACTCTCAAATGTCCTCCTGCAAATATTCCAGTAATATAAAGTTAACAAGGGATTGCTACCCTGTCCTGGAAAGCAGTCAGTTTCCCTAGAAAATCCACAGATAAGTTGGTATTATTTCTACGCATGAATAACATATGAGTAATTAATATGTAGAAGTATGATAAAAGGAATTAATTCTTGGGTTTGGGGTTTACGAGCAGGATGGAGAGGTAGTTCTTCATTATGAATTTTGGCTTAAGGCTTCATTACTTAAAGTAGATTACACAAAGATAATATCCTACAGTAGTGTCGGAAGAGAAAAGAAAGTTTTACTTGCATCCAGTTCACTGAGTCACGTCCTGGAAGCAGTAGCTGTGATGGTGTGGGGATTTTTTTTTGTTTGTTTGGGGTTTTTTTGTTTTTATTTCATTTTATTTTTAGGCTTTGTTTGTTTCTATATATGAGTTTAATTTGTTTCTTTTTAAAAAGAAAAACTGCGAACATCAATAAACCATGTTAAAACTCAGTGACAGATTTGATAACGAAGCTCATATTTTTAATTTTTCTTTCAGGTATCTGAAATTATACCAAGGGTATTTTATCTTGCTCTATGATTCCTCCAATTCTGTTTTCAAATTTTAAAAACATTTTCTAGGAATCACTGTACAAAACTGAAATCTATGAACTATCTGTGAACAGAAGTAGAAAAATATTTCTTGAAATGTACAGATTTCTTGAGGTTCCTGTTAAAATAATAAAAAATAAATGTTCCTGTAGGTGAAATCGAGTTCTTTTTAAGTACAGCAATAGTTAGCAGGCTATAAAATGTTATTTTGTTACGAAGATCAATAATGTTATGTTACTGAATCATTAAGTTTTGCTTGGAGATGTGAAAGGGTACAAGACAACAAATACAGCTTTTGGCATTATTCTTTGCATGTAGTGATAATTGCATTACATTATACATTAAATTATGATGCACACGGGGTTAATATATGTTTTCAGCATACAAAACCAGATTTTGAACCTGAAAGTAAACTCCTTAGGAATCAATAGAGAATATGAGGATGTCACGTGAACAAAATGATGGGTCTGCTTAAAAAATGCTAGGAAACATTTTGAACATAGAAAAAATAAATTTTGAAAGATGTATTATTTTATAGTAAAAGCCTGTTAGTAGATGTTCCTTACTCTAAGTATGTGAGTAGTTTTCCATAAATTGTTGTTGCTACACATATAGCATTGATTTTATTTATATAAAACAGAGATGTGTCGCTGAGGGAAGTATATGGATAAATACTGAAATTGGGAACTTGCTGTTGGTTCGTATGAGCACACCAACATCAGCATTATAATGATCCACTTGTTAATCCTGAGCTCTTAGGAATTTTGGTCATTTTATAATGATGATTCTCAAAGATGAGATTCAGCACCTGATGAAGGTGCAACATTTGAGGATTTCATCATTTGAAGATAAGGGAAATACCTACTATTGTTTTTAAGTGCTTTCAGATACTGTTTTTCTATTCAGGTGCATCTCTGTGTGAGATGATTATGAAGAATGCTGTAGAAATACTGTTTTGCTTTCAACATATTTGGTTTTAGGGAAAGAGTAGAGTATGCAAGCTGTAGTGTTACTGATTTTGCTGTTCAATGAAGAGAATGAAGAAATGTTTCCAAAGATTACTGCTTCCTATCACCTATTCTTATTCCACGTGAAATTACAGAAACATGACAAAACCGAGCTAAAATGTAGGCAACCCAAATCTGTTCCGTTCTGATGTGTTAATTTTTTCTCTTTATTTGCTATTATTCTTTCCTTCTGCAACCAGTTTTCCTACCACATGTTGGTTTTATCTCTTTTTTTGCCTCCCTTCTCCTTGAAGTTAATCTCCTAACACTTTCCTTTATCCGGTGTTTTTATTCCATTATTTGAGTTTACATGATACATTTGGGCTGGATTTTCATAGATATAGAGTAATGTTTCACCAGCAAGAAGGTACTTACGAAGTTCATTTTTTGTATGTTTGGTTTTTTTTTTTAATGTCCATGTGGTAAAATAGGAACACATTTTTGAAACGTTGTCTTCTCTGAAATCTGCTGTGGATTTCAGTCAGCTTGTGCAGAACCAGTAAGTGATGTGAATTTTTCCAGGGCCCTGGATTTGAACTGCTCTGCTATGTGAAACACCATTCCACTGCACTGCTGGCCAAGAACTTCCAGTACCTAGCCTGTCCTGCTCCTCTCCTTGATAGTGCAGAGTCTTGAGAACTCAAGTGAAGAAAGTTTCTAGATTTTCTTTGCTGTGCAGGCAGAGGGCTGACAGCCATAACCAAAGCTGTCAACTTCTCAAGTTTGTGGTCCTTTTAGTTTTTGGAAAAGTATTTGTTTTGGAATTTGGGCGTTTTCCTATAAAATAAGTCTTTAGGGTTTAGTCGACTTCATGCTTAACTCACCCTGGAGTCCTTAAGAAAAACCTAGTTAATTTTGTCACAGACATATTCTACCTGCCTGTGGATGTTTCCATACTTTATAATATGATGCTTCTATTAATTTCCATGCAAATACTGTTTCTGCTGTTTAAAGAGCTATAGTACCATGGAACATAGACTCTGTAGAGTTGTCACTATTGCATCGTCAAAATAAAGCTAGAAGCATAGATTTCTTTTTCAGAAACTCAGAGCCATAAATTATTCTTTGCTTAAAATGCCAATGGGAAAATAGAACTATCAAGAATATAATAGTAAGTATATATTTAAAGTAGTGACAAAAATTACTAGTAATTAAAGAAAATTTAAAAAATTGGTAGTTATTCCTCTTTTTACAGGAAAAGAAATGTCATTCTACTATTCCATACATTGCCCAATTTTTACATCACCCTAGAAAGAGCCTACATTGAAGTAATTTTAATACTTGTCTCTGAATAGGTCATTAATTCGGATGGAGAATTCTTCACCTGAATTAAGTCAGGTGAAGAATCAATTTTGCCTTAAAGTAACTTAGATTCTCTGGTATATATGTCATGATATTCTTGGGTGAAGTGCAGGTTTTTTTCTCTGCTTCACAAATTGCTGAAAGATTGCAAATATCTTTTTGTTTATTTAGTTGATGATCTGACAAACATTCTTTCATTGTTTTACTCTTTGATTAAAGTATGAAAATTTCCGTTTTTGTTCAGTTAATAACATTTCATTCATTTTTTGCACCTTCTTACTTCAGAGATAAATTTTTTAATGCTGAATTTCTTTTTAATCCTTTGTTGTAAAATGTACTCAAAGCATTTTCCCAAATTGAGATCTTAAAATGCATTTGCTGTATCCATACAGCTGAGTAGAGTAAAACTGTTGCAAAGTGTTCCTTTACAGGAAACTAAAACCATTTTGATCAGTTTTATTTAACTACTACTGTTAAGCTGCATGTAACTTCACTACAATACTACTATGAATTTATCATTTAGCTTTAACATTTATAATCATTGATTAGAATATCATTTTTCTGGAAATACAGGAAAAAAATTGTCTGAATCTTAACTTTCCCTAACTTTTCTTCTAAATTTCCCAAATCCTTACCTTCACTTTTCTCAGGTTCTTTATTTACGAAAAGAAAATTATATTGAATGTCTCTACTATGTCTCTCTGTATGGTGGTGTGGCTGAAGAGTATTGATAAAGCCAAAGTGAATTTCAAAGATCATACAGCTCTTTTTGCTGCTGCTGATGTTAAAGAAGACTGCTGAGCCAAACATTTATTTGTTTGTTTATTTATTTATTTAAAAACTTGATTAGTTGGCCCGTTAAAATAAATTATCTGTCCTATAAACCTGCCCTGTTAATTTTTGAAAATTAGTTGGAGCTAAACAAATTTTACTCTTAAGGATTACAGTCACGAAAATCTTAGTGAATACTTTTGAAAACTCCATTCAATGTATGTTCAAAAGCACTGTTTAGAAAAGATCTGGGGACTTATTCTCTTACCTGTCTTCGTCCTTATTACACTGCTGTCCTGTGGAGAACTGCCTTTGAGAAAAGTGGTTGTTGCTCATCACATTTCCAATCTTTTCATTGCAATGTGAGCTGTAACATAAAGCAGCTTACAGAAGTCAGTATCCAGTACAAGATGAGAAATGATTTATGGAACAGAGGATTTTGGAGTTGGACTTATGAGACAGTCCTCTCTGTTTTACAGAAAAGTGAGCCATTTTGTTCATTTTCCCAGTTTGGGTTAAAGAAAAACTGTGAAAAGCAGACCTCTGGCAGTAATACTTAAGCAAGCTAATGAGATTAATAATCTGAAAAACTTGTTTAATTTATATAGGTATTTCTACCTTTTTCTGAAAAAATAATTTTGCAATTTCAATTTATTTTTTTTTAGCCCTGTTAAAAAGAAAATCTTCTGTTAGAGATGTGGGTCTAAATTATACTTTTAAATCTATTAACTAGAAAAGAAGATTTTGCAACAGTGGTGCATAATTCCCAAGCTCCTGTAAATTGATTTTTCAGCCTTGCAATCATGGATTTGGGCCTGATATTTGCATTATCCACAAAGCAGGTATTACTGTACCCCATTTATTTAAGTGAAGGCTGCGTTTAAAAGATATTGTTCTGCTGGAGACTAAATGGAATGCATTTTACTAATCAGGGAAACTAATGGGAGGCTATCTTGTTCTGTATTGACTATGTTTATGCATTCACCAGAGGTCACTAGATCATATACCAGAAGGAACCCTCAAAACACCAAATGCATGCTGGTTTCAGCTTTAAGTCTTTCTGACAAAGGACTGGGAAAGCACAAGTCAGGGTGCAAGTTTGGTGAGCTACAGAATATATTTTTGATTTTGAGAATAATTTTTCATCAATAATCTATCAAATTATATAGAAAATATCTTGTCCTCCTATATTCAGCTTCCTTTGGCCCTAATACTTCTAATTAGAAAAAAAACCCAAACAACTAAACAAGACCTAAAGCAAAACAACCAGTAAACCTCTACATCAGTAGAGTTTTGGTAAGATTATACCAAGCAACACAAAATTAAGACATGCCCAAAAGCAATTTGCTCTTGAAATATGGAGCACTACTTTGCATGCCCACTAAAATACATATTTTTAAAGGAATCAAAGTTTTTATTCCCTCCATGAACTTCTGTGATTCCTAGAACAAGACTGAAAAAACAGGCAGCTTCTCAATAGGATTTTTGTCTTTGTTCAGTGTGTGCTTTCCTTTGTTGGTTATTGCCTTCTCAGAAGACAGAACTGTTCATTTCCTTATGCTACTCATATATATGTGTTTCACAGACACTAATTAACATCTCTTACAAACTCATCTGAGGAGTGCCATCATCATAATTTAGTACATTAATAGCTGCAGCACAGAAAAATTAAGGTGAATGCAATTGTTAGTATATGTTATAATTTTTTGAGTCCAGCAAGTAAGGGATCCTGTGCATCTTCTTTACATCTACCCAGATCTACTGTGCATGGTACAAAATAATTATTCTTCTAAGATATATTTTTTGGAATAAGTAGTATCTGGGCATGTAATTAGCTATTGCTATAGCTGTATGCAAAGGACCAACTTAAATTTTCCCTCTTTCAATATTTTGATGACTACAGTTTGCAATTGTACTCCTTATTCTTTGGGTTTTTTGTTCCACTATAGGTATTTATTATATATAGGTTTTATATATATTTATTCAGATGCTAACTGTGTAGATAATACTGCTGAATATTTTTCTCTGCAGCAAAAATGTCTTTTTAACGAGGATGCAAAAAAATTTCTATTTTCATAGTCTCTCTCTATTAATGTATCACCTTTCCGATGTTCTTTATGACTACTCCATTCATTGTTAAAAGAAATTTCCCCTGAAAATGTTGAGATTAACATTTACCATCACTGCATGAATGGACTGTAAATGGACAAGACAAAAAAAAAATATTCTATTGAATTAACTAATAGGCAGCTTCATGCTATGGAATATTTTACCAATAGGTACAGAACTACAAATAGTGACCTAAATATTAATTAATTGATTTTCAAACTCCCTTGAATGCTCTTGTGTCCTTTCCTGACCTTCACAGGTCAGGAATTGGCAGTGCTGTGGGAGACAACTATGGTTAGGAAAGAACCTGGTCACTTACTTTTCAGCAAGTAGTGCATCAAAAGTAAATGAGGATTTTTAAGTTCTTAGAAATTTCAGAAGTTGCAGTAGTAAGAAAGTTCTTTCAATATTCATATTTACAGAAGGATGACTGCTGTGTATAATCTTACTGATGGAGGGTAGGTAGCTTCTTCCCCAGACCAACCACTCTGGCTGGACACTTTTATTAACATGTTAATAAACTGAGTAAAAGATTAGTGATGGAAAATGGATTGCCCTCTTATCTAACGGCAGGCGTTCCATGATTTAAACATGTCTGTGGTGGATGAAGAGGTCTCAATGCTACTGTTTTAGTACTCTTATGCAACTTGGTAAATCAACTGTTCATTTTTTCACTATCCAAGAAACATTTAAAACAAACGTCAATGTATCCTAGACATTCAGAAGACTTCACTACTTAATGTTTTCCTTCAGAAAAAAATCTTTACAGCATGTGAGATAGATTTAATACAATAATTTCCTCTTTTTTTTCTTCTTTCCCTTAGGCATTTCCTGGAAATACAAACTCTGACAGTGTGGTCCGGCACGATTTACAACATCCCGTTATTGCTCGCTATGTAAGGATAGTTCCTTTGGACTGGAACGAAGAGGGCCAGATTGGGTTAAGAATTGAAGTCTATGGCTGCTCCTATTGTAAGTTTTTCTACGATGATCCTTTTTTTCCCCCTAAATACATACTGGTTTTGGATCTCAGATTAAAGCTGAATCTCAAATACTTTTACCTTAGACCAGTTAAAATGGGATTGCTGCTTGTATTACTCAGGGTTTCAGGAAATATTTATTGGAACCTTAACTCCAAGTTGCTAGTTTGTTCTTCTCTGGAAGATGCAACCTTGGAATTCATGGTAGTACTTTGAAGTTGCTTCTTTTTATCTTCATGGTTTCTTTAGCAGAAGGCTTTGACTATTGTAAAAACTTGAATGGGGCAGTTAAGGAAAATACAGTATTCAAACAAATGTCATGTTGGGTCCTGAGGGGAAAAATGGAAACAAGACATCAATTATTGCCTGGTGCTAGAGATAAAATTAAAGTGATAAATAAGAATTCTATCAGAGTAGCTCAGATTGTCTAAATATGTGATGTGTTTTTCAAAGGTATTGCCTCGAGTATTTGAATATGTCTTTGGAATTTCATTTGAAATCTGGATGAGCAATGGTACAAATGATCCTGTAGTTAAGAGCAGAACTGATAATGTTTCATGAAAAGCAAGGGTAATTTCTAAATGCCCTTCCTTCAGTGTTTAAAGAAAATCTGCAAACCTGCAGAAAATGGAGTGTATGATGCCCTATTTCTAAGTATCTATTTTTATCCTGGCTTTACTGGTATTTTAGCTGGAAAATACTATTTGAGATTTGTCTTTTAATAACCAGACATTAGAATAAAGTGGGGAACACACATCTACAAGTCTCATCCATTCACTTCGCTGAGTGACATAAAACATATGGGAGCCCTCTGATATTCTAACAAAAAAGAAAAACTGATTTCACTTGTTGTTTTGAATTGATTAGATAGTCAAAAGACTACATACTTTCATTCAACAAGAACAATGAAGTATAGATTTTTGGGTTTATTTTTCTTACTTTTATATCATGAATTAAAACCCTGTTATAAAAGTGTATATTAAACCACAGAGAGTTTCACAGTAGCTGCAGGAACTTAGTTGAGAAATAAAATCAAACTTTGTGATGTTGGTGCTGCAGTGCTGAGGGCATGCATGGATGAATATATTTTTAAAACAACAGGAGGAGCCGTTGCAATAAGACAAAGGACAATGGTTTTAAACTAATAGAGGGTCAGTTTAGATTAGATATAAGAAGGATATTTTTTACAATGAGGGTAGTAAAACACTGGAACAAGTTGCCCAGAGAGGTGGTGGATGCTCCATCCCTGGAAACATTCAAAGTCAGGTTGGATGGGGCCCTAAGCAACCCAATCTAGTTGAAGATGCTCCTGCTCATTGCAGAGGGATTGGATTAGATGGCCTTTAAAGGTCCCTTCCAACCCATACTATTCTATAAATCTAGAATTCTACAATACCTAAGGAACTGTGGGTTACTCCAAAGTTAACTCTTACTCAAAGAGAAACTGAGCTTCTGAAGTTTTAAGTATAACTGATTATTCAGTACATGGCTCTTAATAAACTAGTGTTTACCATCATATTGTAAAATGTTTTATGTGCTGTTTGAAGTGTACCAAACACTACAGCATGGTTAATTTTCCAGCATAATAAATGCTCATTTTTAAATATACCTCCTTACTTGTATATTAAATGCAAATTCAGGTGTTTGATACAAGAAACCAGCATCTAGTTTACTGTCAAATATAACTCTCTTTAAATTAAAAATGGTAGCAGAATCAAACAATGAACATCATGATATTTGCTGCAATATTTAGAGGTAAAAAATGGTTGGTTTTTTTTGAAATAGATAGAAAAAATACTGTAGGTACATAACAAGATGCTTTAGAGGCTAGAAGTAAATATGAGAAAAAAATAAAACGGCTTGACAAAACTATTTTAGTTCTTTGATGATAAGTTTGTTTGATGAACTTTTAGAGGAGAATAAAAAGCATCTGGCAAGGACACAATGTATGGAACTATAAAAGTACTGATAAAATGTGTCTTCACAGAAGAATTAAGGTGACTCAACGTAATTTTGTAATTTTGCTGAATGAGTATTGCTGGTCTGTTTGTACTTGAAGGGATTTCAATAATTGTTGGGTTTTTTCAAGATAAGATTAATTATAATATATTACAGTTTTATGTGTATGGGGACTTTTCTTTTAACAACCCTCCTAAAATACCTGTGTGGTTTTTACGTGCAGAATTGGGCTGCTCCCAAAGTGGTATCAGTAGAGAGCAGCAGAGCAGTTCAGAAGAAAAACTAAAAAATCACTATATAAAAAGATAAGAAGGCAGCCCTTTGGTATGACTACTGGAACAAGGGATTACCGTGTACAAATTCCCAGCTTGTCCTCAAATGAATTATTTGGAACCAGGTGTATAATGCTACACCTTTCTATGTAGATGTGTCCTTTGGCAGAGGCCAAGTTTTTAACCTTATGATTAGAAGTGCATATATTTGCATATAAATATCAGCACTGTCATTAAACAGTGTGATTTGCAGATTAATTCTGCTGTCATGTAAGGAGCTGGCCATTTTGAGAATCACCAATTTTAAAAACCTGATTAAAAGACAGGCTTCTAGTCAAATCCGCACCAAATTTTGGAACTGCTACCTAAATAAAAAGGCTGCCCAATATATTGCAATTGTAATTTTTTTTAAGTTAATAGATTCATAATTAATATATTCTTTTTTAAAATATTTTAGAGGGCACATTTTCAGATGCAAAAATGAGATATTTTCTCACATTGCAAGCAAGATTTAATTGGGAAGCCATACACTTAGTGACTATAAAAGCTCTTTTCTTGCAACTTAGCATCAGGTTATTAAGAAAAATGCTTCCTTGTATTGAACTGCTTATTCAAAGGTCAGGTTATTAATTGCCATAATTTCTGGTTCCCATTTTGTTTGAATATACATGTAAGATACACATTTAATTTTTCTGTGCAAAAAGTGAAATCCATGTCTTTTCTTGCCCAGCAAATTAAGTTAAAAAGGTGTGTTTTCCAGGGAGGCATTAGAGCTCACATCTGTTCCCTAGAGAATTTAATAGCATTACCAAAACTTCTTTTTTTTAGTGTTGTTTTGCTTAAAGTTTAAAATCTGTGCTGCATTTGAAACTTCATCTATGTATTTTGTGTAGATGAGATCTGTAAGGTTGTCTTCTGACAGAAGAGTTCATAGAAGTTACCAAAAAAGAATTAAGGCCTCATTCTACACCAAGATTCAGAATTAAATTTGTATTTTTTTTCTGTGAATAAATGGTAATATCATATTTAGAAAATATTTTCATTCTCTATAGGGCAAAACTGACTATGTCTTATTTAAAAAGATAATGAAATCGGGTAAAGAATTTACTTCATAGCTATATTAATGGAGGAGTTGCATGAGCAAATAAGCTTGAAAAATCACAACAAGTAGACTATAACATAACATTGTTTAGTCAATGGGACTTTTAGCCTGTATTTTAAAATTATCTATTTCATACTCCATAAAGGAAAAAAGGGTCTTTACACTTTCAGTGACATCATATATCAAAAAGCAAGTCACAAAGAAGAGAGTATAACCAAAGGCAAAATATCCAGTGAAATCAGTTAAGTGAAAACTGATGGCAAAATTTTATTCATGCTCTTTTGGAGGCAGGGAGCAATGACACATAATGTGTATCTTCCACCATGTTCACTGTTATGAATTTTTGAGACAGGCAGCAAAGACATGGCATCTGGAGGCTATGACAAGTACAATACAGTACATTTTACTACTGATTTGTGAAGATCATAATAAGCTCCTGCAGGATCACAACCATATGAATAGTTCCCTTAATCTCCATCCTGTGGAAGATGAATGCCTACAAAAAAAGGCAAGAGGTGTATTATAGCATAGGCTTTGGCTATGCTTTTCAAGACAACTGTATGAGGCCTTCTGGGTCCTAAAACCCTTTGAGGGGAAAACACTCCCTGATACTTTTATTCACAGAGGGTTTTTTATATGGTTGTGCTGATTTTCTGGATCTAAACCATACATCTGCACCTTTTTTGATGCAATTGCACATCTGACAGTAAGAATTTTCAAATTCCAGATGACTCATTTCTGAAGTGTAGGATATACTTGAAAAAAAAATCACTTGGAGATGGCAGAAAGCCATGCAAATACTCAATATACTCAAGGCAAATAAGTGGCAGGAACAATTATAAAGCTTCATGAATAGTGGCTGCAAGCTGAGCTCTTTCCATTCACTGACCAACTCTATTTGCTAATCCTTAGAAAGCAGTGGGACTGAACAAATGTCACCTGAGTTGCACTGGCAGAAATGTTCTTTTCAGATATTGTACTGATCTATGTCAAATGTTACTGTTTCGATTTCCTGATGGGTGACAGGTTTTGTTTGTTTGTTTGTTTGCTTGGTTTTGTTTAAGGTTTTTTTGAGGGGGAGGGAAAAGAAGAAAAATAGTAACAACAGTCTTGTGGTTATTCATGAAATAATGAATATTTGTATGGTGAGTATATATACAGATAGTAAAGTGAACAAAACTTTGGTCATGTAAACGTTACGAGAACAAAAATAAGGTTTGGAAACGCAGTTAAGGGGTGAGCCAAGTGAATGTTTGCAAGAGCTGATTAGGAAGTACTGAAGTGCTAAAACCTGTGGGCTGAGTGGATCTTTTGGTTGTTGCAGTTAATCCTACCTGCCTGCAGTGACTTTGACTTAAGACATTGTTTCCTTTGGCAGTTAATTCCACATTCAGCTATACTTACTGCTAGGAAGTTTACTTATTAGAAATCTCTTTTGCTTGATTTCATGCTCTTGGCACTAACTAACTATCCATGTCTGACTTGCTGTCTCAAATGGTTGCCATGCACACTTAGAGAACCCCATACTGTACAGAATAATCTATTGCATCCAAATGTCAAAGTGACTATTCAATGCAGATGAGAAAGCCACTATTACTTCCCTTTTGTTGAATCTTACTAAGTTTCACTTGGCCAGATTCAATTTTATACCCTGGACATTTTATTTCACCCGCGTATAGCATAAAAAAAGTATGAGCTAAAGACCCTTGAAGCGTCATGTTTGCTATTGAAACACCCTGGGGTAAATAAAATACAGCTCTATATAAATATAAATGTATGTATACATATTTCTGCTCTTACACTTTTGGTACCTGTGTGAATATACACCTAAATAGAGAAAATATTACTGTAGTCCAGTAATCTGCATAAAATTTCCTACTTCTTCTTATCATATTTTATTGCTTACAGTAAGTGTGCCACTAAGCTCCCTGGTCAGACTTTTCTGTCCACCTAAGTGGTGAAACTGCATAAAAATACTAATTAGCAGAACAGAGGAATCATTTTTAAGTGTTTATTTTGTAAAATCATAAGTTATCATATTTCTAACAATATTACTAACTTGCTGTAGGTGACAGTGCTTTGAATATGCAGGGATTTTAATGTGGGGAAAAACAAAGAACTAAAACAATCATGTATCAGAGGTTGCTGTGAGCTGCACAAGCTTTCCTTGTGACAGTGGATGGGACAGGTAATAGTTCTGCTAAGCATCCAACTGTTTTTCCCCTTTTCTCTTCAATTTCAGTATTCCTGTACTGGGAATTTCTCTACCTATTTGGGCCTATGTGTTTGATTTTTAGTCATTATCTTCACAGCTCATCTGTTGCAAACATAGCCTGATATTCTCTTTCTGACATTAGAGGCACATGGCTGAATACTCACATCTAAACTATGGAAAGGGAGGGAAATGAAGTGTGAACTTTTTCTTTTCAAACTTTTAAAGATCTGTTTGAATATGTGCTCTATTGGTAAGCTTCCTTCCTTCTTAGTGTATTTTTTCTACCTTTTTGCCATGCAAGATAATTAGGTTTTTCCTAAAGGTCATGCAAATGGATACATTTTATCCTCCAGATATTTGAGATGATTGTGACTGTTCCTGTCTACGTGATCACATATTTTGACATGAAAAATAAGTAAGAATGGGCTTGAATCCATTTCTTACTTTTGATTATTACCACTAACCAACATGGGTCTCTTTTGGTAGTAGGTACCACTTATATGTTAAAATATCCATCTCCTACATTTTTGAAGTATTTTGAAAAATAAGGGTTTGTTGTAGTGTATTAAGAAATACATTTCTAGAATGAGAAGATTCAGGCTGAAACAGAAAAGAAAATATTTCCAAATACTTAATTGTTCTAAATGAAATATTTCAGAAAGATTTGACATAAAATGAATTTGAAAATATGTTTATCTTTTATTCTTCATCTTTACATTAATCTGATACAATATGGTTGTTTCTTCCTGTCAACTTTTTACAACTAGTAGCAAAATGAAAAATTCATTACTTTTCACTTCCAGTTGTAATGAGGTTACTGGTGGATATTCTCAAGCACCACAGCTTTGAGAACTGCAACAACTGTGTTTATTCTTTACAGGTTCATTTGTTATCTGGCAATGAAAGTACAATCAATCAGAGAAAAAGAAGTATATTTTGTCTGAATATATTGCCCACCAGCTTGTTCAGTTGTATTCTCAGACAGTTTTCTATTACACTTGAATATTTTTTTAATCATTCAGCATTTCCTTTAGAAGGATGTAGGCAGCTGGCTTGTTTGAAAAGGCTTTTTGAGTGTGCATGTGTGTGTGTGTGTGTGTGTGTGTAATTAAGTAAAATTTGTCCCTGCTAAATAAACAGAATGTATCACCAAGTATGATAAAATCTTGCAGATTTTGATGAAGGTTTATTAAAGTCAGCTCTGTCTCTTCTCTTGTGGAAAAAAGCAGTATAACTTTTTCCAATAGGTTTTCCAGTAACTGCCCACACATCCTACAGAAGGGATCTTCCATACAGTGGTCTGTAATCAGTTAATAGGAGGATGGAGATTTAAAAAAATATCCCTCGATTAACAGCTGAAAAAGTAAAACATGAGAGTAAAGTTAGAGTATGCTTTTCCACAAAGTAAGGATGGTAGCATTCAGGTAAATGCAGTCAAAAACTTCAGTCTAATCACAGTAGTCTTGCCTTTAATCTTTTTTTTGCCTGAATGAACATTCATGATGATTTTGCCCAGCATTATTTTCTTCCATTCCTGTAAGTGGTGATTGATCCATTTGTCCATGATGACTTATTCACTAGAGAAATCAGATGGGTTTTTTCTCATTAAATAAAAAACTTCAGCAGATTTCAAACTATAGGTCTTGGTTCTGTACCATTGATTTGGAACCTGAAGGGCCTCACTGGTATTTGTTTTCTTGAATGTCTGGAAAAAATATATTAAGGATGCAGTTACTTCCAGACTCAGTTCAATTTATTCTGCTCTTTCCCTAAAGTTTGGATGAAGATGATGCATTTTGTATTTTTTATTTTAAGCATGGCAAATGGAGTCTTGCTATGAGTAAATTCTTATTTCCTCTCTCCCAAAGGTTTGTGTTCTCTGATAAGAAACTGCATATATCAAAAGGTCAACATCGTTGTCAGGAAATAAGAAGATTTAACTCTTCATAGTAATGCTTTTGTAAGGTAAAAATGAGCCTTGGCATTTACATGCAGTATATCCCTACACAGAGTTTTATTTCTGGATGAAGTACTGTATTAAAGGTGGAGTCTCATGTTCATTAGCATACCTTTGGAAAATTAGGTCACTCTGATGCCAACTTTTCTCTGAATCCTCTAAAACAGGGAAAAAGTTCAGGTTTTTCCACCTCATAAGGGTGACAGAGTATGGTCCTTCTCTAGTGGCCAATGAAGGTCCTCTTACCCTTCACTCACTGCTACCATTGCCCTTAAAGAGAAGATAATAGTACAGCTGGAAGGGACCTATAACAGTCCAATTGCTTGACCACTTCAGGACTGACTAGAAGTTAAATTATTGTGTTAAATAAATTGTCCAAATACCTCTTAAGCACTGTAGCTCTATGAATTGCCTTCACCAGACTGCGAGGGGTGCTTTTCCAAGGTAAACTGAAGAACGCATCAGCCTGCTCCTGGCTACATCTGTGCCGTGTGTTAATGCTTGTGAGCATCAGCTCTGAAACAGAGTCAGAAAAATAAAATTAAATTCTGTTTCCAGCTGTAACCTTTGTGTTATATATCCTTGAAAGACTGCTGGCATTTCAAGCAAATAGTCTCTTTGTTATTTGTCTCATGGTGAGCACAGGGAATGGAAAAGAGTGAAATAGAACGGAATGGAATAGAACAGAATGGAATAGAACACAACCAAACAGTTATGTCATGTTACACTTTGAGTTCTATATGAGAAGCTACAACCTAGTAGATAGGTAATCTTTGAGTGTATTTTCCTGGCAAATTGAATTCTGAGATCTACATTTACTAAGAAAAAAAGTTGTTATATGGACGATAATTATATACATATATACCTATTTTGTGTACTTAATCTGAGTACATAAAATAGTATTTTTTTCTAAATAAACAGCTGTCCTTCCTATACAATCTAGAAACTCAGAAAACCAACCTCTTCAAAAAAGTGTTTAGAAATTTTATAGTTTAAAAATATATCTTTAAATAATGAAGAAATTTATAGAAATTTTGAAAAGCCTGTAAGTTATTTGAAAAGGGAGAAAAATAAGTAATTTTTTATACCTTCTTAATTCTGTATATTCATCAGATTTTATCAGCCAGGATTTTATAGTTTCATATTGATTATTGTTAAAAAAATAATGAGTAGCTTAATACGGAATGGAATCCAATCCCACAAATCCTCTGGGAACTTTTCTGCATAGTTGTGTTTCTATCTTTTCATTTCCAAATTGATGAGGTAATTGGAATTTAATTCTTTCAGTATGGACATGTTCCTTATTGCTTTTTCATTCCTCAAGATGATATGTATTTAATTGTCTTCTCGGCTTTAAATAAATTGAAGATCTTGGGAAACCAGTGTTCCAAAACCATAGGTATAAGAGAAAAAAATCCTTGGAGCATCAATGATTTCCTTACCTAAAAAATCCCCTATAAACTGATTAGGAATAACTGCAACTCATGTACCAAACCTACATACAAGCTTGGTGATGCTGTTTTTGTAGTGATTTGTTTTAGTAATTCACTTTGATTACACCAAGTCAGACCTAAGCTATTTTGTTAAGTGGTAGTAAATCAGTAAAGAGAAGCAAACTTTCAGTAAACATGTACTGGTCAGAGAAGTAATTGCTCATTTACTTCAAGGTAGCTGTAGTAGAGGATGTTGGCAATAGTGTGATACGAAAACAGCCTGTTGAGCTGCAGCACATACTAAAAGAGAAACAGATAGTGTGGGTTTACAGTCATAAATTTAGCTGAGTTCTCATGCCTTACTGGTGAGTCGTGACTTGTATTAATTCAGCTTATTGATGGCTTACAGTAAATGGTTGTTAAACTGAGGTAACAGTTTTAATAAACATCTTCAGTACTGCCCTTTTATTGACTGCTGTTCTAGGAGAGTAAAAAAGAACCTAGTCAAGTCTGTGTTTCAGCTGTTTATCATTGCAACCTTTCTCTCACTGATCAAATTTTTCTCTTCCCTCTGTTTTTAGTTCTTTTCTCCAAAAGCTTCCATTATGACTCCTGCCTCATTGCTTTAATTGTATGTAGTTTCCTGATTCCAGTCCTTTCTTGTCTGACTTTTCATAAATATAGTGTGAAAAATGAGGGAACATTCAGGATTTTTTTTCTGAATTTTGAATGATAGAAGAAATGCACAGTCCCTTTCATGCATTTAGATAATGAATTTGTGACCAACTTGTGAGTAAAAATTAATTGTCTGGTAGTTCTCACCTGTGGAAAAATGTTAGCATAATTTCAGTTGAACTGTTTTATACTTCGGGGACTTTGTAATTCTTTTTAAAATATGGGTATGTGGTAGTGAGCGTAACTAAATTTGAGGTGATTTTTGGAAATGTGAGGTTCAGGATATTTAATAAATTTCAATTTGATAAATTTGATAAATTTCAAACTCACTTGAGAGATACATCTTTCTGGTAACTGTGTATTAAATGCTTACAACCATTTTCATGCAATTTATGCCGGCGAGACTTCAACTTGGGCACATCTGAGTTATTTGGCAATTCTACTGAAAATCTCTAATTTTCCATTACTCCACCTTAATTCTGACCCTAGTTTTAACAGCTATGTCTTAGAACAACTGCAGACACAGTGAAAGAAATACCACTTTATGGCACTGTATTTTCCACAGATGAGTGGGGAAATTAGGACAACTGATCTTCTTTCATAATGCAGACATTAAATACTCATTGTGAATAAACCAACTTCTTCCTTTTATTACATCCTGCTGTAAAGAGAAGCTTTATCAAGCTAGGCAAGCGCATACTCCCAGATTATTTTACCCAAGAGAGATCTTAGCTATCTTTTCCATGCACTTCGAATTTTGTTTATGTTAGTAGATAGATAAAGTGAGTATTATTCTTGTATTTGGGTGTACAAATTTCTATGTTACCAATAGAATCCTTAGTTTGAGCTGAAGGAAAAATACTTTGACCAATTCAAATCCCATTGAACCTCAGAAAATCATCACTCCAAAATTACATTAGGATAGGCTGAAAGATTTATTCCTTTCCTAATAATTTCTGATAATTTTGAAAAGTTTCCTGCTCAGCTGTGTGAGAAAACCCAGCTAGACATTTAATACCCATTTTTTAACTTGTTGTTTTACTTTCTTACGCCTTAAAAGTTGAAAACACTTAGCATAACTAAGTGTTAGTTTGTAAAAGAATGAAGCTAGAATATCTCAACAATAAATAAGAAATGTTTTTTTGTTGTCACACACTTTACAAACAACTTTTAATGAAGTTTATCTTTGGATTTTCTTTATTTTTCCATTGAAAGTTTTAAGACAAAAATCATTGGGTTATGCTGAAAAACATGCTGCTACAAAATTTTCCTCCATCAGTACTAAAACCAATAGCAACAAAATACTTTTAAATTTGTGCCTTAGTTTCTTTCAAAGAAACTTTCCTTGTTCTTATTGAGGGGCCATTTCCCTTGACTTTAGGGGAATTATAGCAAAGCTGTATTTCACAGCTTGAAGAAAACACGGTATTTAAAATCACAAACAAAATAACTTAGGACATTTAAAGAAAATTGGAATAGTTCATTTTTTTTTTAATTTTGTACATGTTTTCCTTAGGTTGCATAGCTCAAGAGTAGAGCTTATATTATTCAGCTATATAAGAATGTTGGCATAGAATGTATTTTTATTCACTTTTTTTTTTGCATCTGCTGTTTCAAAGGGTGTCAGTCTGTTACTGTCAGCTTTCAGGCATTACCTTTTTCTTGACTTAGTTTTCTGAAATCAAACATTACTTGACTATGCAATCAGCATTATGTGATGATAAACTGCATTGACTCTCAGGAATTTCTGTTCAGGTACTACCAGAAGAGACTCATGCTGAATCTGCTCTACCTGAAGACTGATTGTCGTTTTTAGTGAAGTTTTACAATTATATACTATAAACAAAGAAGAGTCAGTTTAATAAAATAATGCAAACCAAAGCATAGGATCAACATAATGCTACAAGTTGTTCCACCATAGGTGACTTTGTAAAGTAAATGCACCTACATATGGTTGGTCCTATCAAATGTTTTGCTGACCAAGCAAACCTACACAAGCACTGTGCTGCTGAAGACACTTTATATCCTACTGTCTTGCAAATTCCGTGGTCAATTCCAGATATAAGAATTTATTTTTTTTAAACAAAGTGTAAAAGAGTAAAAAAAAAAAAAGAAATAGAAAAAGAAAGGGGCAATAAGCTGGAAAAAGGAGCAAGTTGAACAGAGGAGAGAAAGCTGTGAGCCTCCCATTGTAAGGTCTGTCCAAACACAGCTAAAGGTGATAGTAGTGACAGGAGCAACAAGATCCTTTCTCTGACTCACTGTGGCCATGTAGTCTATACCTAGTTCAGGATCAGGACTGTGCAACCAGTGGGGATAAAGCAGGTTCAGGGGATAAGGCAGAAGTTAGATCCAGGGAAGATGAATGCATGGGTTTACAATAAAAGTTGCTCTTTATTTCATCCTTTTCCCTCTGGCGTCTGCATTAAATCTTAGTTTCTAATGGTGATGTGAGTCCTTCACGTTCATGTCCATCCAGTAGGCCCAATTTCTGATATCTCTCTTCAGATCCATTGATTTTCAGTCTCCAATTCCTTCTCTTTGTCAGATATGATATTCACTCAGCTTACTGGTTTTCTGCTTAAATTTATTTCAGCCTCTTGCTTTTCGAGATTTTTTCATACTTTTGTGAACAACTTTGTAGAATAAAGAGACCTGGATTTCTGTTGTCTTCAAAGATTTGAAGTATAAGCCTTTCCCAAAGATGCTGATCTTTTAACAGTAAATCAGCTTTGATTAGATGTTGCTTCATGTATTATGTATCGCGAACAAACACCTTACTTGGCATTAAATTGAATTTTATACCAAAAAAATTATTAAAATAATTATTAAAATAATTATTAAAATAATTATTAAAATTTCTGAATCTTATATCTCAAATTCTGGATTTGTATTTTTTATTTGATCAAAACTTAAAAACCTAATTAGATTTTTTACAGATAAAAAAAAGCTATAAAACTGATATTTGTTTCCATTATGCATTTTTAACCATTAACATTGCAAATGTTAATTATTTTTTTTCCTGATGATGGGTAAGAGATAGGGAGAAAGAAGTTGGCATTTTTTGAGGAAAAAACTACATTTTGATTTTAAGCTTTACAGTAAAACAAGTTATGACCATTTACTTCAAGGATAGTATTTGGAAAAGAAACTTTATTCAATTTTAAACATTTACAACAGCATATTGTCTCCTTTCAAAAAGTAGGAGCTAGCTTTTGTAACCACTTATTTATTCAGGGTACACTTAGCAGCATCAAACCCCCTCGAAGTTCTGCAGACATTTGCAATCCAAAAGGAACTTTACCCAAGTGTTTCAGAGCAAAATATGCTGATTGGGACATTTAGTCTACCACTTGAAGACCCTGACTTCATTCTCGTGAAAGTGAAAAAAAAAAAGAAAAAAAGTTATGACCCCAGAATAAACTATCAGAACACTATCAGAAATAAAGCAAAGGAATCAGTACTTTGTTCACAGTCAATGCAGTAAGACCCCTGAATCAATCTGGTATTTTTTTAATAAGACATAATCTACAATGAGACATAAGAAGAAATGTTTTTCATCTGCTTAGTGCTCAAAAACTTAAAATATGCAACAATATTGTCATAATGAAAACATATTAACAATTGCTGACATGTCATATTCAATCCATACAAACCTGGGGAGGTACAAGTGTAAAATAAACAGAAGAAAACTGAGTTGGGCATTTGTTGTTTAGTTTCAAAAGTAAATTTACAATTCACAATAGTTCCGGTACATGCTCTTGTTTCTCAAACAGCATGAGATCAAAGGCTCCCTAGAAGAAGTACAGTAGCACTGGCAGTAGGGGGATGCATGGATGAACTCTTGTACTGAGAAACTGTTGGCCTGTCAGGCTGATGTCTAGTACTTGGTTCTGTAAAGTTTCTGGGGCTGGAAATAATCAAGCTTAGTCATTCTTTGCTAGTGTGTGAGCGAGAAACAGGTGGACTTTTAGATTCTTGGATACCCTTACTTGTGTGCTTCCTGTTTTTCAGTGATAAGGACATATGAGCATTTCTACATCTCCTTTATTTCATTGAAATTTACATAGCATACTTATTAGAATTCTGATTCGAAACCTCATAATGTGAAAGAAGAGTAATTTTTTGTCATGGTATCTAGGCCTTCTCTTCCAACATGAAGACTAGCAGACTAAGATCTATTCTTCCTGTCTTGTTACATGATGAGAACAATAAATGCTGCTATCAAAGTTTACATGCCTAATCTCAAATTTCTTAGTCTGTCTTTGAAGACTTAAAAGGAAAAGAAAGGTTTTTAAAGTTCTCTGTGCCTATAAACTTTTCTGTAAGTATCACACACAGCTTGTTTTAAATGCTTGCAATAGTTAATGTGTACCATTTCACACAATAGCATAAAGGGTTGTCAGCATTTAGGAATCAATTCTGGGAAAGTTGCATTGAAAAATCTTCTCGAATGTTTTCAAGTTAGCAGCCTATATAAGAGGAGTAGGATTACTCTGACTCTCTTGATACTTAAATAAAAATATTTTCTCTAGAATGTTGCCGTAATTGGACAACATTTGCTTTTCAGTGTCAGATGGGTCAGAGATTAAAGAATTACCTGGGTTATAGCCTATATACCCTAACAGGATACCCAGACTACTTGTCTCCTGCAAGGTTACCATTCCAACATGAGTAAAGCACAAAATACTGAAAACGCTTCGTACTTTATCAGTGTAAATAAAAAAAATATTGGAACTCTTGCAAATAAAAAACATATATAAAAAATAATTACTGGTGGCCCTATACAAGATACCGCTAAGGGATAAAAGTTTAATACTTAACCTTCCAAATATTTTCTTTTCAAAAATATAAATAACATAAACCAGATCAGATTTAAGTACTGTGCTAGTTAAATCTGTGCTGTTAAGAAGTATTTAAAACTTTATTTTTTGATGACTTTGGAGTTTCTATTTGTTTGTCTCTGACTGTCTCATACAGTTCATTAGGTACTCATATCAGTTGGTTTTCATCTTGGATGAACTGCAATTTCATGAAAGAAGGTTAAATTTAGAGCAACTTTATTTTCTTCTCTGTTTTCTTGAATCTGTGTATCTAATAATATTCTTCTATATTTCTATTCAGGAACTATGGATTTGATGTTAATGAAGAGACTTGATTTCTTAGAAAATCAAAATTCCCATTTATTTCCCCTACATAAAGACAAAGACCAGAATTCATATGAAGTAGTTTCTTTCACAGGAGACATTGTTGGCAGAAATTGTATTGGATAAGAAATTGTATTGGATAAGCTAAAGAGTCTTTGGTCCCTTTACATCTAGCTACAACAACTTGCTTATAATAATAACTAAGCATTTACCACCTGACCATACCATTCTGGATGATAGAAATGTTTCAGAGAAGTAAAACTCTTGCACTTCCTTGGTACCTTTCTTACTTTTCAAGTACAATTTTTCAGTGCAGTCAGGTTTTTTAAATATATTACTGGGGATGTAGATAAGTAAATAGAAGAAGCATAAAAATTCCAAATAACATTCAGAATAGCAACATTTAGGCAAATAACCACTATATTCTCTGAAAAATCAGAAGTAGTTTCTAGCATTGCTAGCAAAATATGTTACTAAATTAGATCACAATTCCCATATTGTACTTTTTTATTGTCCTCAGGCTGTACAAAGTTAATAATTCATCTCTGTCATGGAATATGAAATTTCTTAAAATGCAGAAAAACATTCTGATTCCTCTAGAGGAATTTTCTCAGATTTTGTGTTTATTTTACAGAAACAGCTCTGTTTTTCAGAATTTTTTTTTATTGAATATAACTTTAAGGGAATGCCCTTTTTTTTCATGGTTCTCCCAAAACACTTTCGTTCAATATTTCAACATTCAGATTTTTCAAAACACTCAAATTTTATAAAACTCCTAGGAATTTTCTAATTGCAGCAACATGCAGATTTCTATAGACTCAAATGCAGTGCTGTGCTCAGATGAAACAGGCAATTCAGCGGCATAGTCTGGAAATATTACTTATCTAAAATATGTATGACATTAACTAGGAAAAAATGATCATTTTAAGATTGTGTTTTATACCTTTGTTCTGACCAGATGCCTGAACTTCACCAGTTACACATGCACTCCCCCCAAAAAAGTGAATTAAACATTTATAAATCCTTGAATTTTGTCACCAAGTAGAAATTAAAATTCAAATATGTTGTCACATTACTAGGTACTGCATAGTGAAAAGGAACTGTTTTTAAAATATTCCTTTTTATTTTTATGAATGAAGTGTCAAAGCACAAAGAAACTCTGATAATATCCAGAAATTTGTTTTCTTGAAATCCATAGTAATTTAATTCAATTCAATTACTTATTAAAAATCATTGATTTGTCTTTTTTTATAGTTGATAAGAAGAAAAGAGAAATATTTTTTTAAAGTCCAAAAATAACACATGTTGCAGTTCAACGAGCATGAGATATTCAGTGTTCACCTTTGTTATAAGAATAACATCATCCTTCAACTGTGTGCACTGTGTAATCAGAAATCAAAAAATCCTATTTATACAAAGGATTACGTCTTTTCTAGCAGCTCAGTACTGGTCATACCAGATTTCATATGAGATTTATTATAGTATGTTCATTGGTAATAACAATATCCACACTTCAGATATTTTGTTACTGAAATACCGGTGCAGTCATTTGGAAGCTGTCCAAAAGTAATATGGATTTTACAAAGAAAATGAAATTATATACATCTAATGCAGGAAGGCATGTAAGGAGAAATGAGGTACTCATAAGAAAATTGCACTATTAGCATACATCAGAAAACACTAGTCAGTTAAACCTGTTTTTAACTATACTGACACAGAGAGGCAGAGGCTTTGACCCTCTGACAGAGGAACTTAGGCACGCAACGAAACTATCCTCTGAGAAAAGGCCATGAGAGGTGCGTTCTACAAGTACCTGAAAGGAGGTTGTAGTGAGGTGACATTCAATTTCTTCGCCCAAATAATAAGTGATAGACTAAGAGGAAATGGCCTCAAGTTACACTAAGGGAGGGTTTCGATTAGGTATTGGAAAAATATATAGGAATATACATAGGAAAAATTTCTTCACCAAGAAAGCTACAGAGCATTGGAACAGGCTGCCCAGGGAAGTTTTTGAGTCACCATCCCTGGAAGTATTTAAAAGAATAGTGAATAGGGGCATAGTTTAGTGATGAAGATGGCAGTGTAAGCTGAATGGTTGGACCCGATGATCTTAGAGATCTTCCCCATCCTAAATGTTCTATCATGATTCTTGATTTAAAAAACATAATAGTTTTAGAATGTATTTGTCTCTTTGCATCCATATAGCAAACACAGCCCCACAAACTTTCTTTCGCTGGTAACATAACATGGGTGTTCCCTGGTGATGAAGACCTGCCACCCACCAGGTACAGTACATCTGCAGTTTCTCAAGAGCTACATTCTCCTTCCTGTAGCAGCAGTCCAGTGTTTCATATATTTAGTGTACTGTATTTTGTTTTCATTTATATTTTCATGAACATTTATATTGTGGACTGTCAAACACTGTGTGGTCATAAAAGCCTGAGAAAGAGACAAGCGGGAAAAATCTGTTCTGCTATTCAATTTGTAAATATGGTTGAATGCTTCTGATACAAAATATTAGTGTTAGATACTGACTTTGCTAAAGAAAGTCATGCATATAATAAATCAACAAGCTATAAAAAGATTCATGTTGTCAGGCCCCAGGTATTATCAGTTGGAGACAGAACGACTATCAACATGTTCTCTCATGGCTCAAGAGCAAGAAAATGATAAGATTTTGAACAATAAGGCTAAGGACATAATTTATAAACTATAGATTCAGCCAGAAAGTGTTGTACTGGGATCAATATATTCAAAGAAGGATATATAAATTATATGATTTAATCTTGTTTAGTAGCTTAGTGGTGGTAGTGGCAGTTATTTTCCTGGGGATAAGAATTTTGTTTGAGTGTAGCCTAAAGTACACAAAGGAGGAGCTCAAAATTAGAAACAGAGTAAGGCAAGGTGATTTTCTTTTCAAGCAAGATAAATTTCTTTCCATATTTAAATTACGAACTTATCATCTACTACTTGTATTAAGAATCCTGTGTTGGTCATTAGAAAAGTGGAGAGAAGTCCTGTAGTACCAGGCTCTTTCTGAAGCATGATAAAAAAAGGCATTTAAGACATGATGAATACCTCCTCTTCTCTCATCTGTTTTCCTGAGCATTAATCTATGTCCAAATGAATATGTACATATTTATGTATTCCTAATGCAGACAGTAGAACAAAATGCATATTTTTTAAATTCCTTATAGTTACCATAATACTGTTTCTTTCTGTTCTCAGGTGAGTAGATAAATTTTTAAACAATATATGCAGAGAATTTTGAGTACAGATATTCCCCTGTTTGTGCCTCTTTGCCAGCCTAGATTAGGTGTTCTTCTCTTTTAGCTCATCTTGTTAAGGTTGCAAATTATCTACCTAGGGTATAAATTTGACAGACAGGTAAGTACATGGAATCACTAGTGGAGATTATGTGGTATGAACCACTTTAAATTTGCACTATGGGCCATAATGAAATATGAGCCCATCATAGGTCAGAGCCTTAGATAGACTGTCGGGAATAGATCTGGAAAGGAATAAAGAAAAATAGATAGTATTAAAAATGGTGAATGCACTTCACAAGGTGGAATGCTCCCTTCTTGGGAGGAAGAATTCTGCTCTATTGTAGGGCCAGACTTCTGGATGAGCCTCGAAGTAGGTATTCTTTTTCTTGTGTTTATTCTTTACTGCTATGCAGTTTCTAATCAAGTCTAATTCTAGGAGAAGTACTGTCTATTTTCTTTTGAATTTTGCCTTCAATCCTCCAAAAAGGTAATTATTGGATTGCTAATATCTGATAGCATATAAGGCTTTCCCAGAAGAAATATTTGCAGTATAAAGCTGAAGGTTGTTGGTAGACTGTGTTTGGTGCACCTACCCTGCTTTTTGCTGAATTCCCTCTCCTGGGAGATGGGCAGAAAAATGTAAGGATAGTGAAACCCTCATGTATTGAGATGGTGATGTTTACTAAGAAAAGCAAAATCTGCACACACAAGCAAAGCAGAAAGAGGAATTCATTCACTGCTTCCCATCGGCAGGCAGATGTCCAGCCAAATCCTAGGAAACAGGGTTTCAGAATGCCTTATGGTTACTTGGGATGCCACAACCACAGATGTCCACCCCTTCCTTCTGCTTTCCCAGAGCTTTCATTGCTTAGCATGACGTCATTTGATATGGAATATCCCTCTGGTCAGTTTGGGTCAGCTGTCTTGGCTATGTCCCCTTTCAACCTTTTGTCCACTCACAACCCACTGACATTGGGGGGTGGCAGGTATGTGGATACAGAGACTTGTTGCCATGCAAACCCCACACAGTAGCTGCCAAAACTCTGGTCTGTTTAACACATGGCACCCCATGGGCTGCTCTCAAGAAGGTTAAATTTTTAACTTCATCCTTGCCAGACCTTAAACAGAGATAAAGCAAGAAAATTTTCACTTCAACCATCCTAATGTTTATAACTCACTTTATCTACCTCTCAAGAAGTGGAGAGGAAGCTGGAAGTTGTTTTTGAAACAGGCCAGCTTCAGCCTCACCAGTTGGAACATGAAATCTGCCATATGCATTGTGATAGCTTTGGAAGATTTTAAAGTTGCAGGAGGTTCTTTCTGTCTGATTTTTCTAAGTTCATTTCTGATATTAACCCTCAACTGATAATCAATGTAGTATGTAATCAAGTAGTAGGATGGATAAATCCATCATACTGTGATGGATAAATGTAAGCTATGTAAGTCAGAATAAATTTATAATGCATTTATTGCTTTGCAATCTAATAGTATAGGCTATTCTAATAATGAATATCTTGTTTGTCGGTCATCTGTTTTGAATGGTGTTATAGGTTAGGATTTTTTTCAGTGTTGTCAGAAAATATTTATATAACACTGTGGAGTACATGCTGGCTTGTGAATCTAGCAGCATCAGAGTACTCTGTGAACCCAAATGCAAGTTTTCCATTGAGATGGATTTTTTGGGTTTTTTTTAAGGAGCAATCCACACATTTAATAGAGATAGTTTAATAATGTTATAAAATAAAACTTTTCAGCAAAGTGTCATTTCCATTGAATGTTACAAGCGTTTTGAAAAAATATTATAAGGCCTCCAGTCTTGGTTCATTCATTTCTGAAAAGTAATCAGATGTAGTAATTTTTACTATTGTGATAGAAATTTTTAAATGCGTAAATGGATTCGCATTGATTACCTTTGCAAGGATATAGCATACTGAGTTGGAGGAGTTAGAGGGGTACTCAAATCATCCTCTCACTGTATATTTCATTGTGGGTTTTGAAACAAATTGAGATATGTTCAACAATTTGAGCAGCCAACTTTGTCTCTGATTGTGGAATGTCTCAGTGACCCATATTTCTGCCTTTAAGGTATGTCCTAAGGTACATACCAAATTTGCATAGAATGAGTTTGCCTGACAACAAGAAAACTTCCATGTAATACCTATGGAGAAGTTATTTCAGAACAATATTTATATGATAAGCATAAATAGGATAACTCTCTTAGGTAAAATGACAGGAAGAGATATGCAGGAGAAGGTTTGTAATTTTTCTGTTTGTTAATGTGCTATGCCCATAGTGAGCCCAGCTATTAATAATCTCATCAGACTGCAGACCACATGTTTTTCCTCTAGAATTTGAAGCAGTGTACTTGATCTGAGGATTGGAGAAATTTTCTGGTTTTTGGAGGAGCTGTTGAGATCATTGTTTTTGCTAGCAATATTTATTTTAGAGTAAGATAAACTGTTCTTTACAATTCTTGGAATTATTTACATCAGAGTGCCTAGGGATATATCTACAAGGTATATAGATGTCTAGAGATTCATGTTTTCTCAGACTTATAGATGGGAGTATGTCTTCATAATTTTGAAAATCCTTCTAGCTGTTGTTCTGAATCTTCGGGATTTGCAGTACTACTAAAAATCTGGTCTTCAAATGATGAATAAAAAGATATGTCTCTCCCCAGACCACTGTTAATTAGAACAACCTAGATCAGAATACATTTTCTTCCAAGCTTCAGAAACCTTAGATTTCAGATACTTTGAGGAGTCATTTTTATCTCTTACTTGTATTGGTGTTATGTTTTAAATATTTTACCATAATAAGCTGCATGCCACCTGTGAAGATAGAAATTATGCTCAGTGAAGTATATAATTTTCAGTTATGCAAGAAACACTTTTATTTCTGCAATCAGAACATGAGATGCGAGACGAGTTAAAGCTGATTTTACAAGCCCACATTTTTATCAGAGTAAAAATTAAAAATAAATTCTTCCATATGTAGTTACAAAATAAAATTTATAAAAATTACATTTTTCCTTTTTTTTTAATTATGTCAGCTAGTATATTTGGTATAATATTTTAGATTTTACAGGGGGATAGAGATTACTTACTTTTTTATGATTTTTTTATTATTTTGCCTAAAATTTTTTAACATGTCTGTAAAAAAATTGTGCTTTCCTGTTGAACTATTAGAAATTTGATCTAATTAATTAGTCAACTCTTCAAAAATAATTAAAATAATATATAATCACTCTTGATAAGTATTTGTACTTTCCATACTACTGGTAACAAAGGCTCATTGCCATCACAAAATTATATTTTAGGAGATGTTCTAGGTTCTTCAGTATTATTATGGCCTAAAAATTCAAGGTACGAAGTCAGAAAGGAGGTATCTTTTTTTTACATGAAATAGAATCTGTTTAAGATAGCAGAAAAGCCACCTCTGAGTGATGGAGAATAAAGAAGCATCATTAAACACTGTAGTTTCCAGTAAGTCAAGATGTACTTATTCCTCGTTTCCTGCCTCATCATGATATTTGCAATGTATAGTCTGACATAAGAAATGCTTTAGTAATTACAAGACTTATTCTAAACTGTATAAACTGCTTTTGCAAGTTGTACTGTATTTTGTTGATCCCAATTAATTTTTGTGGTTTCGGTGGTTATTTAGGGTGAAAAAAGTAATATACCCCTTAGTTTCAGACATTTCATAGCTTTTGATATCAGAAGGAACCCGTAGATATTATTATATTTCCTGCATAAGAATATTAAAAAGGTCCAAAATTTCTATTTGTGATATATAAAACAAGTTAAAAGAAGAATCAAAAATTAATTAAGTGGTTGTTGTTACTATTCAAAACCAGTACAAATAGATTTATTTCATTTTAAAAGAAAAAATACTATTTTTTAATATATAAATATAGAAATGAAAATTATGTGATCGGATGCATCCTGAGTATCTTCTAGTTAGTACAACACAAAATCGGCTGGTAGTAGTCATTTAATTTGCAGGAATTTCTAGGGTAATATCACTTGTTTCCAGAGAAACTGCCAAATGGTTCCTTAAAGATGTGATCAGTTCTGATCAGTGGGACCTTATTTCCCACAACGACCATCCTCTCAGCTGTCCTGGTTCCTAGGAGTAACTGGTTAAAGGGCAACCTTTAAGTGAATGCTAAATTCTGAAGAAGAGGAGCTTGGTTTGGGCAGTTTCTTTATCATACCTGTATAGTGCTGTAAGACAAGACTACAACTTCAGTTCTTGTGAGGTACATGCACTCTGGCCCTTTTGAAGGGTATCTTCGAAGTGCCTTCTTTATATGACTTCACAAAAGTTATAAATGAACTTTAAGGTGCTTAACTGCGAAATGCAAACACATAAAAAGAGATAGCCTTGGTATTAAAACTGAGGAAGAAGCAGGAAAAGAAAAAGAAGGGACGTGACAGAGATAGAGAAGGAGCTCACTGGCAGGAATAAGAATTATTTATGGGAAATGAACTACATTCTTGAAAAAGGCTTTATAAGGTTGTGGGCATGAGCGAAAGATGAGACAGTAACAAATGCATGAACATCACACGTAAGTAATTCTAACAATAAATATTTCCCACAAACCTCCTCCTCCTGTATTTCTTTGTAATGATTTCACTGACTTATCTTCTCAGTAAAAAATCTAATTAGATTGCAAAGAGTAGCACATTAATTAACAGATAAACTAACAGTATTAAACAGCAATACTCTAGAAGCTGACTCTGGTCTTCCTAATTAGTCAGCTCTCTCAGCGTGAAGCAGGAAATGCAACTAACACAACAATATAACATAAAGGGCAAGAGGGTCCATTAGGCTGGCAGACAGTGGAAAAAAAAAAGAGAGAGGAGAAAAGAAAATCTGAAACACCACTTATGTTCAGTGATCTATAACTTCTCCAAGAGTTGCACTAAGATTATAACAGATTTATATTCAGCATATTTGATCAGTTTTAATATCATCCAGTTTTCTTAGGAAAAGAGTCTCAAAGAGTCAAATAGCAGGGATCAAAATATTGTCTTTATGTTGCCTTAATTAATATGAGAGCTATGTAATTGTTTATTTAGGCAGTTAGGCAAAATGTTTCTTCCTATTCACTTGGTAGAACTGAACTGGGCTTGGTAGAACAGTAGATTTCTTTTTGTTTCAAGGTATTTCAAGTTTCTCTTTCAAGCTGTGTATTTTTTTTTATGTTTTACTGTTTCATTTTTATGTTTTACTGCTTAAAGTTCAATGAAAAAGGGTTGTGACTGGAAGCTTTATGTGTGTGAAGGACATACACTAGATGAGAAATGCCCATTGAGTTCAGTGAGATTTTTGCCATTAGTACCTTAGGCAATGAGATATCAGTATTGCAAATATTAACTCAAAAGCTGGATACCCACACTTTCACACATCCCTTGAGCAAAAACAGACTACAAAACTGACTTGTGCATCATGGTCTGAAGATAAGTGGCATACCTAGAAGAAGCAAAAAGAGATTTGTTTTCCTTCATTGAGATTAAAAAGAACCTGGAGAATCCTGTATTTAAATTAAAATTTAATTTATTGTGCACCTCTTACAGTATGAACCAAGTCTAAATATGTTGCTGAATCAGTTGTATACAAAGCCTGTGAAAGAAAGGATAGGTAATTTGGACAATGCTCGCCTTTGTCAATGAGACAGTGTATTTACTGTCTCTTTGTAAAGGTCAATTTAAATATTAGTATTGTTAAATGGTTTGTTTCATCTGTTTATTTTATCTGAAGAAAGGCAGAGCTGTTCCTTAAGAGAAGAGAAGACCAAATAAAGGTTGCCCATAGGATTTGGGGAGACTAAGAATTGTTGTTTATGCTAAGCATATTTTGCATTAAAATAAAGTTTGCCATAACATGGATACAAACATAGGAGAGCAGCAGATACACTTGAAAGTACTACTGTTGCAGAGTGATCTACTCTAAAATTCAAAGCAATACTGATGCTACTGAAGCTGAAATAGCTTTGGTAGTGATGGGATTTTCTTGTAATAATGCTTCAGTGTGGACAAGGTCATCTGAAGCAGTTTAAGCACCTTTAAATGAAAAGAGTGTACAGTCCATTTGATATCCCCTTGGCTTTAATTACATCTGCCTGCACAGTAGTGCCCCCAGGGATCAAGGGTCTTTGGAAGAAAACAGTTCTAAGGACTCAAAAGGTTACTATCAGAAGGATCCACCTTTAAATTAGTGGATAAGATATGGGTTGGGGTTTTTTTGATTGTTTTGGTTTTATCGTTTTAACTTTTATTATGTCTTTTCTTTAAAAATAAAATGCTGGAAATAAATTTCCTTAAATATCTTAGAAAATTCAGAGAGGATTTTTTTTTTTTCCTGTGGAAAAAGATTAAGAATTAAAAGTCAATAGGAACTGGAGGTCTCCTAATTTTCAATATGGCTAAAGACTTTTTTCCCCCAGGCCGATATCTCTCCAGGTAATGGAGAGATACTCTACATATATTTCACTATTGTATCTTCTTCCTACTTTTTTCAGTAAATAGAAGATAGCTTTATAACTATGCTTTGAAAGCATACCTCTTTGAAGAAGTTTCACTCCCCAGAACTGTCCCAGTAGTAGTTTGGTGTCTGTCAAGCAGGAAGAAATTTTGGTTCAGTTCCACATCATATGATATCTCTGATTGAGCAGAGCTTCAGCAGAATGGCAGTCATTTGCAAACTCCTTAATTAACTGGGACTGACAGTGCATGTCAGTGGGTTTTTATCTATGCAGAATTCTTTCCATACTATCATAAGCATCTTGCAAAATCCTTAAAGTATCCTGAAAAAAAAACAAACCATAAACATTCATACCTTTCATCTTCTGTTTTCCCTGTGTTTATTCCTTGTTGCAAGTAAGCCTGACTTTCCACAGGAGCTAAATTCTGTGGAGAGGGAAATATTGCTTTGATGCAAGGATGAGAGTAGTGTCTAATTTCACTGGGAGTTTACATAAGTTCATCAAAAAAACAAAAGCTACCAATATAAGCAGTTCTGTATCTTTATTTCCTTCTCTTCCACCAAAAAATCAAGATTACTTGACAAGCAATTTTAGGATATGTAGCTTGGGTGTCCTTTCTCCTTGGTCTTTGATTTCTAACCAGATATATCTCCTATGAAACACTATGAAAAGTCTATATATTATTTAATGCAGTAGCTCAGAGAAGCAGAAGAGCACAGAAGGAAACATTATCCTGGCAAAGAACCCCACAGGCTGAAAAAATAAAAAGATAAGCAGTGGCATACAGAGTGGCATACAGATCATGTCTGCTAGGAGGCACTGAATTTACACTTTCCAATCAAGTTTAGCAATTTTAAGAGATTGTTCTTTTTCTACTCAAAAATCATTCCCCTTGCAGTCTAGTAATGTGCACCACTCTACTCAGTTACAGGATGCTAATGATACAAAGCTATTCTCTAAAGCAATAATGTTGGGCCAGATTAACAATTTACCTATATGCAAACACAGGCACTAGTACCTACACCAGGACAGCACTGCAGGTACACTTTTCACTGTTCGTGAATACGAAGTATGCCATTTGTTGGCATTGTTTGAGTGTGTTTGCTTGTTTCACTTGAAAATGGAAATTAAAGACGCAGATAGTGTAAAACTATTGTTCACGAGAGCAAGAAGCTTTTTGGGTTTGTTAGGAAAACCAGTGTGAGTTAGTTGTTACACGAAGTAGAGCAGAATTAATACTCAGGGGTTTTTTCACCATATTTGTAATTATGCAAATGGTAGCTCTTCCTCACTTGCTACACATTAAATATTTTTTGCGTTTCTTGTCCGTATACTACTGCCTTGTTGATCTTAATTTTACATTAGCAATTCTTACATTTTGATGAAACTCTCCAGAAATTAATGGACTGTAAACCATAAGTAAAAATTAAAGATTAACAATAATTCAGATTATTATAGAAGATTAACTTCTATAAAAGTTAAGAGTATGATATTTTTTGCAAATTCTTATACTTAGTGGCGTGTGAAGAGAATTTGTAAATTTTTTTTTTTAATTTTTGTATTTCAATTGAATAGTGATCAATGAGTTTATTCAAGACTAGGATTTTGTAAGAAGAAAAAAGCAGTGGAGATAGTCTTGGAGGGGTATTTTTTTAAGTGCATGAGTCCTCCATTGATTGAGAATATGACTCTTTGTTAGTAACTGTAATGTGTTTGTTATGAAAATGTCTGCTTAGATAGCAGTAATTAGTTAGCAGTTTTCAAATTGATGCAAATACATAGGAACCTGATTACAATTTTAAATATTTATATAAAATGGCTTATTTTGCTCCCATTGATTTCTGACAGAGTAGATTGTTCTTACTGGTTTTGATCATCAAAGACACATTTACGTAAGTATTTATACATTGATCCCCTAACCACTATTTCAGAATTTATTTTGCCTCATCAAAGGAAAAAAAGTCAAATGTATGTTTTGATTTTTTTTCCCTTAAAAAAGAATTCATGCATAGAGCAGGAGTTAGACAGATGTCTTTGTTAAATAAATGGAAGTCTAATCTTTCACTGGTATAAGTCTAGTGATTAAAAAACTAGTTTCTGATAGAACATCTTAAAAAAGTCAGGAGTCTGGAAACTGATTTGAGATATTCTGTTGCTTCAGCAGTACTTTCATTAGGGAAAATTGCTGGACAAGGAGAGCAACAGCACTGACTGGACAAAGAGCCATTGCATACACAAACTAAACATGAATTTTCAGGTTAGTAACCTCTGTAACCCTGGTTTTCACCTACTGAAGACTCATATTTTAAAACATATTGACAATATATTTATATTTGACGCTGATGTTTTTTGTTTTAGGATGCTGCCACTTGGACAGAAAAAAGCTTGTGTCCATTGTTTGTTACCTTAGATAGGATTTTTCTGCTTATATAGTGTTCTTCCATATCTATAAATTCTTTCTCCCATACACATGTAACAGAAACTTTCTGACGCAAAAGTAAGCAATTTTCCTTTATACAAACCATGTATGCAACACATGGCTATCACATTACATGCTATGTTGTATTCCAGTGTGGTAAACCAAGAGAGACGTCTGCTATGCACTTTACTTATTTGATTTGTTCTAAACGATGTTGCCTGGATAAAGGGTGAAAAAATGTGTTCAAACACTAAATCTATCGCAACCCAATCCAGAAGAAAAATTTCTCTGAATACCTTGTTCCAGTACAAAGGAAAAGCAGTTTTGAAGAATGGAATGTGGCATTTTTAAGCAATAAAATTTACTTTTCCACATTTGAGTTTTAAGAAAGCATCATCCCCTTTTATTCATGTGCAGCATTCATTACTTCATGATTGAATAGTAGCATCTTATGAACTTGGAGCAAGTTATCTATACACACTTGCATGCATTTTTTACCCAACTCCAACAATCTTGAGCGTTATTCTCTCTTTTAAATGTAATTAAACATAGTCTCATTAAACATAATTGATTATACCCTAAGTAGGGGCTATGAAATTTCATCCATTGTGTGAAAAAGAATATTTGAGGTTGTGAGAGTCAATAATGTACAGATCTGTTTGAATAATTTTAAAAAAGCAGATACAGTCATTAACAAGTTTTTTTAATATAACTGCTGATGAATGTATTTCATTATTTTCCATCAAGAAGTAAAGCTACCTGACTGCTTGGTCTTAAGATCATATATGACTGTCTCTTGCACCTTACAAGCTCTGTCAGGAGCCTGTAACTAAAGAGAAAAACACTATGAAAATGTTTGAGGAAACAAAGCAATAGTTTTAGTTTCTAGTGTTGGTATTTACTTTAGAGCTTGAGAAGTTAAACAAAATTAACCCATTAGGACTGAAAAAGCAAATCAGTAGTCAGGGATGAAGAATTGAAATTATAACAGTAATGTACTTCAACACCTGTGATTGTATGTATTGCACCTGCTGCATATTAATCCATGTTCACTGGAGCTGAGCAGGTTCCTTTTACACTTCCTGAGAAGATCTTCTCATCTTTCTGTCTTTTTTTAGCTGTTAGTGATGGAGAATGATCCAGTTGAGGAGACTGAATTGCTGGCACTGACTGCAGGGAAGCCTGAAATGCATGGTGCAATTCACAGAGGAGGAACAGCCAGTCACATAGCTGAGATACCATAAGCAAACTCATGCTGAAGAGACTGTTCTAGCAAGTGGGAAGTTTGAAGGTCTTAAACTCTGCAATACCAACAAATCTTGAACAGTAAAGCCTGCTAGAAGTTATAGATAAGTCATGTCTGGCAGTAGGGAGGGGAACACAATATATCACTGCCCTTGGAAAGTGCAGCCTGATAAGCGCAAAGAAGGAAAATCTCTTGCCAGTAAAAGCAAATCTCCTGTTTCCTGTTTCAGGTCAGAAAAAAGGTGAAAACCCAGTTAACTGAAACTCAGTGCTTCTGGCAGAATAAAATGTGCAAATAGGCTTTGAGCAGGTGGGTTGTAGTAGGTGATTTCTAGAGATCCCTTTGAACCTTCATGACTTTGTGATTATGTGCTCTTACCTGCTGTACTTCTTGTTATGGAGAACATTTCTGCAACCAAAAAGTTTTTTGCCTCTCAGGGAACTATTTCACTCCATTCATGTGATATAATGCAAGGTAAGCATTTCATATTGCTGTATATTGAATCATTCAGGGATTTTATTTCTATGGAATGTAAACAGTGTTGCAAGTTAAGCTGATGCAGTACCGGGTCCTTAAATTTTTGCTAACTGTTATTCACATACAGCACTCATTCACTTAAAATTGGAAACTGTATGCCCTATAGCAATAGCACTTTAATCACTGGGGGCTGTTCCCATGTTAAATTATTAGACTTTCACTTGACCAAAGCAGAACTTAATCAATGTAGATCATCTGAAAATAAAGCTTTGACTCATAACCTTGAATATGAGTGGGGCTTTTTCATTATACACACTGAAATACAAACAGAGGATAGAAAACCACTGGATTCAGCCATCATTAAGTTCACATTTGATCCATGCACAATAGAGTTTGGGGCTCAGATTTGATAGCTTCCAAATTTGAAACCCATACCTCTTCTCTCATCACAATGTGCAATATGACACTGAGTAAAGAATAAGTTAGAGGTATTGTGACTCCTGGGATGGTCTCGTGCAAGGTTGGACTCAATGATCCTTGTGGGTCGCTTCCAACTCAGCATATTCTGTGATTCTGTGAGCTTAGATATGTTGGATATTAGGCAGGAGAAAAATATATTTGACTGAATTATTTATCTTGAATTATCTGCCCAGTATGAAGTTCCAGTGGTCTACTTTCTCTATGCTGTGCTAAACACAAGGTATTTGTCTCTGATTAATTTGGAAATACAGCAAAGAAAATGAACTCTATAAATGTGCAAATTTATTCTACTATCATTTATGCTAAAGAATTTTCCTGTATTAACTCATCCTTTTGAATTGAAATGCAGTAGCTGAATATAGCAATATGCTCCATTTCAGTGTCTGTTTCCCTAAAATAAATTAGTGCAGAAAGATGGAATTAGTAGCAGCAGCAAACTGACAGAAAAAAGGGAAGACAATGCATCTATTAAAAATTGTTTTCAGTGACACACAATTTTGTGCCTTAGACAATAGTGAGGTTACTCACTAGGATAAATGTGAGTGTTCCCTGGCCAAAACTGAGATTCAGTCTTGCATCCCTTGCTCTTTAGAGTCAACTGCAGAAGTCTGAATCACAATTGTGAGATTTTTACTGTATTTATTTTTTACTGTGAGATTTAACTGAGTACGGGAGCTTGAAAATGTCCATCTCCATGTTCCTTAATCATTGTGTATGCAGCTCACTTTGAAAGTTCAATTTAAATATGAGCTCCATGATTGGAAGTGAAGAATATGTGTTTGAGAGTCTTTATGTGAATAAAGCCTATAGAATGTGAGTTAGAAAGAAGAATTTGGCCTTGAGTAATAAGTATTCTGAGAGCATCCAGACATTAAAAGACGTGGAAAGATTATATAACATGGGATGATTGAATTGGGTGGCATCAGCTTAAAAAGAAATCATAAAGACAAATTTGAAATCAGTATTTTGTAGGTCAGCTGTGTGTCTTCCTGTTTTCTTGCAGCTGTAAACATTAAAACCAGGGCTCCGGCTATTCATCCATTTCCTTAATGTTTTAATAGATTGTCTTGTCCATTTTGTAGCTTATTTATTTACTGAGTAAATTGACTGTAAATGTTGGAGGACACGACACAACTTCTTTCTTTGCTGTAGGTTTTTCTTTTTTTTCCACTAAGTAATGAGTGAACTCAGCAGTTTAATGAGGACTGAGACCTGTTTTGGCCATTTGCTGTGTGAGAGTCAGAATTGTCCTTTTTTATTGACCCGGAGCTCTTGTGATTTACTTTTTTAATAAACAGTGAAAACATTACATGAGGTTAGCTGTTTTCAAGTAAATTAAGTTCTATACTGTACCTGGTTTCAGAGTTTAATTCTATACCTTAATGTTTCCATTGAGATCCAATATCAAATGATGGGTTTCAAAATGAAGAGGAGAACTGTGTATTTATGGCTTCAAGAAACTCTTCTGACTTGTAAGTCAGCATGATAAAATACAAAAAGCAGAATTTCTTTAGAGTATTTGAATTATACATGTATTTTTAACAAATTTATTTCAAAGTTCCATAACTAGAGAGTAGTAAATCATAGAGAACATTTTGCTACTTCTAGTGCATAGCTGTAAGGTGTCTGAATTTTAATTTTCATCATCATAAATGAACTTGCAATGCTATACATATGAAAACTTTTCAAAGAATAAAAACTCATATATTAAACTTCTGTCTTGTCCATTCAGTGAATATTATTGTACTATAACCATGTTTGTTACCACCAGAAACACTGCCTTTGGTAAAAGGGATTGATTTTGGGACTTACTGCGCCTCACTTTATCAGTGATGAATGCAGATGATGTTCATGCTAGCATAATTTTGACACAAAGGCTAAATAGTTTAATTTGCATTTGTTCAAAGGTAGTTAAAAATACTCAGCTCTTCAAGCTCAAGATTCAGCAGGTCTTAATAACAGCCCTCAATTTTGTTTCTTAATTTGAATTTTAACTATTTAATAAAATTACTTTAAAGAGAAGTAAACATCAACAGTAAGATCAGTTACATTTTCAGGACAAAATACGTTAAAAAGCCTTGTTTATAAAATATCATTCCAATATGTAGGTAAAATCAAAGGTTTTCTGATTGACAAAAACCCCAACCAACCTCCTTGTTCAAGCAGTGAAATCATTGAAATTAGGCAGAGAAACAAATTGCCATGAAAGCTGTTTTTTGTGATCCTCAGTCTCCTCTCTTCGCTAGGAATAGACTTCTCCAAATAGAAATCTCATTGCATGCACTGTAATTGACTTTCTGGAGTCACAAGGCAGAGTAGATTATGGAAGGAATAGTTTTTCTCTGAGGTGAAGATAATCTTAGATTGCAGTCTTACCTCAGTTCTCTCTGGCACTGTTAGTAGTCCACTATGGGAACACATAATACAATATGATCTGTTTTGTCGAATGTGGTTAGGATGTGTAAGCTTAAAACTCAATTGTAAAATACACTATAAATGTGTTCATTTTGTCATTTATCCAATTTCTAGTACAATCATAGCACATTTAAAGATGTTCCTATTTGTTTTTTAAATGAAGTTGTCTTTTTGAAATTTGAAGAATTAATGAAAGATTGACTTGAAATTCTTATGTTCCATTAGATCTGGAAAAAAAATATCATCAAATATAGTGCTAAGTGGTCAAAAAATCATCCTAATTACATACACCTTTAAGACAATAATTTTGTGGCATATTTGGAGGCTTAATCTAAGTTTATACATCTGTCTTTCGAATGTTTTAATGTTTTCTTCCGTGTATGCTGTAAGTAATGCAGAAGTTAGTTGTAACTGCAGAGCTCTGCACTGGTGTGTACACTCGTCAAAAAATTATTATCTTAAACAACAATTAGCTTATGTAAAAATTTAGTTTAATAGCTATGTCTTCTAGTTCTTTTTCATTTTACTTGTTGCATTTGTTTCTTGTTAGAGAGAAAATTATAACAGACAAAGAACTACATGTTTACAGACATTTGCACAAGAACTAGCAAAATGAGTAGTAGTATGCCATCATTATAATAACAATTGTGATAATAATAATAATAGGAAAAAATGTCTGTGCTTTGAAATTCAGAATGCTTTTGGTATATCTTCAGTGGATATTATACTCAGAACTTGGCAAAGCATTCTCATCACCTTAGGGAATACTACCTCACAGATTTATTTTCAGTTTTTGGCAGGGAAATAAAATACAAGACTGAAGTTTGTGTCTTTTATCCAAGAAATGAGTTAAAAATAGACTTTGACAAAACACGCTTCGCTACTTTGCTACTGCATTGCTACATATACATTGTACCGAACATAAAGAAAAGCAAGGAATGAGTTCCACACCTCCTAGTAAAGGTATTTTTTTCTCTTTCAAGCATTGACATCACCTGACAGATAATGACAGGATTCAGATAATGACAGGATTCAGATTCAGTGCGGTGGAAGCTAAGCAGGCAAAGAAACTTAAGATTCATTTTCCTTCACCATATCCCTCTAGAATATGAAGTATTATACGTTATTGTATATGCAAGATACATTTATATCTGCATTAGGCTGAGGATTTTTCACCTTTGTGGCAGATGCATTGCCTTTTGAAAAAGAGAGTAAAGGCAATGTCAGTTTTGCTGTAGCAAACTTCAATCCACTGAGTTGCCCATGCCCTTACAGCTGGGCTGTAGCGCCTGAAGGCAGTGTTCAGACATGGTACCTTTGGCTCTCTGCCTCATTGTAAGAAAACATAAAAGGGGAGACAATCTTTTGACTGCTGTGCTGGGCCATGGCTTCCTCGGGTTTTTTTGGTGCAATGAAATGTATCAGTGCATCTCTAACATGAACTCGGCTAACTTGAGGCTCCACTGAGGCTTAAGCTGCAAAGACTCCAGTGGCAAATTCAACATGCTATCATGTTGACAGTATACTGGAAAACTGATTGGAGTTTTCTGAAGTAATATCTGTATATATATCATTTTTTCTTGTGTAATTACAAAATAAGCTTTGGGTTTGGTATGATTTTGAGCCTTATCCTTTGCTTTGTTAGAAGAAAACATATTTTTTTGCTGTTAAAATATGTAAGTAATATATTGTTTATGTGCTTATATTTCTCAAAATGATATTTTAGTACCTGTGACTAATAGCTACAACAAGTAAAACTACAGATGTGTAAAACTTTGGCCCAGCCAGAGATGCTTTGATACGTCCCTGATATTTTCAGATGGTAGACGCACAGACGGTTAATGCCATCTATTAGTATACTACTAGTACATCAGATGAAAGGTTCACATTTTGGACTAAGAAAAGTCCATCTTTTCCCTAGAACTCGTTTGATCTAAACAGAAGCTTTAAGCAGATGCAATAATGGAGGAGAGAGAACGGAGTGAGAATTTCACCAAAGGTCGCTGTGTGTCAGTAGTACAGAAGTTTTGTATCTTGAATCCCACTGAAATATTCTGTACAGGCTTTGAAGAATCAATCATTTAGAGATCAGTAGCAGTTTAAAATATATGTACATGTTAAATTTGCAATTTAAGTGGAGAAACATATTGCCATGGTTTTTGTTCACTGTATGGTAAACCTTTTTCTGGACAGCACTTTACTGTTCTGCTTTGTTCTGATCACTGTTATTTTACTGTGTCAGGTAGCAGGGATTTTTAGAAACTCCAGGCAGCACCTTGATCAAAGTAGCTAACTAGCTGTGAGGAAGTCTCAGTACTGAGTCATTGTGAATGAACACTTCTCTATTCACATGCTGACATTGAGGACTGTTATGGGAGGAAATAGAGAAGTTCTGGAGCTTGAGTCTGATTTGAGGGGTTTTATTTATAATTATTCAATAAATTATTTTGAAGCATCAAATAGAACATCTTCAAACAGATTTGATGCCCTTCTCAAATTTTACCAAATCCTGCATGTAGCCAAAAGTACAGGAAAAAAGGCAGTATGAAGTATGAAGTATACAGTATGAAAACCTGGGACCGGTGATTTATTTTTCTTTGAGATTTGGGAATGGGGTCACATTTGTCATCCAGATCCATCCCAATCTTTGCAAGGCTTTCTGACTTGATTATTTTTTAGAGGAAAATTGATGATACCATTAACTAATGAAATGTTTTTAATGTGGCATCTCAGACATATAGTGGGGTAAGACCTAACATATCTCCCTAGCCAATTGAAAGTGGTGTTATATTTTTACTGTGTCAGCAGTGTTTTCTAATCCACCCATATAATAGCAAACCTAGCAGGGCAGAAAACAAATTGAAAGTAATCAGATCCGTACTTCCTATTTACATATAATTAAAACCCAAATTCTCAGTTTTTCTTCCCCCATCTTTCTGTATTTTCTTCTTTTTCTTTCTCTTTTTTTCACTTTATCTTTTCTTAAAAATGACTTCTCCATTGCAGCAGTATCATCTGAGAACAGTCATATGTCACTGAATGCAGGTAAATGTATTTGTGATGGCTTTGGTCTCTTTCCTACATATGCTGATGGATGAGTGGCTAAGGATGAGAAAAAATATACATTCACACTGCAGTGATAGGAATTATATGATTTACTGTCTGAGTACCATTCTGCACCATGGTAATTATCATGATATTAAATAGCTGAGTGTCATCATAGAAGGAACACAAGTCATTAACACAGTCTACATATGATAACTCTTAAACATAATTGCTATGTAATATTTCGGTGATTGAATTAGCATGCAGACATGTTTGCATGCTGCCAGCAAAGCTATGCAAAAAAAAAAAAAAAAAAAAAAAAAAAAAAGAAGCTGCTTAATCAGAGATTACTACTGTTTCTGCCTTTAATTGAATGCTTTTCAAAACATGGTGATTCAGGGACAGTTTTGGAAAAATGTGCCACTTGTACTCGGCCTTGTTAAGGTGTGTAATTTTCTTCGATGAATGACGGGAAGAACACATATGTATAACGGCATCTATGGCATAGGTACAAAAGTGATACTTGCCTTTTCATGGGCATCGTGTTGTGAATCCACAAACCCACAGGAGTCAGGTTAATGTCCTGATCAGCTCTTGATCAGGTGCCTGACTGTTAAGGTAACTTTTGCAGATGTTACAAGATAGTACTAACTGGCCTTAGGGGAAAGATGATATACCCCCTATAACCATCAGAAAGTAAATGTAACAAATTTCAATATTAGACAAACTCTGACAATGTAAGAGAAATCACGTTTTTATGATGTATATTTGGTATGAAGATTGCTTAAGCTGTAATGTCCATCAATTTTCTTTCATTTGGAACATTTTTGCAAGGCAGTAGTATGTAGATTCAAAAGAATATGATCTCTATAGCAAATTTGCTTTTCATAAAAATATGATTTTTGTGATAAAAGAGTGATTTTATTTGTAACTATTTTTTCTATAGACAGATTTCATTATTTTCTAAAAGTTGTTCTCCAAAAACTACATACAAAAATCTCAAGAATTAATGTCTTGCATCTCTTGACGGCTTGTAAGACAAACAAAACCAACAGGTTGATGTAATCTTTGTTACAATATTTTTCTAACCATTTTCTTTATTTCTTCAAAAAAGTAATAATTCCAGAAGTAATGGATTACCTGATTCATGAGCAAATACAATATAACTGCACCTCTGAAGTCCTGTAATGTTGCTTCTGAATGCATCTGCATCTATGCCTGAAAAAATGTCCCGATAACTTTTAAATGGATTTATTGCACTACAAATTCAACATATTAATTTAATTTTGAGCTGATTCACATTACTGGAATTTATCATTCAGAATAACCAGATCAGACTGAGAGTTTTAGTTGCACTTAGAGCTTAATACATATTTATTATGGAAATGTGTATTGTAAGATATAATTTATAAAGAAAAATGATATTTCTAATATATATGACTGCATTCTGACAAAAATTATATATATATATTAAATATTAATAATTATGGGATATTTCAGTCAGTTTGTAATGCTCATGGTTTTTGTTCTGAATAAAATTTCACCATTTAGTTGCCATAAACAGTAAGGGGATCAAAATATATTATTTCATCAGAAGTCTTTGCAGATTTAGGGATATTTGGCCATATAAATTCAAATTGAAATACATGCAGTTAGGCATAGTATACAGAGTGTTTAAATGGAGTTTTAAAAGATACTGCTGTGTTAAGTAAACAACAAAAATGTATTTGTATCTGTGTTTTTGAAAGAAGCTGAAAGATTTAAGTTATGAATTTCACAAAGTTGCAAGCAGTCACTGAAGAGTAGCCCACAGAAGTAGGCAAAAATCAGATGTGGTTGAATTTTTGTTAATTCTTTTTAAGAATTTTACTTAATGACTATTGTTGTTAGTTACTAACAATAAAGGTTGTTAGTTGTGAACAGTGAGGATAAAATACTCATACAAATAGTAACTAAGACAATGGTGATTGATTATTACTTAGCAGTTTACAAAGCAGTTATTACTAAGTTGTTATTATTAAGTTCTTATTAAGTTATTATTACTTAAGCATTTCTTAAATCTGTATAAATTTTTAGAGATAAGTATCTCTTTGAAATCTTTTACCAAGTTCATCTTAAATTACGAGATTCAATGCTCAGCAGAAGTACGTCTGTTGAACGGAGTCAAGTTCTGCAGCTATTTTTACTGTTGGATTCAGCATCCAGAAAAACCTGGAAAATAGGTGTTCATTCTTTAAAGTAGAGCTTAAGTCATGAAAATAAGACAACATGAAATTTTGTAGTGTCATTATACAATGTTTATATCAATATTGGATTGACCTTAAATGATTGCATCCCTCAACTTTTTTTCACATATTTTGAATAAAACCAAACCTAGAACAAAATTTAGCTCAAAGGACAGATTTTTTTTTTTCTTCTCAAAATTACTTATGACTCAACCTATCCGCAACTTCCTGAGTTAGCCAAGGCTTATGTCTATGTTTTACACACATTCTAAAATTGCCAGGCAATTTCTTTGCGTTCATGTTTTACTGTTCGCAGTCCTTACAAATACCCATACTGAACTTGAAAGAGGTATCAAATGAATTATTAATGACCACTCCGAAATTTGTCTTTCATTTTCAACTATAATTAGGAAAACGTACATGGCAGCAAAAATATTTGAGTACAGTTGTAGTATTTGTTCTCCCAAATCTGCCTTTTTTTTACATTCTGTGGATTAAATTTATATTCTTCCAGGTTCCTAGTTTTTGTAGTATTAAATTATGGTTGAGAAAATGTATTTACAATGCATATCACACTTGCACATTTTTTATTCTCTTCAGGTGCAATCTGCATATGTCATGTCTGTTTTTCCAGTGGCCTCAGGAATATATAATCACTCATCGGCAATGTTATTTGCTTTTTCCTTTAGGGGCTGATGTTATCAATTTTGATGGCCATGTAGTGTTACCATACAGATTCAGGAACAAGAAAATGAAAACACTGAAAGATGTCATCTCTCTGAAATTTAAGACCTCTGAAAGCGAAGGTGTAATCTTCCATGGAGAAGGACAGCAAGGAGACTATATCACCTTGGAACTGAAGAAAGCCAAACTTGTTCTAAATTTAAATTTAGGTATGGTTTGATTGTTTAGTTTTGTGGTAGTTTTTAACTCTTCCACAAAAATTTTAGGTCAAATATTTCATCTTCTTTCTCACAGTAATATGATAAGCCACATCATTTAATAAAATAATTTGGTGAAAATATTGTTAATTCTCTTTCTATATGTTGAGGGTTTTTTCTCTCCTTTTTTATTTTGTGTGACATACTCTGAAAATGAGATCATATAGAAAAGCAGGTTCAGCAATATATTGCCTTTACACAAACAACAACAAAAAAAAGCTTGCTAGAATTATATTTGGCCTCAGCTGTGGCTTTGTGTGAGAGGACACTGTCATCACTTCTAGAAGAATAAAGGTCACCTTTAGGAACCTCATAGAAAAAAAAAGTACCAATCTAGGAAGCTACAGGCCACATGATGTTCAGCAACCTTTCTAGAGTGTGCGAAGTAGGAATAAGAAAGGAAAAGAGAAAGATTACTTTATCAGGCAATCTTATGATGAAATCTTGTATATGTTACTTTAATTCCAGCATCCTTTTTCCCTCCCAGCTAAAGACTACAGTCTCATGAGTCACTGGATTTATAAAGTACATTTATTATGAAAAAAATACACATTTATCTGGTTTCAGGTATTTTTTCCCTTAAAAAAAAGAACCCTAGAAAAAAATTTCATGCAACTTTCCTTAGTTCTCTTGCAGACATGTGAAGAGGAAATTGTTCCATTCATTATTTACATTGAATAGTACTTATTTCCACTAGCACTTTCTCCTACTCTCCTTATAACAATCAATATGAACAGATGAGGAGGAGGAAAGCACATATTCTTATAGTAGTTATGTATTCTTAACAATTTTAATTGCAGTAGTAACCCATTCATTTCAAGTTCCTCTGTATTCTTTAGTTCAGTCTGTCTTTATAAGCTATGATAACTTCTATATATGTGCTTCGTGAGGATGTTCTTAAATCACTAGGCTGATAAATAGGACTAGACCAATAAATGGGACTAGGCCCTGTGACACACCCTCACTCAATAAACAGAAGAAATACTTCATAGTATTATTCTTCCTCTGCCTGAGAGTATTGTCTTTGCACCAGAGACAGTAAAAAAGGATGTTCATCTTGGCTGGTGAGATCCAGTGACTTAGTTTCAAAAATCAGGGCGCAGGGGAAGGATGAGGAGACAGAGGTGGATTTAGGTTTCGCTTTGCACTGGATTTGACTTTGCATTGAAGAAACTGAGGCTCAACAACATGCATGAAATTTTATTTTATCTTTTAACCAACAGGATCAGTGGCCTTCAGCATAAAGGCCATATGGTCATTTGTAGGCAAGTAATGTCTTAAGCCATGGCAGTGTGATTTGCCAGAACGTTTATCAACATGCACAAACCTTAATGTCTGAGTTGCAAGTATACTTGGTGGTAAGAAATTCACAGTCTCAGAAATGCTTTAGGTCCTCATGCATTCAGAACATGGAAGATTGCACTGAGTTATTGGGTAGTGCAGCAATTTTTTAGACTTACTGCTGAATTAGTCATTTGCTGCTTCAGTTGAGATCCATGCTATCAACCTTTGCTGGCTTAGCTGTGTCAGTCAGATGGCAACGAGATGTGATCTCTGACTAGCACAGCTGCACTGGCAACCCCCCCTGGAAAGCAAAACTGTACTCTTGCTGGTAGTTTGACTTCCAGAATAGGGAGATTGCTGCAGGAGGAGAGATTGAAATAAGCTGTATTAGCAGAAGATGTTTTTTGCAGCTGTTAGCTCAGTCTGCATTGAGCCTTTTCCTGTCTGCTTGCTGGTATACTGTACTGGCAGAGGCCACAAAGCATAGAACTCAGAGTGAAAAGGCTTGTTGTTGCCAAAGACTTATCAGACTCCATGTCCTCCTCAATAGTCATAAATCAGTACAGTTCCAATGCAGCTCAGGACATGGCCCAGAGGTAACAGCTTTTCATTTCTGTAGTGTAGGATTTAAAACACAGGAACCCCATAGTTGAAAACAACTTTACAGCTAGAAGTTGATATTGCTTCTCTGATTTGCCTCCAAATAACTACTATTATAAATTCATATATATTTATACAACGCAATGATCAGATACTTGCTGTATTTGGTCTGGTTATTTGTATTTATGGCAGCAACTCACCACTGGGCAGAACTCAACTTCATAGCAAAGTGACTTTCTCCAGTTTATTGTATATCTGTATATCCAGTTTATTGTATATCATGTGAAATATTGACAGAGCAAGGGGAAAATGTTTGTCTAACTGGTATGAGGTGAGAATTGCTATTGTTTCTGTTCTCAGGCAGCAACCAGCTTGGGTCCATTTATGGTCACACATCTGTGATGACAGGCAGCCTCTTGGATGATCACCACTGGCACTCCATCGTCATAGAGCGCCACGGGAGAAACATCAATCTCACCCTGGACAGACACATGCAGCACTTCAGAACCAATGGAGAATTTGATTACCTGGACCTGGATTATGAGGTAGATAGTGAAACTTCTTTATTTTCATTCAAATTGGTTTTATAAACATAAGTCCAATAAGAAAAAAAAACTAACACAATTTAAGATGTTTTGGTACTTTTTTTGTACCTCTGTTTTAAGTATTTCTTCCCTTACATTTCCTGAAATTTTCTTTCCAATGGTGTTCTCTTCTAAGTGTAAATTATGTTTCTGTTCATTAGCCTACCAAATCCCATCTGGAGTAACAGTAATCCTAGGCCTTTTTTTTTAAAGTGTGAGATCTGTGCTATTCAACAAGCTAAGCATATATGACTTTTAAAATCTCTGAAAGCAGCTGCTCTAACAAGAAAGTAGATTTTTAAAAAGTATGGTACAATCTGTTATTGCACTCAGGTGATAATTTTGCACTTGAATCTGAAAGCATTATTCTGTGGTGACAATATTTACTTTAAGTAAATGAAGCAGATTAGAACTTTTTACTAATATGGATCTTGATCTGTCTTATCTTAGGTAGACGCTTCCTTGTATTTCCATGAATATGGCATCAGTAACTTCTTTTTATAAAGAAGTAATAAAGAGCTAGGAAAGTTGTAAGAAAACTTATTTAATCATCCAGGTTAAAGCACACAACTCTGGGTAATAATTAAATGTGGATTTGTTGTTTGATTACACTCTGGCTTCTACAATTATGAACTTGTTCAGTTGCTCAAAATTGTTACATGAAGTTCAGCATGTTGGTTATTGCAAACTTTGTATAATATTAACTTGCACTCTTTGCTTTCTAATGATAATTAATGTGGTTGGCCTAGCCAAATATGTAATTTCTACTCTTACAACTTATTAAGCAGTGAGAAGGAATCAAAATGATGTAACAGAAAAAAGTTTGATTTAACTTCTGTACTGAAATTTTTACAGACAATCTTTTGATCAAGAACATATGAATGTTTGAGAAAGTTACTTATGATTGTGCTACTGATTCAAATATTTACTTATATTCCAACAAATCTTTACAGATACATTCTTTTCTAGCAGTTATAATGAGAAAATAATGAGCAAATGTGCTTGTACCTCTATTACTTACTGAGCACTGGAGATTTGAATTGAGCTACTGAAAACTCACATAAATAGACATTCAAGTGAGTGAGCTACAGAAAATGTTAGGCTGAATGCAATATACCAGATTTGGGCAATTTTTTGCATATATATGTGTGTGTATATATACAGATATATGCACACACATATATATACACATATACATGGAGCATGTTTACATAACAAATATATTCCATACAATAAATTTATCCATAGTAACAGTAGAATTCAGTTAAGTCACCTTCCCATACTCTCTGACCTTGAGAGACCTCACTGGCAGTTCTCAAAGGTACATTTCATTCTCTGTATACATGGATCCCCTTGTGTTAAAGGAATTTATTTGAGTGTGTGCGTATATGTTTCTGTGGTTCATATAAACTCAAGAGCCTTAACCTCTTCTCCTTTCTTTCTTCTCAATTATCTCACTGGTTTTGGAGTCAGTCATCAGAATAAATTTATGTGTGTTGCCTTTGTGATTAACAGTGGATTAACCTGAAAGAATCAAAACAACTTCTCACAGACAAAATAGTTTCTAGGTTAATCTCTTTCAGAAAAGTTGACACAAAAGAGGAATAAACATTAGTTCTGATTGCATTTTCAAAGTCAAAAAAATAATCCTGTAAGTTGCTCTTAACTCACTGTCATGGTATGTGTTTTTTGCTATTTTTCTTCTTTTCTATAAAATTCTTTCTCTTCTATTTTGTCTCATCCAAGTCTTTGAGTGGTTGTCTTCATCTTTATGTAGCTGATTTGGCCTGCTAAATCATGTGGTAACTCCTCATTGACTATAACTGCATCATAAAAGCATGTTCTCCATAGTAGAAGATCCTTCTGTCTAACAGAGGATAACATCTTTATGTGATTCTGTAAATTCTTCTAGATGAAGCAGATATATAAGAATTAAGGGAAAATAATGTACTGTATTGGAGCCCACCATTGCTGTGCTGTAGTCTGAGCTCTGGCACATGGTTAGAGCTAAATTAATCATTTGAATCAGATTATCTGGCTAATTTCATGTCTACTTTTGTTTAGAAAAAATACTGGGATGGACATTTATGCCAATTTCTTTGTTTGAAATGTATATTGTCTGGTAGCAATCAGAAGAGTAGTTCATATATGAACAACCGTGATGTATGTCTGTTCACAATTTGGACAATTGTAATAATACTTGGGATTTCCTACCATAAATATTTGCAATCACAAATTCATTACAGATATTTTTAGGCTTTTGCAGTGCTTATCTAATACACCCTTTTTCTTCTAACAGTGTAACCAGCTCTCTCATTTTCCACGTTTGAGTATGCAAAGAAAACAAATGCATCTACAGTAAATGGATTGAAAAGTCTTTGCCTTCTAGTAACTATATGCCATTTTCTATTTCATTCATAGATAACCTTTGGAGGCATGCCTTTTTCTGGGAAGCCAAGTTCTAACAGCAGAAAAAATTTCAAAGGCTGCATGGAGAGCATCAACTACAATGGCAATAATATCACTGACCTTGCCAAGAGGAAGAAATTGGAACCCTCGAATGTGGTAAGAGCATAATTTAATGGTCATCTGCACCTCTGCTTCTCCTTCTAAAGAATAGTAGAAGGTTTATGAGTGTGTGTAGCTGATATCCTTGTGGTATACTTGTGGTATACTGGAATAATATAGAACACAAAACAAATTTTACCACAAACCCAAAGATCTTATTGTATGTACATTTGTGAATTATTGTTGTTGTTATTATTATTATCATCCTCATCATTATCACATCTGAGCATTTTACTTCTGGGGTCTTGTTTCATATTTCCAAAATTAGCATCAGATAACTACTTTTTAAAAGAATATCAACTGAACCAGTAAGTACTTCTTTCTTTTCCTCTCAAATTATAGTAGTCCAAAACCAGTGCAGACAAGATCTATTATTAAATTCATTGCAGCTTTCTTGTGGCTTTTAATCCTGGTATATTCCATTCCTTCTGAGTTAGCTGGATTACTGGAGTGCAAAGTCTTTGTAAGGGAATGCTTCTACAGGCTTTTCTGGTAGGTCTGAAAAGCCTCAGGGTATTAGACTTGAAAATCATTGTTTTACTTATTAACATTGCAGAACTTATTATTAGCATTTTATTCTATTTTTGATCTTGCTTAAGTGTTCATAGTTGCTTTCATGTTCAGACTTCTGGCTTTACGGGCAGGGTGATTAAGAAAGAATGTACTTTAATTATTGTGGTTTTAAGGCTTTAAAACTCTGTTCCTGAAACTGCTTGCTGGCATATAAGGCAATATGGGTAAGAAATAAATGTATTATTGCCATGAGTTTGAGATGGTTTGAATAACTTTTCAAGGCTTTCTTCAGTACAACCTTACAGCCTTCACTAAGTCCTGCTAAAAATATGCAGGTTTCCACTACTGTTTTTCTCTTAATGTAATAAATAGTTATACAAACACAGCGATGATGTCATGTAAAGGATTGACTAACATTTAATTGCTCCTTGGATAGTAAAACTGAAGTTCCATCTGATTCTATAAACGCTAGGGCTAAATGGTCCAGAATAATCTTGAATGTGTGTTGTTTGCCAATACAAACTCAGTAATAGAGCCTGATATCTAGAACAGTTTCTGTATATGAATTTCTTCAGTGTTGTCAAAGGCAAAGAGCATGATATTTATGCCATGCAGTAAGACTCCAGTTTTAGAATTTTTTTGACCCATTCTCATGAACTCCTGTATCTCTGATGACTTTTTTGGATTTTTTTTCTTCAAAATTGCCTGTGCTTTACTTCCTGCAGGGTATTTTCAGCTGTATTGTAACCATGATTTCAAAGATTGATGCCTGATTTAGGAAAAGATCTTTGTATACAGTCTTTGCATTTTGCACGGTCGAACCCATTACAAGGTAGCGGGACATAATCTTTCTGAGCAGAAGTGCTACTTAAGAGGTTTCTGTATTGCAAATCCTATCCTTTAAAATCCTAGCCACAACTAGCAGACCTGTAAAGTCTCTGAAAAATCATCATTCTTGTTTTTATTTGTTTCTTTGCTTTTAAAATTCCGTTGCCCGTAATATGAAAGTAAAATCCTCAAAAAAACCCTTGACAATATTAGTGCTACATCAAGAGGTTATGGAATGATAGTTTAATTTGATGATTCTGTTGATTTCCAATTCTGAGAATGGCTATAAAAATAGAAGTGACCTTTGTTTTCAGTAGAATTACATTAATTGCTTCAGCCCTTCAAAAGTAAAATCAATTTTACTCTAAATCAAGATGAATTTTTATGATTTTTACAAAACCTTTTTCCCTCCTAGTTTTTAGCCTGATTTAGCATGCAAAAAAAGACTTGTTTGAAACTGCTGTTGTTGCTAAGCATTATTATGATAGTGGTACTTAAGCAATCCAACAGGGATCAAAGCTGCATTGTAGGAGATATACAAACTCATAACAGTAGTCACACCCTGTCCCAAAGAGGGCCAAGACATAAAAAAGTGTAATGAGGGTGAACACAAACAAAGTAAGCTGTGTGGTGATGAGAATATCATAAGGGAGGGAAAAATTCAGAGGAAAGAAGGATTTTAAAGACGTGTGAGACAGAAGAAAATAATATTCTTAGATGAAGATATTTGAATTTCAGAAGTCACACAGTGAACTAGACTTGACAAGTTAATTTTACAAAATGAGGAGGCCCAGAAAATCAGAGATGATGATCATTTGTCTCTGAAAAAAAATTAAATTAAATAATTATGTCTCATATACATGTGTATTACGAGTAAAGAAACACCTCCATGCATCTTTTAAATTTATTGAAGAGTAAGAGTGAAAAGACAAATTAAAAGTATTTTAAATCTAAAATGCAGTCAAACACTGACTTCAGTAATATATTTGTTTTAGATTTAGAGGGTAATAATAAGGGGTAAAAAGTTTGTGAGTCTTTTGTTATGTTTAAAATGGCAACAGCTCTTAAGGAAGACCAAGACAAAGGGATGGTCTTGAGCAGTTATTGTTCTTCTTGGTGGAGCCTGATTTGTTCTCACCAATGAGTCAGAAGAGAGTAACGGAGAAAAGGCCAGCTGAGACAGAGAATATCAGGTATCTGCTTTTCTCCTGAATCAAGTTGTAAACAAGAGTTGGCAGTGGCTGACTACGCAGTAGATGCTAACGTCTGTATGCAACTCGACTCAGGACTAAAACAGAAACAGGGAACATGCTAGTAAACTATCTTCCAGTCCATCTTTTCCATGTTTTTTAGTAAAATATAACAAGCTTTCTAGGACTTTCATTACCTTGCATAAATGAATAATATTGACCCTTGTACCAATACTGAGAAAAGACTAGGATATGCGGTTAACAATAAGTAGTACGGAGAAATTTGAGTGTAGGAATTTAGTCATTTTATCAGATTTTCCTACCTAGAGGTATATTAAGGGCAAACAATGTGAGTGCTAATTGTATTTAGTTTCCACAGAACAGTCTCTCCAGTTTTAAAGTCTGTAACTGAAAAATGCAGAGGGGAATCATATTTGTTATGCTCCATCCTTATATTCAGTAGGTCTATGCTTCACCCAATTCTGCCTCTCCTATGCCATGTACTATTGAGTGGAATAATATGCAAATTTAAGCTGAGTGTTTTATTTAAATTATTTATATTAACCAAACATCGTGTTAAGTTCAAAAATATGTAATAAGCTATTTTAAGAAAAATGCAGAAATAACACAAAAAACATTAGCATACAGCACATTGTCTGTACTTTATGAACCATCCTGATTTAGCAGGCAGCATAGTCTTAATAAACTCATTGCTTCTCTTTTGGGAACTGCCTATTTGGCCAGTAGGTTTATTAATTGGGAAAAGTTTTAAGACCCAGTAGTATTTACACAAGGGATAATATTTGAATTTGGATAAGCAAAATTGATTTATAAGAAGTAAACACGAATCTAATTTGCCGTACAGATTAAAGATTATGATACAAGGCTCAAACTACACAAAATCAGTTATTTTTACCTTTTCCCTATCAATGTATTTTGATAAGTTCTCTGATAAGACCAACAGTTTCAATATTAATGCACAGTATATATTTGACTTCCAGATGTCATTGTCCAGAGAACTATTCAGCGAGTCACTCTGAATCTACAGAAGAGGATCTCATTCTCTTTGAAAAATGGGGAGGCTATTATAGAGACAAGCTGCAGATTAATTTGAACTCTTGACCTAGAACTAGTGAGCAATCTATATAAGATGGACTGTACTTAAAAGAGGAGTCATCTTGTGAACTCCAATCATAGAAGGAATCAATAATCCAGTTCATATTAATCTGAATAGCTCAGTAGGGAAAATGCTAACTATCAAAGAAATTAGAATTATGTGTTACTTCTTCAAGAAACTTTTTATGCAGCTAGGCTGTCCATGTGAAATGCATTCACTGATGTGAAAAAGGATTTGAATCCATTCAGTGCCATTAACATTAATAGGTGTTATACATGCAAGTATCCAAAACATCAGCATGACAGAAGACTATCAATTGAGTACAAAAGCCTTCTTGTAACAAGGAAATTGTTAGTTCCTCTCGGTAACAAGGCAGCAAAAGAAACTCAAAATGTCTAACAGAATGCTCTCTGAGCACCTCTTAATTGGTATCTGTGACTGAACCATGAGATGTCATCTCTTAAAAAATGCTGTTGCCTTCTCAGTCTACACAGCACTGCCTTAACTATGTAACAGAAGTTGTTTCTAATTGAGGGTGACATTACACTGAGAATGATAACCAAGGGTTACAGACAGTCTGGACTTATTTTTATAATTGCTGTCCTGTTATAAGTTTCTATGATGACCATGGACAACCCAAGTTTATCTGTGATTCATTTATTTGTCTTTGAAGTGGAAACATTAAAGTTTTCATTCCAGTCTTAGATTACAACTCTTCAGGCCAAAGTCTACCTTTTATTTTGCATATGTACAGTACAAAATATAATAGGGCCACTGCTAGAAAAAACAGAAAATCAGCAACAACATTATAATAGTAACAATAACAATAATATTAATAGCACATCTTTATATGCAATCTGCATTGATTATAGTAGTCTCTAGGCTGAAAAAATCTGGAATACTTTTCTAAGGTACTATGAATTTAGTGTAATCTTACAATTTTGCTTATATTTTTGCTTCTTTCTTTGTGTTTTATCTAGGGAAATTTAAGTTTTTCTTGTGTGGAGCCACATACAGTGCCTGTCTTTTTCAATGCCACCAGTTACCTTGAGGTTCCTGGTCGTCCAAGCCAGGATCTGTTTTCGGTCAGCTTCCTTTTCCGAACCTGGAATCCAAATGGACTTCTTGTCTTCAGTAACTTTGCGGATGACCTGGGAAATGTTGAAATTGATATAAACGAAGGCAAAGTCAGTGTCCACATCAATGTCACCCAAGTGAAGAAGAACCGGATAGATATCTCATCAGGTAAGTGTGAGGTGTTTTTTTTTTTTAAGTTTGGTATCATTTTTGTTGGTGTTGTTTAAAAGCATCATGTACCTAAAACTTAAAACAATCATTTTACAAAATTTAAAATTTATATTGCAACTGCATTAAATCCTTTATTGTATGTTTTGCTGAGTAAGAGATCTAAGAATATGAAACAGTTGTTAGATTAAAAAAGAAGATATACTTCTGTGTAAATACAGTGATTAAGACAAGTTACATAGAATGCTGTGGGAAAACATTTGGATCAATTGTAAGTGATTCACTGGAATCATGAAGCAGACATTGCTTTGCATTTAAAATCACAGAAATTGAGAGTTGCCATCAGATAGTCTGTTCTTAGCAGTTTTCTTTGTCTCCTATAGATCCTTCCCTGCTGTCTGTTCTGTATTTGTCAGGGATCATTTTTTCACAGTGCTAGCAGATCACAGCAAGAGTGCTTATGTCCTATTGAATGTTCTCCTTTGGTCTTCCAATAGACACTTAATTGTTCCTTCATTTATTTAACTGCACATCCTGCCTCCTGAAGATTTCACTGTATTTAATTTTTCATTAAATTCTCTGTTTCCTGATCAATCTTTTTCATCTTTATTGACAGGATAAGTCATCTCAGTACTTTATTCTTGGACTATGTAATATAAAAATTATACTGTTAAAATTATGAAAATGGTTTTGTGTATCTGAAGCTTCTGCACTTATTGTTTGGAGGTCAAAATTATCTTTAGCCTAAGTATGAGATATTCCTGTCTGTCATGCCTTAGTTCCCTCTCTTATTCTATTGTTACTGCTTTTAAAATGCCACAGGTAGTTGATGTTAGCATTAGCAATGTCTAGATAACTTTCTATAGATCACTTCTTTTTTTTTCCAACATCCATTTTATTTTCTTCTTTAATGATACTAGATACTGTTTAACTTGTGCTCTGTTTGTGCCTTCAGTTACTTTCAAACCACAACCTCAGTTCTATACATTTGATTAAAGTAGTTAAATCTATCCGTATTATGAAAATTTGGTATTCATTTTATATGTGCTGAAACAAATCAGAGATTATTACATATCTTATAGTCTAATATGTCTGAATTCTGTGTTACAAATGAAAAGCAACGGACTTGTGCTGAACTGGCAAACCAGAATCTCAGATTTTATTTGACCTGTCTGTAACTTTTTTAACAGTGACCAAACAACTAGTACATGCCCTGTCCTGGACTTCAGACAGGTGAATGGTAGAGACAATAAAGAGAAGGCAGAAAACAGTAGTAAATTTTTTACGTCAGTAAGATGTACACTCTGATGTCCCTAACAAAATACTGAGTGAAACAGAATATTTTATGTTAATGTGCAGTTGAGCCTTCAGTTTGTAGTACATATGAAAGGGACAAAAGAGATTAGTCCTTGTAGTTAGAATTACTGTCTGATTTTGCTTACTGAGCAAATTATTTCCTTTTTTTTTCATAGTCTTGCCAATTGGACCTTCAAAACAGGTCTCTAAACAGTAAAAAATTCCTTCCCTACCCTACCCTGCCCAGCATTCTGTTAAGCATTCAGTAAGCACTGTTTACCTGTGAACAGACTGGCAAAACTGTTTTACAAAGTCAACAACTTTGATTTTATTTTTTCCTACATTACTCTCATTAAGACACTACTGCCATTTGATTGATGAGAGTTATGTTAATAAACTTGCTGTTAGTAAGCAGAAAATCAGGTCCACTGAGACCTGAAATAAAGTTTTAATTAGAAAAATAAGCTACTGACTGTGCAGAATTACACAGGTGAAATACTTAAAGCTTGTGTATAAATCAAGAGTTAAACATGTTATTGACTTTTTCTCTGCAGAGTAAACTGTGATTAATATCTTCACAATTGTATATGTCCCAGAATAGGGATTAATAATAGGAGAGAATCTCAGAAAACTGTCAAGAGATTTATCTTTACTGCTCCATATGGTTTTGACTAAATTCTGCTTTTGTCACTATGAGATTCACACAAACTCCCTAGAACTTGTTGGATTTACCCAAGGGATTGATGGAAACAATGCCAGGCTGAGAAGATGGAAGAAAGAAGTGTTCTTGCTTTTAGGACTTTTTAGAAGAATATTTCCAATATAGTTTTGCATACTAAAGGATTGTGATATTCTGCTACAGTTTAAAAGTAATTTAGTTTAATATAAACTACCTGTTTACCCTAAGAACCTACTTAATATTTGTGATCTTGGAAGAATAAGTTGCTGTTGAAGTTGTATTTATTTAAAAGCTTTAACAAGCTAGTGTCTTCTTTCTTGAGCACAGAAAAACCAGCAACTGTAAAATGTCCTACTCCTAAATCCCTCTTAGCTATAAAAACTTTTATGAAACTTTTCCCAAAGCCACATGCAAATGCTGTTCAGAGCAGGGTTAAGCCACAGCCTGTGTCCCAATCGCCTCCTTTTCTTCCACTTAGTTTTATCTACCTCCTTCAGCAACTTAACCCAAATACCTTCCTAATGAAACCAAACTTTTCTGAGGCTTTCAACATGGGAAAAAATTGGTAACTCATTAACAAACACATAGAGTATTGCTTTGCTCAAAGAAACAATAGTAACATTCAAAAAAATACTCATGAGGAATCATCTAATTGCTTTACAATGTTTTTTTTAAAGCAACCTCCAAATTCCTGTTTGAATATAGAATAGAACTTCTCTGCCTCTGGAGAAAAGGTGAAGTTTCCATGGTGGCAGATTCGAAAATAATTTTGATTTATGCTTTGTTTACTTTCTCACTTGTCTTTTCATAGCCAGCTTTGACCTTTCATATTTAAACATTCTCTGCTCAACTTAAATACTAGAGGATCTATGAAGCTCCCTTGGATTTTACCACACAATACAAATGATAAGTCATTAAAAAAGGACATAATCTCCCTCGGACCATAATATCTTAACAGAAAAATTTTCAGTGTCGAAAATCTCCTTCCTTTAACTCGAATTTATCTGCTTGCAGCTCCTTTTTTTCCTGTTCCAACTCTATTAGTTCACATCTTGTATTAGCTGCTACTCAAGACTTCCTTCAGTTCCTCCTGTCAAGCATAAACTTATTAGAACTTGGAATATGAACATCTTTTTGTCATATTTATCTGTATTAAATAAATCAGACTTCTCCCTGTGGAATCTCTGGGAAGCTTTCCACCCTTCTGTCTTTCTGCTAGATCTCAAGTCATCTGAATTGCAGTTCATTTATATTTTAGACCTTGGGTTAAGATAGCATCCTTCAGGCAATAAAATGTCTCTCTATGACAGATCTAAAGTGGTACTCTTCCAGTGACAATTCCCAGGGGCACTTTATGTGGGGATCGAGAAGTATTTTTGCCTGGATTGCTAAATGAAGGCTTAAATAGGGAACGTGTATACACAGAGCAAAAGTGCACTTCTGGTGGGAAGATAACATTTCCCACTAGGTCTTTCTCATATTCCTGGTACTGGGTTATACACTGAATGTTAGTAAGTAGAGGCAGATACCCGCGAGGCACTTGTCAGCATGATCGAGATGAGAGACAGAAATTCTGTCCATGAAAGGCACATGATGACTTAACATCAGAAGAGTCTGAATGTTAGAAAATTAAATTCTTCACAGCCAGTTTTGTCTCTCTGTTTCTCTCTGTATGTTTATTTTTGGCTATTGATCTTAAGCAGTGAATGCAACTGCATGAATAAATATTTGCATTTTTGAATTCCACAGAACTGAGACACAGGTATGCTTATAGTAGTTATTATAATTTTTACAGTACATTTTTCTTGTAGTCTGTTTTAGCATCCTGGTACAGTAGACTCAAACCAATCAGAGCAAGAAATAGAGTTCTTGATTGCAGACTCTATTTTGCCTAAGAAAACTCATGAGTTTAGTTCAGGTTTTTGTGAATTCCACTTCATCAGTCACTGATTTTTGATGGAGAGTTGCCTACAAGCTATGCATTCTAAAACACAGATGTACCATTTTCAGATATGTCCCTGAGAGTAATTTAGCTGTTTGTTGGTTGTACTGGTTCCTTGCAAACATGGAGGAACCCCAGAATCAAGAAAGTAGGGTGCTCCCCTGGACAAGTTTCCTAAATTTATCCAGGAGACTGAAGTTCAGTTTACGTGTTTTGACCTCATTTCCTCTGGGCTGTAGAACAGAGTTAGAGAGAACCTTTGCTAGTCACTCTCTATATTAGGAGCTGAAGATGAAATAAGTCTCTTTACAACTACTATTTAAGCATTGAATTTTCTTCAGGGAAAAAAAAAACAAAAACAAAAAATTAGTAGTTAAATGATAATTTTAACTTGCTGCTCAAATGAGTGTAATTTATGTGAGAGGATCTGGACGATACTAGTTGGAAACTTACCCTTCTAACTTTTTTTTTTAATTCACTAGGTTTACAGGAAGTGGAATCATTTTAGTTGCTTTCTATGTTACCTTTTCCTACTGCGACCACATCAGTTATTGCTAGTTTGGTTCTAGTCAAGTCTGAAAATTTTGATTTTGACTGATGAATGAAAGATAAGCCCCTTAGCTCTGAATGCTACAGAGGTGCCTAGTATTTTGAAGTTACTTTAGTAAGAACATAGATTTTTACTTCAGTGGATTCTATCTGCATGTTTTTGTGGAACACCAGAGAGCATGAAGAGACATGTCATTAACACTTGGTTTAGCAAGCCAAGGATGTTTAGTTAAAACAAGCACTGCCTCTTGGACCAGAAAGATGGTGATGTTGGAAAGGACATTGCAAAATACACTTTTGTTTGCATTTTAAACTCTTCCAGGTCTTGCATGTTCTGATTGACATGAATTTGGTTTTTTCCATTATTACTTTCCTTTTAGATTAGTTATAAAGAACTAAACAAAAGGATATGACAGAGTCAGAAGCCATAGTTATATTTGTTGTGTTTATGCACAACCTGACAGCAGTATCCCCAGGACAACCCTGAGTATTCATATAATATAAAGGAAATTAATGGAATGTTTTCTAATATCCGAAAGACTGAATATGAGAAATGTTACATTCTTTCCACCAGTATAGTAGTTTGCCATCTCTGCCTCCTCTTCCATAAAGGTGTTTTTTTGAGAAAGCCTTTTTCCAGGATTCACACACCTATGCAGAACAAGGCTTGTCATAGATTGCAACAGGTGGCAGCTGCACCATAATGTCAGCCAGTTCTTTCAACAATGGCATGAGTGCCTTCCAGAACCATTGGCTTAAACTTACTAATTTTGTGAAAGCCTGGTTTGCAGTTAATGACAGGATGTGGTGGTTCCTATAAACTTTTCTGTAGATGTTAGTACTACTTGAGAAATACCATTGGACTTCGTGATGTGCTAACTTTTTAATTCACCATGGAGCAGATTTATTTTTCCTTCAAACTAGTGAGAAAATGTAGGAAATCTATTTGAAGTCTGGTTTTACTTCTATTTCAGAGAGAAGTAGTTGACTGAGCACATCTAACCCTGTAATGGTCCAATAAAGTTAACATGATCCCAGATATAGAGGCAAAACCTGGAATGATTTCTTGAACACACGAGTGCTACTTAAGGGTCTCGGGGGCTTACATGCTAATGAGGAGGCAGGGGTATTCCAAACAGGGGTTTCCACAATCTATTAGCATTTTCAGTAACAGGGGTGATATAAGGGGAAAAATGATTTTACGTTTCTCAGATACAGTATTTACAATTTGGGGGAAAAGGTTTGATATTTCCAGTAAGCAGGGTTACATTGGGGAAGGGTGATCAGCTTTACCCAAAAGAAGGATTTACACAGGAAGGGAGAAAACAATGGGATATCTGATAGCATAAAGCAAAGTCTCTCTACATCTTGCTGGGGGAGATCAGGACAATGGATCTTGTCTGGTCTTTTAGATGGTGTTTTTTTCCCCAACCTCTGTGGACCAACACTTCCTGTTTAATCCTGGCAATTCTTTTTCTGCTGATATTCGAATTTCAGACTGCAACATAACCCAGCGTATGATTAATCACTTGTCATAACTTAAAGATATACTGCTACTGCCTATTTAGTCTGGCAGTTTTGATAGTCTGTAAATGGCAATGAGTAAGTGGAGTAGTAGAGAGTAAAAAGAATGCACTCACTTTTTAATTGATAGTATAAGTTATAGCCACTGTACATGTGTATATGTACCATTGTGCATATAACCATGTATCACTAGTAGAATTTACTCAGCTAATTTGCCAACTATACACAAACTTCACAGACCATCGGTATTTGGTCAAATAATAAAACCATTTGAATGAGTTGAGGAGACCCTTGGAGGTCCTTGTTTCATCTCAAGGTCCTGTTGCTATGACTGTCCTCTTTGGAAACAGGCTGCATCACTTCTAATATCATGTTTCAACTGCATCAATAGTTTCTCTGCCATCAGCACCACGATCCAGGAATAGTTCATTGGATAGACTGGTCTGGAGTCTATTACAATAGATTTGCTTTGTATGAACAAAGCAGATCTTAACTCTGCCAGGCTGGCTTGTCCTTCAGTACTTGTGTGCAAGAGTCTGTCCCCTTACAGGCTCTCATGCTCTTTCCTTCCCCCCTGCTCCACTTCCTACCCCTTTCTGTAGACACAACATATTCTGGGTGTCATGGTTTAAAAAGTACAAATATCACAGAGTATGGGGTGAACCACTTCATGAAGAGATATCCATTTTTAGAACCAAAGCATTCACAATGTGTCTCAGACCCAAAGAAGGACGTGCAGGGTCAGGGGCAGAGCCTGAACTGTTGTGGTAAGACTGCTGTAACTGTGATCATGTAATGCCAATCACACGACAGGCATGAAGCAGTGAGTGTTGTGCGTGGCTTACACAGGGTGGGCACGTGGGACAATAAGATGAGACCCCAGAGAGTGGCTACTGCTCCAGAAACTGCTGCATGGTAGGGACAGAAATGGAGGGACCAGCCATGAGCACTGCAGATGTGAGCTGTGTTGGGTGAACTGTCCAGGGTAACATGGATCATTCCTTGGGCCTGATTGCAAAGACAGCAGAGATACAACCTGTGTTTTTTCAGAAGAAAAAACCACAGCAGAGAGTGTGCAGACTAGAAGGTGGCTTACAGATGTAGAAGCGAAGGGAAAGTTTGCAACTTTGGAAAAGTATCCTCCTTTACTTCAAAGTTCATTGTTTTAGAAAAAACTTTCATAGGCATAAAACCTTGCTGGGACAGGAAAATGGTTGTTAGGGTTTTAAAAGAAATTAGAAGAGGGGAGAAGAAAAAATACTGGAGACCCAGTCTCCACTTAAAACATAAGACAATTATTTTCTGTACACTTAAAAAAGGTGTTTAGGGACAGACTGGGAGATCAAACGTCATGAACATGTACTATGTAATAGTGTTTTTAAAAAAAGGGTACAGAATCTTCAGGCAGGGGGCTACATAACAGTGTGCAGAACCACTGTGGTATGAAGCTATCAACTACGTAAATTAAACCTGCCTGTGCTCTTTTCACCTCTTTATCTTCTCCAAATGCAAGGGAAAAGAAGAATGTTCTTTACTTTTAAAGTCTGAATTTGCTGCATTTGCACTTTGAGTAAAAGCATGAATAATCTGTGTAGTGCAAATGTCCTTGCAAGTCATTTGAGTTTACCAGGATTTTTGCAATTTTTAATTCTTAATCTTATTTATCACTAATCCTTGTGTAGGTGCCCCACAACATCTCTAGCCAATTACTTACAGGAAAAAAATTAAAAATCATTGTAATATCAAATGCCATTTCGGGGGGGGGAGGGGGGAACATGTCCTAATTACAGGCATTGAACTTAAATTTATGTGCTGGGAACTGACACTCAATACCTTCTTTTTCATTGCTATTCAGGAACCTGGGAAAAATAGATTATTATCTGTGACAGGTTTCTGGCAGTCCCTCTTGGTTTGACAGTGTTATTTTAGAGAGAAGAGAGAGTCACTTTTGTATATAATGAAAGGAAGAGTTGTCAAGCATCCATGCATATTTTATGTTGCATAAAACTTAAGTGCTAGAGGAAAGATTCTGTTTTCAGTCATGCCATTGTAAATTCATAGTGCTTCTGCTGACCTCCTGGTTTGCATCAATGACATCTAGCTCAAAGGATGAATTTCATCTTTTACACAAGCAATGCAGCTCTTCTAAGTCAGCTTGGCCCTTGCTGTTTTTTTTGGTTAGCACAATCATGCACAACTGTTATGTGTATCGTGGCACTTTGGCATTTTCTACTGACATTGACAGAAGTAAAAGCAGTTTCTATCAAAGTGCTTCCTTCAAATGGCATCATGCACCGTGTGCACTGTCTATTTTTTTTTTGCAGCTTGGTTGACAGAAGTGGTTATTCTTTGCTAAAAAAATAGACTTGGGGAAAAAAAACATTTTCTAGTTCTATGTTGCTTGCTCTGCCTTTACTTTGGTCTTGTAAAAGATGGTGAATCCCTTCAGGCATTTTTGCACATTGCTTCTTTTCATTTCCAAATGTTGCTGAAGCAGCATCACATGAGCATTGAGGTGAAACAGAGCAACCAAAGTACTTGGGTTTCTATAAGCTGAACAGCAGATGATATTGTCTTTAAAAAGCTTACTCATTAAGTTTATATGTTTGATTGGGGAAAAAAATCTCAATTCTCTTACTGTGAGGCAGCCACTATAAAATACATAATTTTAGCACTACCCAATTTCTACTCAGACACTGTTCCACAGAGGACAAATACTAAAAATTCTATGCATATCCTTTGTAGAATATTTACTTAGTAAAGGAAAATGTGTTTAAAGGCATGACTTCCCCTATGTCTTTTCAATGAAACATATGTATGTACAACATTTTAAGGATCTATTCTTTTAAAATGCAAAAAATTACTTTCTTTTCTTTTTTCAGATTTCAAATAGTGGCATGTTATATTGCATGTTCTCAAGAATAAAGGTTTCATTGATTAACCTTTTGTAGCTCTTTTAACAGCTCATTTTATGCATATTAGCGCATGCATTAAAATCAACTGCCAAGTGGAATCAGCTTTTCCACAGCACTAGCACACGATTTCTAGCAGAGAAAAATAGCATTCTTAACGTTTTCGTGTTGGTACTTAGATAATTACCTGTGAAAACAGTAATAGCAGATCCCATGTCTCTCAGTTCTGGAATTTGCAGCACAAAGCTGATATTCTTGACAGTACAGAATTTGGGAAAGAATAACGTGGTGCAGAGGAATCTATAGGAGGGCTAGACAGGTTTCCATAGCGTTGGCAACAAGTGATGTTTCATCAAATTTGCTGTGTGATAAAGCTTTGTCATATGCTATAAAGCACTATCTGGTCCCGGGGGGATGACCTTCATATTCCAAAGCATCCTCCAAAGGCACAGAACTAAGCAGAAAACAGCTCTGCATTCTTTACCTTCCCAGGCACCTGTGAAACACGCAGACACACACACACACACATACACATATATACACATATATATATATATACCTATGTATATATATATAAATAAAATAAGCAAAATGTTGTTTTACTGGGAGACCACTGTAAAAAACAACAACAAAAACAACCCTCCCCAAAAAACCACCACCAACAAACAACAACAAAACCCCCAAGAAATTACTAAAACATTTTTTTTCCTTTGGCAGGATGACACTGAGTTATATTTCTCTTGAACAAACTTGGAGCACAAAGAATACACTTACCTCTTCTCCCTTCTTCTTATTTCTGGCTTTGAGCAATCCAATCCAAAGTGTTCTTTTCTGATTTTGTTTGCAGGAAAATGCTGTTATGAATGTGATGTTTGATTCATCTTTCTTTTAATATAATATTTCCTGAGGCAGACCTTTATCTTTGGGAACTTTTGTTTGTGGAATTATACAGTTCCATTTTTTACTAAAAGTAATGATTATAATAAAACTATATTAATACTATTAACAAACTTTTATACTAATAATACTAATGTTACTTTTATGTTAGTAGTACTTTGGTGTAGCTCTTTCTCATATCATATTTTACATGCAGAAGAGGAAGTTTTTCCTTTCATTTTAATTATCTATGGAAAGTGCATTTGTCTGTTCAGTTATGTCACCCAAATCTTACAAAGTAGAATTATTTTCTAATACTATTAATAGCTTTTGTCAAATTAATTTTCTATTTAAAAAAAAGGATGAGTATTGTCATAAAAGTGAGGAGCAAATTGTAGTAGGTGTAAAATTAAAGAACGTACTCTTTTTGGGGATCATTGACATCATTACAACAGAGTTGAATAGAATGAAATCATTGCATTCAATAGCTGCATTTCAGCTATTGGATCAAAACTTTCAACTCAGATCTGGTTTTGTCATTTTTAAGTTTAACCAGGATTTTAAATATCCATAGTCATAAGCAAATATGAAATCTTGTTAACTTAAAGTTCTGATTACAGTGACACACTGAAGTAGTAACAGGTTATGAAACATTGCAGTAGATCAATGTTTTGCCTATTGTGTTTAGTGATTCACATGTAACATACAGGAGTCTGAAGCAGCCACTTTTGTCTCCATTCAAAACCAGTATAGTCTCTTAGGAAACCTGATATTATGTTGAGTTGTTGAGCACCTTGATAGCTGCCATGTATCCTCAGTTCACACTGGAAATGGCAGAAGTTTCCAATGGTACATAGTAGTGGAGAGCCCAGAAAAACTATGATGCTGACACTTACAGCCCTGAAGTCCAAGTCTTGGGCCAAATTAAATCAAATGAGAATTTGAATCTGAGAAAAGCTTTGCAATACAGATTTTTTTAAAACCTAGTTGTTTGAAAGTTACTCTGCAGATTATCTAAGTGCAGCAGCAAGAGGTCCAAGAATGTGCAAGGTCCTTTCCTCTGAGTATTCATGGCAGCTCACACCATGTCAGTGATGCCTGTCTGGTGCTTGTCAGTACTGTCAGTACTCAATGCCTGCCTCTGGAAGTTCTATTTTCAGTTTATTCCATATTCATTTAATGTAAAAGGCAGGTAGGGGAGTGACAACAGGGATCAGAAGGCCTTTTTCAAGAACCTCACTGGTTATCATTTGATCCTTTGAGATTTAGCCTGTCGATTTAAAAACTTTATGTCACAACATTTGAAGGTTTTGCATTGCAAAGAACTGGTTGGGGATATAAAAACTGACTAAGATCTACAGTTCCATACTCTTAACAATCTGATTATTTTTAGTTTGAAAGTTAATTTGAATCTGGAAATATTGCTACCTCAAAAAGGAATGTAGCACATATATTTTTTCCACATATAAATTAGTAATATTCAGTAGAAAAAGACTGACTGGAATTATGAATGTTCTTTTGATCAAGTAGAAAAAATAAAAGCTGTTATTCATTTCAGATTAAACAGGAGTTCAAAATATTATGTCTTTCTATTTAGTGTGTCACAGATTCATCAAAATAATAAAAAATTTCATTGTGACAGATTTTCTTCAAATAGGACATTTTAAAAGATTGTCACTGCACAGGGTAGAGGACTGGTAGAGGAAATCTAGTAGGGTTCTACCACCTTTACTCTTGAGAGACTGTCTGACAGGTTACAAGGAAATGCCACTTGTCACTCATTATCATGTGTCAGGACTCACCTGTTCCACTCTGAAAGGGAAGGAGAATGATATTTTAAGACTCTCAGGAAAGGATGCCATTGACACTAAACTGTCAAACTTGCAAGGGCCATTGAGGACATTACACAAGGTAAAAACTTACTAAAATAAATCTCTTGGTTTCTACAGATATAAACTCTCATGTTAAAACTCTGCAGTATTCACTCATTTCCAGTCTGTTTAAGCACAGAGGAGTTACATCTCTATGAATGTACCCATGAACATACACAGACACCAGTCCTTACCTTGTGCATTACACTTACTTTAAAATCAGTGTCAAAGCAGGCAGGATTCTAGAGAATAAACATTAAGATTTTTCTTTATACTTTCCTTTGTCATTCAAGAAGTTCCTGAAACACAAAGCGGGAAAGAGTTGTAGCTCTGCAGAAGATATATAGGAATATCATCAGTCTGTACCTCTTTTCCTTCCTCCTCTTGTTTGAGGTGAGAAAAAACAATTAAAACTCAAGAGATTTGTCTATTTTACTCCTTATTGCTCGGTGAATAGATAACTTTAAATTCTGTTGCACTAATAAAATTACTGTGGGAATGATGCATGATACACCATACTATTTAGGAATGGGACTTGGTTCTGGGTAAATGTTTAGCTCATCCTTATGTATTTCAGTATTTGTAAAATGTTTTGTAGAAGGACATTAAAAAGATGTGCTGAGTGTGTTGGTTTTGATTTTTTTTTTAAATTAGGAATGACCTTAATCAAATTTTAATGTTGTAAAATCAAACATAAAGAAGTTGTTTTCTCATTGAAAATATGCTGAGTTACATTTCTTGTCCTGTGCCACCATAATCATTCTTTGAAATTATTTTCAGAATAGTAGCTATGATGGAAAAATCCACATAAAATATGTATAAGGTAGCCAAATTTCATGTGGTTGCTATATATATATATATATATATCTTCATGCAGACAGAATATTTTTAAGATTTTACTAAATTTTGTCCCTCTAGAATCAAATAATTAGTATAAATAAATAAATTAAACACAGCACTTCTTCATTATTATTTATCATTATGAGAAACATGTTGCACTTTGAAAAATAATCTTAAGAGAATACTTAATTTGCTTTGCATAAACTGATCATTGTTATATTGCATTGTGTTATAATTAACTAATATATCAAAAAGGGCTAGCATAATCAAATGCTTCTTCTTTTGACATGCAAACTCTTGCAATGTACAAACACCCAGACAGATGGGAAATACATCAATTGAAAACCTGTCCTATGAAAGTGAATATTTAAAAAATCTTTCGTATTTTAGTGGGCTTTAACAGAATACTTACTCTATAACATTTTTTTCTGCATTTCTACTTCATCCATCATCTGAAACCTGACATAGTGTCAGTCTTCTGAGTCATTTTGGCAACAAATCAGGAAAATCCAAGTCATTACTCAAGGAAAGCATATGTAGAAGGTGGGGGAAAATGAAAGCAGCCAAACCAAAGTCTAATAAATTGTGTTTAAAACTTCATCTCTCTCTTACTTAGGTTGTGAAGGTACCAGAGAAGTTTATCCACAAGTTGGTAACCCTCAGGCTCAATATTCCTACTACCTGTGTGGTAGAGGAATTATCTAGATTGTCAGATTTTTTATGAAGGTGGCAGGAAGGAAAAGTCACAGAATTTTTAGGTGCAGACATCACGAACGTAAAGACATTAGGAGAATATATTATCTGAGGATAAAAATCTAACCTTGTAACTGAGCATAAAACAAAATTAACAGGAGTAGTACAAAAAGACATGTTTTAAAAAATCATGAGCCTAGTCCTTGCACATTGTGAAATGGCCTTTTAAGTTCAAACTGTGGTTTCATTTCCTTTCAGTTTCTGAGAACTCAAGAGTTTATCATGATGATTTTTTCAGTGCATTTTGTTTTAGTGGTAGGTGAGATCCTCTTGTAATCACTTTTCTCCAGGAATTGTGTCATTTAGTAAAGCCTAAGATACATTAAAATGTGATAAAAGCACAAGAAGCTAGTGGCATGAATTGCTCTGTTGTGATGGCTGGGAGCAATAAGTACTACCTGTCTCTGCTGTTAAATTTTGAGAGAAATCTACCTTTTCCACTGCTGGTTCCTTATTCTTCAAAAGGCAAAGTAAGTGAGAAGAAGCTTATGCCTCAGAAAACACTAAGAGAGGGATCATGTGGGCAACTAGCTATGGAAAGCTAAGGCCAGATTCTGTACCCATCCATTTCCAGCATTCTGCGAGAGCTGTATATAACAGACCTGAAATATCAGGCGGCAGGCAAAGCTGAAAGGAAGCTTATTTTCTTCAACAACAGGGAACAGGATGAAAAAATATATGTGGAGAGAGAGGGAGGAAGGTGGAATAAAGAGAATGAGAGGATCTTTTTATAGACAAACATGAAGTTGTGTGTTCTTACAAACAGACTGAGGAGAAACATTTTATTTCAGTTAGTTGCAACTTGACAGAGGCAGCTCTCCTTACCCAAAGTAGCTCTAGATTAATCATTATTACTTGTATGTTGCTATCAGTGTATTATGGGTATGCTAGAGTGAGTATAGGAATGTGAGATTAAGTGTAGGCAAATGGCCTGACTGCATTCCTTACCAAGTTGGAGGGATAACTTTCATAGCAAACACTGAGCTTCATGATATGTTACACACATGTGTGATAAATAGCACCCTAGCAGGTTCATATAATTTATGTATGAATGTATGACATACAAAAGTACCTTTGGCTGAAATACAGACATGCCTCCAGTGACTAAAGTAAGTACTTGTCCAGAACTGCTAAATTTTCTTATGTTTGATGCAAACGTATTATAGAATAGTAAATTGTCTATAATCTTTATGAAACTGTGAGGAAGGAAAGAGCTTACAATTCTCAGACAGAGACGTCCAAAGATTGAAAAGAAAAATTAGTTTTATCCAATTATAGGAAGCCTGTTCTTCTAAAGACATGAATGCCAGTAGATAACATTCCATAAACTTACAGTCTTGCAGTACATGTCTATTATCACAGTTTTCTTTGTCATACTTCCTGCAGATTCAGATGCTAGAATAGATGGACTACCCTTGGTTCAGTATGTGGTCTGTGACAGTCACATCTTCTTGAATTTTTTTTGTAGTTTGTCTTGAGCTGGCAACACAACATTCAGCATTGTTATGACTGATACCTAGTGCAATGGTTTTAATACATCACTGAGAGTAGGTATACTTATAAAATTTTCAATTTCCATGCCATAAAAATCTTAGACAATCATCTTTAACATTATATCTTTAATGGAGTGATTTTGATGACTCATTCTTTATTTACTCAGATCTATCTTTGAATCCATTTGTGGACCCCACCCTATAGTAACATTCAGTTTTCCATATTTTCCATTAATAATATTTTTCTTTGAATCTTCTTTATTTTATATAAATAAATTTATATTTGAGATATATATAATAATATATGTTTATAGTATTAATATATATTTACATCTATATAAGTAAAAACAATCAAAATAGTATTATGAGAACTAAGAGAGAAGAGGGTCTGAAAATTATAAAAAAATGCTTATTTAAAAACATGGATTGTTTCACAAGCATAATTAAATTTGGAAGAATATATGAACATTTTCTGAAAACATTTCAGTAGTATAGACATCAGGGAGGTATAACACCTTTTTAAGAGAAAGAATAATTAATGGCATAATAAGTGGATATAAACTGACCATGAATTACTTCAGACTATAATTCTGAAGAACAGAACAAGTAGAGCAACAATGTTTTGGTGGGTCCAGATTGTAACAGCAAGAGCGAGTCCCATCTAACCCTGAACTCAAAAATGTGTATTCCTGGAGAACAATTTCACAACTGCAATATAAAGAAAATTGTGCTGGTTATTAGCATCCTTTCTCTTCTTGGCAAACTCCTCTGGCAGAATAACTGTCTGGATTTATTTTTACAGTGCAGAGTTAAACTTAGAGTTAAATTCTGTCAAGTTTTTCCACTTGCTCAAAGTACACTAGTGTCTTGGTTTTTATTCACAGATGATTTGTACTTGCAGAATAAAAAAACAAAACCAAAACTTACAATAAAAAACCCAACAAAACAACCCCAAACACAAACGAAGCCTACTAAAATTATTTAAGCACATCGCTCCAGAAATAATACTACTACCAGCTCAGTAAGCTATATACTACTATGTACTGCTTACAGACCTTTTCACTAGCCTTAATTTTCTTGCCAACCTGGCTCCCTATCTTTTGGGCCAGATTTTCCAACCCTTGCAAAAATTCTTTTATCTCTTCCACCCTATGCACTTAGTAAGCTCTTAAAATATGAACACCCATTGATCTTTTGTCACATACTGTATCTTTTTGCTTCTGTGGACATATGGGTCATTAAAATCCATATTTTTACCTACTCCATGTATTTAGGTTTTTTACCATTGCTAGTTTTATTTTCTACCCAGCAAAAGTTGTTCTTCCCTGTCTGTAATTTTCAGTCTGTTCTTCCTTCTTTGCTCCTTTTGATTTCCTTTTTATTTGTAACAAGGGTAATTGAAAACACTGAAATTGATATTTGTCAAGTTTATATTCGGGTTTTTTTGAGTTTTTAACAATCAACATGTTGAGTTAAAAGTATAGCAGGATTTCTTTTTAGTAACTCAGCACTATAAATTAATCTGTGTTTTAAGTAAGAAATAAAACAGTGGATTTTTTCATCCAGATTTGCTACATTGGTTTGGTATTTATTATCTGGAATGTACTGACGAGTGGAGATGGGACTGAAATTCTCATAGGTACTACAGATAGCAGAAGAACAGCTACATAGGTTAACCTCTGCTGGTTTGCAAATACCAGAAATAGATATATAATCCTTCCATAAATAGTGATGTCTGTTTAATGTTATTAACATCACATATTTTTTAATGTCAAATCATCATAAAAAAGTAAGGGGCAGCTTTTCCTTTGGGAGCAGCAGGTCCATTCCACAGAATACTGCACCCAACTGCTAGATAACAGTGTTATCATGGAGAGGGAGAGGTGAATCATGATTCATATTGATTCTAAATTTTCCAGTACACACAGTGTCTATAGGCAAATTAATATTTTTTTTTAATTCATGTTTAGCTGGCTTTGTATATCTCACCGCATGGTTTCTCTTCAGAAACTCTTTGTAATTACCTTTGAATTTGATGTTCAGTGTTTCTGAAAAATATTTCTGCTCTAATGAATCAGTAGGCTGGTTTACTAGATTAGACTTCCCTTACCAGACACAATACAGCATATACTTTCATATGTCCTGTCTGAAAAGAACAGGTGTGAACAAGCATGGGCTTGCACAAACTCCTATGAGGTTTAGCAAGATCAAATGGAAATTTTTCCATTACCTTAGACTTGCTTCACTTCTTTTTAACTACAAAATACTTGTTAGGGATTACTATCTCACGCAACATATTCCTAAGGGTAAACATCTCAAATATAAGTGTACTAGTTCTCAACAGCTCATTAAAAACTAATCCATTAACATATTTTTACATGCATCTTCACAATATAAATTATTTATATTCTAGAAAAATTTTAAGCATAAAGAAATGTAAATCCACTGCTGGGTAAAATCAGGGGGTTATATTTTTTGTCTAAACACATTATAATTTCCTACTCTTACCACTAGTCAGAGTTACAATAAAACTTTTAGATGGTTTTTCATGTAGGAATGAATTTTTTTTATTTTAAAAAACAGATATTATTCTTCTAACATCTTAATGTATAGAAAACATAACATTGTCCATATAATATTTAATTCTTATTCTCTGATGAAGTCCAATTACAGATGTCCTTTTTGTAAAGCAAAATTAGAAACCTGCAGCCAAATAGCCAACAATTTCATCACACTTCTGTGAAAATCTAATATTTGTCATCTGAATGAATTTTGGCCTTATTGAAATGTATAATTTATGTTGAGTATACTAATAAGGATACATTAACAAGCAAAAAGCCTATGTATTTAAGTGATACAACAACTATACTTTTCTAAACTCTGAACTCCACACTTCTATATGCTCTGCTAGAAAATAATGAGGTCTGAATGAACTTTGGATGGAACTGTATTGTGGATTTGGGGAAAATCTGTCTCTGGATGTGTAGAAACTCCACTGCATCAGCTAAATAAATATTCCTATTCAATTAGATATCTCATTGCATCAGGCTTAGAGAGTAGTTTTCAAGCAGAGAAACACAGCCCAGCTGGTGACAGAGAAAAGATCAGAGATTGTATGCGTGATCTGCAGTTCTCTCCTTCAGGAGACTCATGAGGAATAGGAACTCTAGGGTTATTACCAGGGATTTGCTGTGGTAATACCAGAAAGAGACTGCTTGACAAAGCAGGAACATTCCTCTCTTTACTTTTTTATATGTGTTTATTTGATTAGATAGTCTAGTTCGTTCGGGGAAAAACAAACAAACAAACAAGAAATACAAAACTTCCAGATGAGTCCATTCTTCAAGCTCTAAGCCCGAAACTGTCAAATTCTCCAATTTTATCACTTTATGAAAGTTATTACTTTTGTGTATGGATTTTATTGTCCTTATGTCCTTTAATTACCACAGCTGTTCCACTGCTTATACTTACATTTTTGTCAGCCAGGTACAGTCTGCATTCACATATTTTTTCCTGTTACACTCCTATCCTTCAGTGTTGTACTACTCCATGGTAGCAGATGTGTAGCAATATTTCTGCTAGAATATAAAAAAACTATTGTGTGTTTTGCAAGTGCATCATGTATGTACAGATATTTCCTTATATACTGCATTTTTCCTGTGTTTAGCTGATAAATTTTGCAAGTTATCTCTTGCAACCTGTTCTGCAGCACTGAGGATCTTCTTCCAGAGTTTGTATAACTAAAAATAGTTCAGTAGGACTGTCTGCTTTTAGTTATTTCTTTGTGATTTTTAATCCTTTTGTTTTTCTTCGATCTAGATGAACCTCTTGTTTTGGTTTATATCTGCTTTTTAGAAAAATAGACAATATCTGCATTTGTTACCAAATAATTATTAGCAGATTAAGCAGTGTCTAAAGCAGTAAGCAATTCCCCTGCCAGAAGAGAAGCACATCTCTAAATGCAATCATATCCCACCATTATCTTTGTATTGCTGTATATACCAGTATGCTAGTAGTTCTCTTCTAAACTTGTAGTTTTGAAAATAAATAGCTTGGCTTTCAAAAGTCCCTTTAAGTTAAGCTTGGCCAACTGATCCTTGATCCACAAACTAAGGCTTTTGAAAAAGCAGGAAAAAAATCCTAAGCACTAATTTAACTAACTCTAAGGTTTGTACTTAGAGGAAGAAGAAAAAGAAACTCAGAAGTGTTGCTGATTAAAAGTGGGATTTGACAAACTGGACAAACTGCCCCTGGAAACTGGGATTTAATTGCTCCTAAAACTGGTAAAAGATAGAATATATTTCGGAAGCTGCAGTACTGTTAGCATATTTTTTTGAGAGAGACACTGCAGTTTCTGCATCATATGTTGTAATCATAGATTCACCTCCATCTTCTGCTTCTAAAAGGAAAATATCATTCCTAGTTTAGAGAAGAGCATATCTAAATCGTGTCCATCTAGTGGAAGGGACAGATGCTAATATGATTATATTACATATCAGTGTAGGGTTACCTCACTTCCATCCATTGCTGCACAGTTATGAAATCATCATAACTGAGGAGATGAATCAGCCTTTGGTTAATGTAGCCATACTAATACCTTTGTTCTGCATTCTATGTTGTGCCCTTAAAAACTACAGTTTTTAGACCTAGAAGAAATTCCCTGAGTTTAGTGTGAAGATGTTTGATTTGGAGGCCGTTAATTTTATTCCATGCAGGTGTGAAATCTAATCATCCTAATGTTCATCTATAAATTATTATTTTATGCAAGTTCGGTAACCATTTTATTATGCCTATCATGAGCAGAACAAAGTTAAGAAGACTTGTCTGTAATGAAAGTTTTACTTTCATGAATTTTTTTCTTGTTGTGATTTCCTTTACACATAATTTAAAGATTATATTATGTGCATTTGGAGGAAAAAGGGAAGATGCACTCCATTCTTGGGAAGTTAAATGTTTCAATTCACCTAAATCAAAGCAGCAGTAGCAAAGTCACCTCATAATCTTACTGATGTGTGAACTTCAAATATTATGCTGGATGATTTAAATGCTGTGTGAAGGACTAGAGTGTCTTTTTTTTTCAGGATTTTATTAAAAAAAAAGAGAATCAATAAAATTTAAACCAAAGAAAGCTTATTTTCTCAGTGGACTATTAAATTAAAAGCGAGTCACGAAATGTACCTCTTCAATAGAAATGAATGATAAAACTTTGCAGTACCCACACAGTTTTTCTAATCACGTCACTTAAATATTATTGTCTGTTGTATATAAGTGGCTAATAATGGTGTTAAAAATGTGAAAAAAAAACCCCACACCAGGATGACTGTCCTGGTGCTTCGTTGAAACTTACAGGCTTACAGTCTGTTTACATTCAAAGCAGAGATGGTAGCTGCACTTTACTGATTCAGGCTGGTGTTCCATCAGCACAGTTCTCTTTGTTCACACTGAATGGCGAGAGTCCCGTTGCCCTGAGACGACTGGGAGACAGCCAAGAGAGACGGTTTCTTTTCTTACATTTTCAGGTTTCTTTCAGTTAGAATCGTAACAAAAGCTTGCTTTCCTTTGATTTTTTTATCACCATCATCTTAAAAATGTTCTCTGGCTGCCTCAATGTGATCTTCCCTGTCTTTTTAGTGTATTTCTACCACTTTTACCAGGCACACAAAAACACATTTGTGCAACTGAACTATGCCTATCTCTACTAGGCTTAGTCTCGTGTATGGAAGAAGCTGGACTACAGGCATCATAACTTGCATGCTGTCTGATTCCCCACTGGCATTATCGTCGTTAAATAAGCAAATGCCTCTGTGTTTCCTTATGTTATTTGGAGATATGTCTTGCAATTTTTATGATGGCAAAGGCCTCCAATTCAGTTCCAGTCATGTCCACCATTTGGACAATGGAGCTGTTTGTAGACTCATCTATGTGGGCTCTCAGACGTGACTGATAATTTGGATTCTTTTAACCTGCTGTTGTTCATCTGATTTAGAGAGTAATTTCAAGGACCTCACTGAAAGTACATTGATCATAGCAGTAGCAAATACGGGGATGAGGGGAGAAGGCTACCATGTTAACCATATGTGTTGATGGATGAATAGTAAACTATGATTCCAGTGTGAAAAGAGCTTTCCATGAGACTGAAAATTTTCTGACTCGGTAGTGAAAGAGCATTCTGCATTTTTATGACCATTGTGGCAGGAAGATTCAGTCCATGATTTTACACTGAAAAAATCTGTAGCAGTTTTGATGTATTCAAATTGAAGATTCAGAAACAATCTGTGAAAATATTCTTTTATTCTTAAACTCTTCTATGATCAGGTTCACATCTGTGGTTCCTGAAGCAGACTTTTCAGCCCAATTGACAAGTCAGTATTTTGCAGTACAGTGGAAAAAAATGAGAGGCAAGAAGGAAGACTATAATAATAACCTTGATTGATATGGATTTTTAAACACTTTGTCATTGAATCATGGCTTAGAAGTTCATTATAATGAACTAAAACAATAATCATACCTCAATAATTACAATTATAAAACTAAAATAAAAATTGAAGTCAATCTTGCAGACTTAGTTTGCTGCACACTGAATATCACAAAAGGCCAATTTGCTCTAAGTTCTCTGAGTATGTTTTGAGAAAGATAATTGTCCTTAGCTAAATCACTGATTTCTACTTTTTAAAATAAGGAAGAATAACATTCACTAGAGAAATGAAAACATTTTTTTAAAAAATCCCCTTGAAAGATAAAAGGTCCATTATTGTCTTATGTATCAGTATCACAATATAAGTAAATATTGTTTTCTAGACCATAGTCCTTTGTGTGTGTATGTGTGTGTGTTCTTTGGCTTCCTGCTGTGCATTATTCATTTCAGCAGTTTAAACTGCTCCTGCTCTGAAATATCACATACTTATTGGTCGAAATAATAGTCCTTAGGGTATCACAGAAAGCTTGTATTTTGCAAAGTAACTAATATTCTCTCCTTTGCAGTGATCTAAAGTCAGTACAAGAGGTTATTATATGTATTTTTATTACTTTTGCTTTTAAAGGGACCCCTTTTTTTTAGTTAGGAATTTGCTGCGGTTTGACTGAAGTCTGTCTGGAGAAAACTTCGTTCTTTTGTAACCCAAAATCTGTTGAAATCATTTGTTTGTGTCTCTTGAACAAATGGTAGATTCAAAATTACTTTCTCAAGCAGCAGCAGAAGATCTCAGTCCAGGAAAAAAGACTCACTGAGGCTGTACTCTCTGATATGGCTATAAGCGCAATGCACGGCCACTGTTGTATTTCAAGTAATGATCACATTTTATGTTTTTATTAGACATGTAAAATCCTCCAATGATTTCAAAGTCAAAGAGTAGGAAATCTAAGGCATAAGACTGCTTTTGCAACCTTAGTTTGGCACCATCTAATGTATGCAGTAAGAAGCTGTCTAATTATATAACTGTTCTCCTTTCCCATATGCCCTGTAAGAATCCATTTAATGTGCAAAATGGTTTATGCATACTTAATAAGTGGTTACTCAATGTTTTGTTTTTTTCTTCATTGCTCAGAAATGTAGCCATAAGCCTAATTGATTGCTGTAAGTACAGAATTACCCATTTACATGTGGCCTTCCGTATGGTACGTATGAGAATGCCTTAAGAAGATTTCTTTATTTCTTTTCACATCTGCAATCCCCTTCATCTGCTTCTGCACATGGTGTGTTGAAGTGCATAAGTAAAAGGTAAAAATGTCCAGTAATGTGATTTGCCTTGGTTGTGATGTGGCATTTTAGATCTTGACTTGCATCTCTTGGTACTGTTTTATATTAAATCCCTGGCCTATCACGTCTCTCTGAAAATAAGGACTGGAATATGTTTGTTTTCTGTTACTAGCTATCATTGAATAGAAAATCTGTGGTAGAAGTAAAAGGAAAAGTATCCATTTATTTGGGACAGCATTTTTTCACTACCTGTGTTTAATTTTCCTGTTTACTACTTTCCTACACACGCCCTCACACTTCTGTAACAAATGAGGTGGAAAATTCTATGTGCAACAGCTACATGACTTGAGGCTGTACCATGACATCATTCTGGAAAAGCATGGGAAAACCTGTGAAATGGAATCACTTTGACAACCCTTTGGAAGGGTCCATAAGCAGAATTAGAAATTTTGCATCAAACCTACAGACCAAAATTGAGCCAATTTTGTACCTCTTCAGTTTGTGCACAGGCAAAGCTCAGAGAGAAATCAGAAGTCATAGGTTATTCTAGGATTCTGGTAGTATATCCTATTTTAGTCAGCCATTTTAGTTGTTCCCTTATTTGACTTGTCAAGCTATGTTTCTTTCCTTTCTGTGGTTACCTGAGTTAATTTCTGCTGCCCCATTTGCTAAAGAGATCTGTAATTCTTCTTTTTACCTGTTTGACTGTAGCTTCCTACCTAACCAGGCTGAGTCTTTTCCTAGACTGCTGTTTCTCCTTTTCTTATCTAGTTCTTTTACTCTTCCTGTGCACATTATCTATCTACCACTTATTCTTCTCCGTGGCTTTACAGTTCCTTCCTACATATAGTTGTTACTACATGCAATTCATTCTTCTCAACATGTGTCTCCCCTGAGGTTTTACCTTCGGGTTTTTTACCTAAATTCATTTTTCTGACACTATAGATTATTTTCTGATATTTCTTGCATCCATCCCCCTCACCTTCAGTCCTCGTATGGCTTCATCAAGATAGTTTCTCCAAAATTTCAGCCTTTGCTTGACTAGATGCTCAGGCTTTTCCCTTTTCCAACACCCTGGCTTTTTGTCCTCCCATGATGTCCCTATCTCTCACTTTTAGTCTATTTTTGTCGGTTCTGTCTCTCCTTCCAGACTCACACTTCTGCTCTTACCATCAATAAGTTCAATATAATCATGGTTTACTCTTATGCTACTTTTTTCATTCTCCTTCAAAAGCGATTGTCCAATGCCTTCCTCTCTATGCATGAATCAGTGGGTTTTCTTTTCTGGAAGAAAGTAGACAGCAAAGGAGACATGGACTTCTTGCCTTGCAGCAACCAAAAAAAAATAAAAATAGTCTTCATTCCTTTAAATTGATGTGATCATCAATTTGCCTTCTGGGGATGGGTTTGTTCTTTCTAATTTTAGTGAGTTCTGGGTTTAGCATATATACTAGCACAAATTTTTCTGAAATCTTAGCAATAATATTGATCAAGTCTTGTTGATCATGCACAAATTCTGTTTTTCCTGAAGATAGTTTACAGGTAAAAGTAGAAAAAAATATTGAAACTTAAAGAACAAAATGTATATAGGTATTATTAAAGTAATTTCCTACCTAATTTCAATTTTATTCAGAAGTTTCTGAATTACTGTAACACCTTTACTCTACCTCAGATTTTAGCTGACAAACTCTGTATTTATTTTTGTCATTCCTTCTAAAAATCTTCATTGTTTGCCTTGAAAACTTTTTACAGAAAAATAGTAATTTGAAGCAAATAATTATCACAGAGCATTTTTGAAAAAATAATTATAATTTGGGAATGATCTAAGCAACTGAAAATGGAATTTTTTTACAGCCAGGACTATAAACCTTAATTGATCTTCTGTTTGAAGTCCTCATATGTCAAAATACAGGACCTTACTGAAGTAATAGCTGATAAAGAACTTGTCTCCTTATCATATACCTAAAAATGAAAGTAAATAGTATTTTTGATGGAACACCCAATGTACATGCCAAATGTGTCAGTGTAGCCCTTCTGCAGAATACCAAACAGATATAGTCCTTAGGGCATGTTAACTTTCAAAAATGAGAACAGGCAAAATTTTAATAGGTAGTCTTAAGAGAAAGGACAGTTCTTTCTTCCTGCAGAAAGACTATAGTGGAAATGCTTCCCAAAATCATTTGACCTCTTTAAATAAGAACTGCATAGAATTGTTCTTTTTTTCACAGGTAGTATGCTAGTGTGTAAGAAACTGAGCAACACTGGGAAAATACAGAAGTTTTCCTGCTTCTAATAAAAAAAAAATTGTGATTGGATTTGCATATCTGCACAAAGGAGAAACTTGGAGAATGTAGACCATAGGGCAAATAATAAAGTTAGTAGCCTTAGTCTCACAGCAACCAGTTTTTGCCTTTCCCCAGACACATGATTAGTGAATGGGAACAGGCATGTTTCAGTATCCCAGTGAATCCCCAGTTATCACTGTACCAGTAAATAACCATTCTCATTTTTAATATTCTGAGGAAAGGAGAAAACAGTGTCAACTGTTTTTATAGTTGCTTCACTAACCAGCTTCTAACCATCTTAGCTCTCCTATTCCCTGCCTTGTGTTAGAAGCAGTTCAACATTTAAGTCATCTGAGCTTTTCTGCATGTCCTAATCACAGTAATAAATGCTCAGGTTACAGGGTACAGCTCTGAGAAATTACAAGAGCATCAATTTTATACTTAATTCTTCATTATATATTTTTCTGCTAAATGGTGAAAGAAGGTAGGACTATAAAAAGATGCAAGATGTACAGTAAATGGTATCTTAAATGCATTTATTCTAATGCTTTCCAAATTGTTATTAATGCAGTGGAAAGTTAGGTGTTTAGATGACACAAACCCTTCTTGATAGCTGTAAATTAAAGAAAATAAAAATATATACATAGTCTTTTGATGTCCTTTCTATGATCTGGTTGCTAATGTGATTTTATGCACATTGCATAATGCAGACAGTGAAAGAGAAGTTGTCTTTTTTAAAACTAATGAGATACCTTTGTCAAGGTACAATCTGTTTTCAGGAAAAATGCTGTTTAAAGCAGTACCAGTGTTCTGAATAATGACATTATTGAGCTGTTGACAAAGAAAGAATAATAGATTGTGCAAGAATAACCTCTGGAATTACAGAAGTTATACACTAATTTTAAAATTATTTGTGTAAATGAAATGTGTGTCTGATTTATTCACCTTTTTATATATTTATATACTGATTTACCTTATGGTTTCATTAACAGTCATTTCCAAGTCTTAACTCTGCCTTTATACACCATGCCAAAATAATTTTCATGTACATGGTCTCAGTCTTATCCATAATGAGTTTCTGCTTCAAAAAGGCATAAATTAATTTTAAAAATTAGCGAGTGATTCCATTTGGTCCTCTCTCTTTTACTAGAAACCTATCTACGTGATGCATAGTATTAGTATCCCACCATCTGCTTCTGCTATTGTTTTTATCCCATTATGGTCTCGTAGACAACTAATATCCTAACCAAAAGATTTGAAGAAGGCTATTATAGTTCCATTTAACAGGCTGTTGCCTGAAGTACTGCTGCTTTACTTTGAAATTAACCTGTATTTACACAGGTTTTGGTTTTTTGTTTGGTTGGTTTTTTATCAGGGGAATTTTTGGGATTAGTGTGTTTGTTGTTGGTTTGGATTTTTTTTGTTTGTTTTCTTTCTTCTGTTGGGGTCATATTGGAACCAATGGATATTTATGTATTTCACTTACTTAGATGACATTTGTCTTACACTGTGAATACAGAGATGACATTTTGAAATGCAGTGTATCTCATTATAAGTCATTAGTCTATTCAATTCAGTTGGTAGCTGACTGTAAATGAAAAGTAGTTAAAATAGCTGTCCACTTGTGTTTATAATTGGATGCTCAATTTCTCTTTATTTCTCTCTCCTAAACCGTGTATTTTGTTCCTCTGCTACATGCTTTCTCAGTTTCTTCTCTGCTGTTACAAAGCATACAGAATTTGTTACAGAGCAGCAACAAAAACTATCCTGAAGAGACCGCATGCACTTTTTCATCACAGACTTTAAAGGTTGCATGTGAGTGAATGGGTGGCAGATACAGCATCTAGGTATGGGTGGTAATGAACCTTTTTCTCTGTAGAACAGAGACTTTTGCAGATTTTGGAGATGACCTGTGCATTTAAGGCACATTAAGGAACATATAGTAAGGAAGAAAAAAAGTAATTTCACTGTGTATGTCTGTATATGTCTGAACTTATTAAGGCTGTTACATTTGGCTTCCTACTGACTCAGAAAGAAATGGTCCTACTGAAAATGTTATGGTAATGAGGTGCTTTGGATTTTTTTTTTTGGACAAAGATTTCCCTGTACTTCAAAAGCTTTCTGTATTTCCATTTCCTTGCAAATAGTTAGACTTCTTAAACCTTGAAGGATAAGTATCTAGTGCTTATCCTTCCTGGAGCTGGGAAATGGATAACAGATTCAAATAAGGAAATACTTCAGTAAGTGTTGTGAAACATCATGTCCCAGGACAGGAATGCTGCTCTATGACATTATATGTAACGCTGCTGTGTAGCAATCCTGTTGATAACCAAACCTCATAATACAGTCCTTGAAAGCCACAGAAATACTCTGATACCCAAAATTTTGTTGGGACTCCATAGATGTTGGGAAGCAATGAGGCAAGTTCTGATACTACGAGGCCTGCCAGAGGCACCACCAGCAACAGCAGTATGTTCCAACATGTACCCCTAAACAGCACACGGTTTGCTTTTCTAATTACTCTTTTTCCTGACTCTCTTTTTGCCACCTTCGTACCTGCCTTATCTACTCTGCTCTCCTCTCAGGTTAACAACAACTTTTTAGTAACTACTTTCTCCCCTGTCTTCCCTGTTTTGCTACATCTATACACATATTTGGTATTTCTGATAGTGTTACCTAGATGATTTTCACTTATGTAGTATTACTGGAAGAGTTATCAAGAATCTGCTGAGTTTTCAAGACTTCACTCCCCAAATGCACCCAGTGCTTCCCATCAGTGGTCTGTGAAGCCAGACCCTTTCTCACTTTAGTCTGCTTAAGCACTGGAGAAATCCTACTATCCCTCATGGCACTAACTGTAGGTTTTGTCAGCTTCTCATTTTGTAATCCAACATGTCTGACAATTTCTTATATCACATCTGACACTTTTCTGTGTCCTTTAGCATAACCTCGGCAGGAACCCAGTTGGCCTTTTCATTTGCTTAAACCCCTAAGGTGCAATCAAGTCTCAGGGCTGTTCCAAAACTTAAAAGGTATTCTAACTTGCCTGAATAGCCACTTCAATGTGAACTGCAAAAGGAGGCATACCAGTAAGTCTAGAGCTTCTCTTTGACACTGCTAGTCAGTTGTGTATGTTTTGTGGTGTTCATTTAAAATTTAACACAGGAATTGTGCCTAGCAGGCACAGAATTAAAATTATTTAGCAACTGTCTACTAATATTGAACAAGTTGCAAACAATGGTAAATTATGTTTTCCATTGTATTTATTCTTGATTCTGCATATTAAGACTTATGTCAGCTGAAATTGAATAGATGAAAAAATGAAGTCTAATACTCTAAGTTTCTATATAGCAATGCAGAATGCATGCAAGAGAATAACTTTCAAGAGCTCAAAGAGAATTTATACAGGCCTATTGTCTTGTGAAAATTGTAGTAGGATTTTGTAATCATGGTGAGGGATTTAGACCTGCTCTGTATTTCCTAAAACAGTTCTTCTAGAAGTACTATTTGCCTTTATATTTTTGCGAAGTGCTATTTCAGTAGTTGCTCTGGGGGAAGAATGGTATCTCCTGGGTCATACGCCTTCAGTAATGAATGTAAGAGGTAGAACTGAAGTAGGCAAACACTAGTGCACTCAGGAGACACACTCAGTCCCTGCCTACCCAATACTTAGAGCCTAGGAAAAGTAATTCTAGCACAGAGGGAAAAACATTAAGAAAGGGTCATATAGGTCGTGATGGTCTAAAAGGTGCAGCATTTTGCAATTATGTAAGAATAATAATTTCAGCATGTCCTTTTGTTTGAACATCAGTTTCTTGGGTTAACGTTGTGAATATAATAGTAACTACAAGAATGCCTCAGAAATGTAAGTAGAAAATAAAATATTTGTTTGTCTTTTGTTACCTAGGAAAGTTTAGTTTAGAAGGTCCCTTTTCTCATAATTTTTTCATGCCATTTTAACTGATAGACTACTTTGTTATACTATATTTTCTTCTTAAAAGTAATCATAATGAGGATTTTTTGATTATACTCTAAGATTATCTTTCTTTTGTTTCTGCAAATCTATGTTAAGAAGAGTTCTCAATGCACGAGAATGAGTCACTGTTAGTGTTATGTGGCTCATACCTTAGAATTATATGTCATTCATTTGAAATTGCAACACAATCCTGATGGATTATTTTCGTTGAGATATGTAGGTGTGATCAGTGATCGGATTTTAAACTGTATGAAACCATTATCTCAATATAGAACACTTTCTTGAATTGCTCTCCTATTGTTCTTCTGGTGTATACCTAGATAGCAGTGGATGGTGGATGGCTTCTAGTTGCTCAGATTTCATAGTGATGTTTTGATTTGAGAAATCATATGAGAAGGAATATAATATATATAACAGGCCAACAGTGAGCTGAAAATTTATGCACGAAGAGATAGGTAATGTAGATCTAAATTTGTCCTTCTAATGCTGGAAAGAGAGCCTACTAGCTCTATACAAAAAAAACACTTGAAAGCAAGCTGAATGCTAAGGCTGAAGTGGAATCTTTGGTATTTCAGAGACAGTTAAAACCTGTTTTCCTATTGGTTGCATCAAAATAAAACATTCTTTTTCCTTACTTGGCATTACCAAGGAACTGGAGATAAGCGACTCTGTGGAAGAAGAAAAAATGGAGCAACGAGTGAGGATTTAGAGAATCCAAAAAGTATTTGTCTTGACTTAGAGAAAAAATAGACATCCTTGGATGTTCATCTTTAAAAAAGATCCTTGGATCTTTTTAAAAGAGGAAAAACTGTAATGGAAAGGAGGGCATAGGAGAAGGATGCTTAGGAAACGGATTCAATGCTGCACATTAACTGAGATATATTGATGTATATATGTTGATTTCAAATTTATAGTGATTTGATCTGAGGGAACCAGAGATTATAATGCATAAGATAGTTGTCTGTGACAGTGGGGAGTTAGACTTAATACTGAGGGAGATTATTTCACTCCTGTGTAGTTCCTCCTGCACCACAGGTTTTTGAAGGTGACAATACTGTGATCCATACTGAAACAGAAGACATCATGAGATAAAACACATAGTCTACATTTACAAATAAAAGTTTATTTAGTAGGATGTTTTCAATAAAGAGAAACATCTACAATTCTGTTTTTCTTGAAATCCTCCTGCTTTTGTGTGTTAATCTAGAATTCTCTTCAACATTAAAAAAAAAAAGGGATAAATTTTGCCATCGACCTGTGGGTTTATGGAAAGAAGAATACAGGTGCCCAACATTTAATCACTTGTGGTTTGGTAGGTTCATAATCTCAGTCTGGAATTTATGTAATTCTTCATGTAGAAATAACGATTACCCACACATTTTTTTCATTCATAAAACAGGGAAAGCAAATACAATGGTTTACATTGTTCAAAGATAAAAAAATAGACTTCCTTTATTCTATATTCATACAATGGATTTTATACCCTTGAGTGTGTCATTAGCAGTTCATATAAAAAAACCCATGCATGTTGAGTCACAAACATGCAGTTTTCCACTGAAAAATAATTTTCATTCCTTCCCTGTCACTTTCATACAGTGTACAGTAGGCTGAACATTAATCTTTTCTACATATGTGTGTTAATTATCAACTTTTTTCTAAATATAGTACTGTATTAAATATAACTAAAAATTAATATTATCAAAAAAGAGAAAAAAATATAAAAACATTCCTAGCAATTTCCTGTTTTGTAATGTCCTTCTCACAGAATATTTTTTCCTTCATGAAAGAAACTCAAAAACACTAAAAAAAAGTTACAAAAAAAAATACAAAAGCATTACAATATAGGCCACATGGATATCAAAATAATTCTCTCTTTTCTTTTTTTCATTTTTCTCTGAATTTTAAAAATCTTGTAAGGACCTATTCCAAAAAGGGAGATTTATATGTTGTATATTTGCAGTCATATTTGAAACAAACTTTAATGCTGCGTGTGCAAATGAAAATTATACTGTCCCTTTGTGAAACAACAGAAATGTATCTATAACATCCAAAAGAACTGAAATGGAAATTTGAGCATAAAGAACAAACTTTACTTAATTTGACAGTGCTTTGAAAATTTTGGAATATTTTATTTTCCTGACTGATTGTTTATCTACTGAAAATCGATGTCCAAAATGTCTGTCTCAGATTAAGTCTTTCTATGAATCTTCAAATGCTTTAGTATCCTTTAAGAAAGGCTTTATAATTAATATGTAAATATATGGATAGTATGCAAGGTACACTCTATACTCTTATTATTCACCTTTTTTTTTAACAGAACGTAAAATTAAAAAAAAAATTGACTGTAACAGATTTTTAAAAGAAATGTGACTTTTTGCTTCTTTGGATTACATAGCCAGCTTTTTTATTTCTTTGTATGTCTCTGTTACATTTACCTGAGATTGTCCAGCATGAAAGGCAGTAGAAAAAATCCAGGATTTTAAAAAAACTTCTGTAGAATAGAAAAACACCCAATGAAGGTGGAGTAGAAAAAACAAAGTCGAGGCTTTTTGTGCTACTTGGTATGCCATATCAGTACTCTAAAGATACATTTGAAAATTTGCACAGATAACCAAGTTGCTCATCCTTCTATTATTTTTCCCCTCTACCTTACTGTGGAATGAGAAATAGGGTTTTAAGGAAATTAGGCAAATACAGATTGTGATCTTAAAACTCCCGTAATTTGCTCTGTTGTTGTGATAGATATTTTAATGTATCTGCTAATGTTTGGCAGGTTGCCCACATAGAAAGTTAGCATGCTGTTCAGTCTTATATTTCTTTAATTAAACTATTACTATCCAGCTTTTTTTAAGGTCTCATTGTGAAGCATATGTGAAAGAAACAAAAATTGCATAATTAATATCTCGGGCTATTAATAATAAATAAACTAGGTATAGTAACAAAAAAATAACTAAGGTTCTGGAAATTAAATCGCCTTAAAATTCTTGTTTGCCACTTGCATCTCTTGAAAATTCCCCCGGATTGGATTTAGTACACCTGTGTGAAAACAGCAACCTTCCCAGATCTCCAGGTTTTGCTTTTTGTTGCAGCTATTGGGCAATGCTGGCCAGGTCCACTACTTTGAGGCACTTATGTTAAAGAAGTATTAAGATAGAATAGAGTCATAGAATGGTTTGGGACTGAAGGCACCTTAAAGATCATCTAGTTCCAACTCCCCTGCCATGACACCTTCTAGTAGACTAGGCTGCTTCACGTCCAGTCCAGCATGGTCTTGAACACTGACAGGGATGGATCATCCACAACTTCTCTGGACAAACTGTTCAAATGCCTCACCATGTTAACAGTAAAGAACTTATTAGGTACTGTCTAATCTAAAACTGCTCTCTTTCAGTTAGAAGTTTGAAGACATTCCCCCTTGTCCTGTCACTGCATGACCAGAAGAGTCTCTCTCCAGCTTTCTTGGAAGTCCCCTCTAGGTACTGGAAGGTCCTCTAAGGTTTCCCCAGAGCCTTCTCTTCTCCAGGCTGTACAGCCCCATCTCTCTCAGCCTGGGTTCATAACAGAGATGCTCCAGCCCTCAGTCATCTTCATGGCCCTCCTCTGGACCCACTCGAGTAGAACCATATCTTTCTTATGCTGGCAAACCCAGAGCAGAATGTATACAAGCCCAGATAAAAAATAAAGTTCTGGAGGCTGTATGTTTCAGTCATGGCTTCTTTCAGTCTCCTAAAATTCAGAATTCTGAAGGCTATAAATAAGAATTGTACAAGTTCAATGCAGAAGAAAACTGTAAGGAAAACAAGGCCCCTTTCCTTCATGGTGCTAAGATTAAAATGTGTTTTCTTTTCATTTTTTTTACACCATTAAACAGGTGTATCTTTAAAATTGCTATTTCATGTGGGATCTGATCTACCTTAAGATTGTGTCATACAAATGAGGATTTATATTCAGTTTCTAAAAGTTGGGGGTTTTTATATATATATTATACATTCCTCAGTTAATTTCAAGTCATCTGGAATGCCTATAAATTGAAAGATTGCTATAATCACCCGTTAATCTTTTATTAGTTAAGAGCAGACCTTTGAACTCAGAAGCAAACTGAAGCCTGTGGAGGTCACAAAACAAGTTTGTATGTCTTTTGCAGTTAATCCTGTTTATAGGTTCCAATTCCTTAAATTTGTTTTCCAGTCCATTGGAAGGGGATTTATTTTGTACTGTTCTGAGGTGATCAGAACAGTGAGTCATATCTCTGAGAGATCCTTTAGTATGGCCAGAAGATGAGTGGGCCACAGGTCTCCTGATCTCTACTGTTGATAGCAGAAGGTAAAAAAAAATCCTCCTCCAGCACTGCAGAACTGCTTAGTGGTCACAGCTGATTACAATGCAGATTTACATTACTTAGGAGTAAGATGGATACTGCATGCTCCCTCAAGATGTCATATAGTTTCTGGGAACAGGATTCTCCAATGAGCAGAGTGGTGAGATGAGCAAGAGATAGGCAATGTCTCTGCAGATTCCAGCATTCTTGGAATTATTTCCGCAGAGCAGAACTTTCCCGCATCCCTGATGTATATGTCCTTTATAGCAGTATAGACATGGAGGGAAATGCTTTGTCTCCTAGTAATAGAGAACACTGTGCTCTTTTGATTTTTATTTTACCAACTTTTGGCTGAAAAACCATGCTCTATAACATTTCTGTTCTTCATATTCTTTCTTCCCCCCTTACATATAATAAAGATTAATTCTCTGGAGGGTATTTTTCACCCCTGAGGACAAGAAGCTGTGTTCTTATATCATGGTGAATTTACATGTAAATGTAGTCAGAATTAAATTAAAGTCTCCAAGTAAAGAATAAATTTGGTGCTTGTAGACTGTTTTAATTCCATTCCTTGCAAATAATATTTTTCTTCTGTTTTTAATGTTCATAAAATACTTGAATGTTTAAAAGCCTTTAAGAAAACAGCACTAATAGTTTGTTGTACAAGAAGCCAGTATGCATTTGCTAAGGCAGAGTCAGGGAAAATGCTGTTTCTTTTCTCTATATGAGCCCATAAATTATGTTGTCATCAGCAAGGATTACGCAGAAAGAAGTCGGAAAGCACAGATTCTTCCATAACAGAACAGATTTCTGTGGGACAGTGTGGCTGGTGATGTGTGTGCAAGTAACTTCAGAGCTTACTGCTAAGTCCTGTCAACACTGTCAGGCTTCATGTTTTTTGCTTTAGTTCAGTAAAAGGAATAGAGACTGGGTTTCTTTATTTCTTTGCTTTAACAAAGAGGGAGCTTCAGAGCCCAGAGTGGAAACATGGGCCTTTGAGTTTATAAACAATTGTTTTTACAAATACTAAACTCACTACTATGCAAGGTGACGTGTACCAGAGTGCATTGACAGTAGATACAGGCCACACAAATGTTAAATTCATCAATCCACTGCTCCACTGACTAAAAAGTCACCTTGAAGTTCAACCGTGTCTCAGGGGTGTATCAGATTTCATACCTCATTTTTATCTTGGGCTAGTACTTACAAAAATCATATATACTCATGCTTTCCATTAGGAGTTCTATCTTGGGAAGAATTACTGAATTTAATCTTCTGCTTTTGAAGATCATAATGGAATACAGGACACTGTTTCCAAAGTTCCCTAAAAATGAATCTGTATGAATCTGTGGCATATGGCATACATGTGTTCACTAATCTTTGAGTTTTTGACTGTTAATGCTTTATCCTTGTAGAGAAATCCCCTGAAATGTAATTTACAATTATAGTATTATACAATCATAGATTACATTGGTTGAACTGCACTCCATCTAGCAAACTAAATTACAGCAGTCAGATCTTTACGGATTAGTATACCATCAACTTCTGTAGATGAAGAGAGAACCTCTTAGTATTTATAGAGATTTTTTTTTCAGTCATACTAACTCCTCGGGTTGCAGAATAAACAGGATTTTGGGACACAACATAACCAGGCTGCGTGACACTAAAGATTGTTAGGATATCCAGCACCCTTGCTCAGCATTGAGGTTTTGCTGTTGCTATGCTTTATATAATACCTAGAAAATTCAACTGAGCTAATACTTTCAGGAGGGAGGAAGAATTTTCTTTCTTTTTCATTTTTTTTTAACCCTTGGGTGTAAATCGTGTTTGGCCTGGAAATTGTCTGATAGTCAGAAATGCAGGCCCTCATGTAAACAAGAAATGAAAAGTAACAGCTTCTGTTGGAGTATTCCAATATCATTCCCAAGGTGGAATAACAAGCACTTTCAGGAGGAGAAGAAGGAGTCTGAATGTGAGGGAGGTGTAAGGAGCAGAACTCATTTTGTAGTTCCCCTTTCACCTAAATGAGAACTAAATTTATCTGGGCATGCTGCTCTGTGAGGGCTTTGGTGTTGATTTTTTTTATTTCCATAACAAAAATCTAATTTTAGAAATCCATGAGCAAATATCTCTTTTTGTTGTGGAAAAACTAGGACTTGGTTTCTGTTTATAATGGGTTATTGTTTTGGAGTGCAGATTGCATTTGTTTTACATGTTTTGAGCTAAATAAAATCCCTCCTTTCATTTGTTACAAACAAACAAACAAAAAACCCAACAGACAAACAAAAGCAAAAAAAAACCCTTTTCTTCTACCATACTTAAAAACCCTACAGATCACATACAGATCATGGCTGGGAGTATTTTGCCATGCTTTTTGTAGTACTTGTGAATAGTACATGTTTCCCAAAAAATGTTGTTTGGTCCACAGTGGTGCAGAGTTTTGACAATAGTATGAATTTTTCATATCTTTTTCTAAGGGAAAGAGGAAAAAAAAACCTTCCAGATCTTTCAGATATGTTATTAACTGTACCTGAAGTTGTACCAACATATGCAAAAATAGGTATAGAAAGAAATATGAACTGACACTTCCATGCAATGCTGTTTCTACTTCATATATGAAAGTGCAGTACCATAACGCTTCTGTCATCTCTAAAATACAACTCAGTAGAAGTTTGCTAAAAGTGGTTCAGTTCTCAGTATTTCTCAGGTCTTATAACTATTCATTCCATTTATGCATTTATCTTTTTTTTCAGTGTAATTTACATAGCATCTTGTTTCATTTCATGTGCTAAAGACTGTCAACTGCTAAGAAAGTCTTCTTAGAAATTTACCAGGAAAAATAAAATAATCCTATGGACAAACAAGCTCACATAAAATAGTACGGGGTTTATTTGCTGGGCTATTTAATCTATAGGGTGCTTTCCAAACAGTGTGGTAGTATGATTAGTAAATAACAGAGTTAAGTAATTTTCCGCAATATCCCAGTGAGATCATTAATCTCCAAAGCAGTCTGCACACAGAAGCTGTAGAAACTCCATCCTTGGAGATTTTTAAAATTTGACTGGTCAAGACCCAGAGCAACTTGATTCAAATTTAAAATTGTGGAGGAGGTAGTTGCTGGAAATGACCTCCAGGAGTAACCTGCAACCTGAGTTGCTCTGTGTTTCTGTGATAGGTAATCAGGGTTTAGGTGGCAGCCTTATGGCTCGTCAGTTTATTTTTCGGTAGAGTGCCGAGAGGAAAGTGTGTGGTTTTGAATAAATCAGTGCAAAGCAAATTTCTGTTAAAGCAATTTCTGTTGAAAAGCAGATTTACACCTTTACATATTTTATTTTATTTTTCTTAAATAGTTGAAATGAGTGCTTAAAACTGCTTGGTGGGTTTGGAGGATCTCTTTCTCTCCCTCCCTACCCCTCTTTCTCTCCTATTTTAATCCCATGAAACATGAAAAAAGACAGAAGGGATTTTTAATCATGCAAATCAGACTGGCTGTTTCAAAACCTTAACTCTGTACATGTGAGGAGTTTTTGAAAATTCACCACTCTAGTCTTTACTTGTAGCTTCTGTAACCATTCGTGTTGTGCATTTTAACTACTGGATTGTCTTTTTAACCAAGATTTGACCTTTTGAACTGCTCATAATTCTTTCTCATCACTTTATTATGGTAGAAAATAGAAGCCTTATCAGGGACTTAGTTTTCTGTCAGAGGCTCTCAAATTAATAAACTCTTCATATCTTTATGAAGGTTTCACTTAACAACATGGTGTTTCTAACATATCAATATGTTAAAATTATTTGGGTGGATTGCGCGGCTTCACTATCTTGAGGATTGAGAGAGGTGAAGAAAGCTGATTAAATATCTAATTGATCTAATATCCCTGAGAGTTTTCTTTCTGGAAACTCTACTTTTAGCATTTGTTTTAAAATCAAGCCCCTCCCCATTTGGCTTTTTTTCAAGCCCTACTGTATCAACAGAAAAATTTTGGTAGAGATAGTTGAGTACAGCATAGTGTCTTTGTATAGTACTTCAAATTTCAGCTGAGTTACAGCAAGAAGCAACTTTCTATCAAAGCAAGCAAAGTTTGTCTATAAGATGGAAAACTGCTTTCAACTAAAAGTCTGTTTTAGCAAAAAGAAAAAAAAAAGCAAACTGTGATTTAAAAATAGCCCTTTATCTGAGTTTCTTACAAGGGCCTCAGCTAGCAGTCATAGCAAAGACTGTCTGCCATTGTATTGTTCAAAGATCACCTTTTCAGATAAGAAGCCTCTAGTCCCACACTCACCTTTGCTAAAATAAATGCTTGGAAATGAAATAAGGAGACAAGTATTAATAATATATTGATATAAAGCATCAAGGAAACTGGCCTAAACTCTGTTTAATTTCTATAAATTTTCAATCTGTTTACTTGGGTTCAAAGAGCAGGCAAGTGATAGTGAATATGCTTCGTATCTAAATTTCAATGTGCAAGAGTGTTGTCAAAGATTTGTGAATGTCAGTGGGATATTGCATGTCTGATAAGAAAATATCAGGCATTAGGATTTCTATGATTGTAATAAGTACCTCTCAAATTATTTAAACCTGTAATTACATATAACACTTGATGAACCTTCCTTATTACCTCTATCAAACCTTTCTAAATCCTACATGAATTCTTATTTTGTCTCCAAAATATTAATACATTGATATCAGTTTAATTGCAATTGTTTTTATATATGAACAAATATAGTTCTTGTTGACATATAAAACAGCCTACTTAATACTATTTTAGTCTTGAAAATGTTATAATAAATAAATGGACTTTGTCTTAAATTAAAATTATGGTGGAGGTTCTTTTTGCTTTTGGCAATGGAATTTTTTATTTTATTATTCCAACATCTAGACCTATGTCCTTTAGACAGAAATCTGCCTTAGTTTGCCACCTGTTTGATTCTTTTAGTGAAGTGAAACTCCTGTTATTGTTACAGAACAGGCAACGTATGAGCTGTGGCTGCTCACAGAGATAGAAAATCAGGACAGCATTATGGACTTCACTCCAGGTCAGAGAGAGGCTTCCTGGGACAATGAATTCCTAATAACTTGTGGCAGCAAGCAGGCAATATGCACTTTGAACATAAAGCTTTTGCCCAAGGGACATCCCCTTTTTTCTTTTCTATTCCTTTTATACCTTCCTAGAGTTTCAGGTCCCATAGTTAACATAACAAGATTGGTTGTAAGAATTTCGACCCACGGTGTAAAGCAGAATTTAGTATTTACTTTTGCTTCTTTGGACTATCAACACATATTGTATGTTACCTGTTATTGTGTCAATAGAAAGATAAAATAAAAATAGTATAGCTCTGAAGCTTGAGGGCTGATGGCATGTTGCTATGCGTGATGGTCATGGAGCATACTAAAAGAAAGGAATTCAATTACAAGCCTTTAGCATAAATCATCCTGAGCAACGATGTACAGATCACCTTGTCAGATGAGCTTCTACGTGCGGTTGTCTGGCAAACTGGAGAATTTATGAAGCACTAAACTGTGTCACTGTCAGCTGGATTTAACATATAGTAACATTATGCTCACATAAAGCTCTTCATGAATGAGATTTGAAAAATGTTAACTGCACTAATCTCAAAGGATCAATGCAATGAATATGATAGTGTGTCTGTGCTGAATATTTCCACTTAGCTAATCTAAACCTATTAGAGTAACTAAAAGACTAAATTCAAATGAAGAAAAGGAGCTTGAGGTAGTATTAGAGCATAAAACTCCCTGGACAAATTCAGTGCCATTTAATGATATATATATAAAGAGAATTTGTTTTAATCCATAGATAATACTCTGGTGTAGGAAGTATAGATTTCTGAATTCTAGGGTTTTTTGTCTTTTTTCTTTAAATGGGTAAAACTTTTAATTTTTAATGAAACATTAAGTTTTAACAAGATGCATTACCTTATATTAACAGATTCATGTAAGCAAGCATTAGCATGCATGCAGCCTATTTGTCGGAGAAGTCGAGCCTGTGGTCTCTGAAGCCATGCCTTTGTATGCCCCCTTTTAGTTCAGGACAGCAACTGATCACCTTCATATTAGAAAGAGAAAACCAGTTAGGAAGAATAATAGGAACTCACTATTGCTCTAAATAGATACATTAACCTTCACAGTTTAGCTTTCTCTTAGCCCAATTTATTTAATCTACATTCATGTGCATCTTACTTACCCAAATATGATGATGAAAATGAATAAGTCATTAAACATATTTGTGTCTCTGTGCAAACTTACTCCCTATAGAATATTGCCTCCATATAGTCTGCTCCCTCTTCTGCTGAGCACTCTAATACTTCCTCTAGTCAAGATGGATCTCCTGCCACTTGCTTTTCCTTTGTCATATATTACCCATTATCAGTCCCATGGAGGAATGCGGTCTTACTGAATAATGTGAAATATGAGGACTCAGACTTACTTAGCTGCCTCTGGGAGACAGCTGAGGGCCCATCACAATTACAGACTCTGCAGTCTTAAGCTTTGAGGGGTAGCAAAAACCTCAGAAGCTGAGGCCGCAGTGAAGTGGTTCAAGAAACCATAAGGCTAGTGAGATCTGTAGAGCAAGAAATTTGTATGTTGTTAAAGTACTCCCCTCCGTTCATGCCTCTAGTATTTTCTCAGAGTTTGTTTTTCTCAGGTCACATTAGGAATTTGATCATATATTCATAAAAATCCTTGTGAATTATTGCCACATTGTTTATTTTTCATGGGCTTATGGCTTTATATCTTCATGATTAAGTCAATCAAAAAAATTATTAGTGTTTTTTGGCAACTGGTTACCAATGTTTAAAAATGTTGTGTCTGGTCAATTTAGGTGGCTTGATCGTAATCATCACCTGGTGTGCTTCCAGTGCCTATTTACAAGATATTGATTTTTTCTAAACCACAACACAGCCCAAGTTGCTTAAGGGAGAAACAGGTATTGCCTGCTGATAACCAAAGCCTTCGTGTTCAATACTGAGATGGGCAGTGTACTCTCAGCTATACTAAACATATACCCTGGTGTATTAGCTTAAAAAAAAAGTCATAAATAGGTAAGTACACTTGTCAGTAGTGGAAGACAGGGTAGCTCCTACATAGTGTATTGAAGTACCATCTTTAATGGGACCTGATAGCGGATTGTCAAGAAGAGGTGCTAAACTGGAGATATTTATGAATTTACATGCACAGTGTCCTAAAACACACTTGAGTGGCTACTTCTTCTGAAATAAATACATTATATGTGTCTCTTTTTAATTCATGTCTTACTCTGGTACACAGACACTAAACTCAGTGAGGCCAACTAGTAGATGATAACATCTTATCTTTCCAGTGCAATTACCTTTTAAAATGAGGAGAACCTTTCACTGAAAAGATGAACCTGTCCATAGCAGGGCTTTAAAATCTTGAAAGATGATGTACACGGACAGGTCATTGACTAAGACTAATATTAGACTAAGAGTAAGCTATCTCTTAGTTTTTGTAATAAATCTAAAGCAAGGTTATAGCATCCTTAGGAAACAGTACCTTAATTAGAGGTTATCCTTCAAGGCACACACCATGTCTTATCAGTGCTTCTTTTATCTTAGAGGTGGTTTTGATAGCAGTTTAGTGCTGTGAGCAAGCCATCTATTTGATAATTAACATCCATTTTCCAGTCTTCTTGTTCTTACTTTGAAGATGTTCTTCCTTTTCAATCGATAATTATATTTTTAAATAGAGGATTATGTGATTAAAAGAAAATTGGTGTTAATTTTAAAGACAGTATACTGAAATTCAATTGTTTTCTTATGTGAGGTGACTTTTCTTATGGGAAGTGATCCTACCCCTCTAGTCTGCCCTTACCAGACCCCACCTGGAGTGCTCTGTCCAGCTGTGGTGCCCGCACACAAGAAAGACATTGATCTATTGGAGCAAGTCCAGAGGAGAGCCACTAAGTTGATCAGAGGCCTGGAGCACTTCTGCTACGAAGACAGGCTGAGAGAGCTGGGGCTGCTCAGCCTGGAGAAAAGAAGGCTCCAGGGAGACCTCATTGTGATTAGATCATTTAGATTAGATATTAGGAAAAAATTCTTAAGGGTGAAATTACATAAAGGTGGTGGGGCACTGGACCAGATTGCCCAGAGGGGTTGTGTTCTCCCTATCCCTGGAAGTGTTCAAGGCCAGGTAGGAAGGGGCTCTGAGTAACCTAGCCTGTTGGAAGGTGTTCCTGTCCATGGCAGGGAAGGTGAGACTAGATGATTTTTAAGGTCTCTTCCAATCCTAACCTTTCTAAGAATCTATGTAGCTTATCTTTTTTGATAACCTAAAGTACATATGGTGGGGATCTTATGGCTTATGTGCTATTTCATTGTTAGCTTTATTTTGATTATTTTATCAGGTCAGAAATACATTTGTATTTACTATGAATTCAGCCTTGAAATTTCTTTTTATTCCCCCAAACACTTCTCTTTTTCCATGCCCCCACTTCACAGATGTATTGTCATGATTTTGATCCATTGTACAATTCAATCTTTAGTGACAACTCAGAATTAACCTTCTTATTGGCTGCTTGTCAGCATAATGAAATAATTTCAGAGCTGTCTGTTTGCCTTCACTGATGTTTTCTATTAAGACTTAGGAAGATCTTATCTTTGTTAGCATTGCAAAGAGAAATTGTCTTCAGCTTTGAACAAATTTCTAGCATTGCCCAACTCCATCCTTTACACTTCAGGTCTAATAGTGGTCATTGTAAGTAGTTTGTTATCCTTCCTCCAGCATTTTTTTATTTTAATAATAAAACTACTCTATATTTCCATTAAACTGTGTTAACTGTAGTAGCATTATCTAACAATGAGCTATCCTAGTTGACTTTTCCTGAAGCAGGTTGGTGTTCTGGGTTCAGTTCCAAAACCTATTACAAAATTCAGAGTTTGCCTTTTAAAAGCTTAACTATCAGCTAATAAACTTTTCTTCAGCCTTTTACAGTAAATAACTTCTGCCTCATATCTTCTACAGACATTCTCTCTGTAGAGAGTGTTGAAGAAACACCTTTTTCCCCTGAATTATTTATAGCATGATTTCAACTGTTAAGTTGAAAGCACACATTGTTTCTAAATCCATAATGAAGTTGTTATACCTTTTTCATTTTTAAAGTTCTTTTTCTATGAAGATTTAAATCCCTTTTTTCCATCCTTACATAGGACTCTGACAAAAAGCATGCATAACTTTTTATTCTCATTAATAAGAGTTTGCCCTGGACCACAACCATCTATGTCTAACCAGAAGGTAAAAGAATTTTGTTATTAAAATTTACCTAGGCAAATATGTTATTTTTGATTGTATTATTGAATCAATGGCAGTAATGTACTATGCATGAATGTCTACTTCTACTGGATACAAAATTAGCAATAGTAAGTATGTTGTATACATGGGATAATATTTCCCTGATCTGCATACATTTTTGTTTCCCAGTTTTATATGTGTTGCTTCTGTCTGCAAAGTGGAAAAACAATGCCTCAAGATTTTGACTAAATTGTCAGTGAGTAGCTGGCATTATGCAAATGAAGACTAATATGTAAAGAAATAGTTAATGATGTTTGTGGATAGTAAAATTTGTGTTTAATGAATAATCCTCAAGGAAATGAAAATTTAAGTAGTGTAAGTCCTAATGATACTTATAACTGCTGAAAATTTTCAGTGAGCAAAGAGGTTGAGCAGACTAAATGAAACATGTGAAATTGTTGTGGTCTAAGGTCCATCATAAATACCAAAATACATATTCCTAGCCTATGTTTATGTATGCTGACCTTACATGCAGACCACAAAAGACTACACAGTTTGTGAACACTAATAAAACACAAGACTTGCCATTCAAGGGTAGTATGGGACTCTGAAATGTCTATAAGTTATTCAGGAGTGACTTTGCTTAGTGCCTTGGTGTCACAGAGCTTGGGAAACCCGGATTTTAAATGGGAACACTTTCCCTTACTTCAAGGTTAGTGATTGAGTTTTTAAAATATATGCTCTCTGTACCCTTTTCAGAGATCCATAGTCCCTAACAAGTCCGTATCAATATCTAATCTGATCTAAAGGTGTATCATCTAACTGCATTTGAAAATGCAATTTGAAAAAGAGATTAAGATAAATGCTATTAAAAGATAAAAGATAGATTCATGCACATTCTAATATTTGACTCAAGGTTGTGGTTTGTTTTTTTTTTTTGCATTTGTTTCATCTTGTAGTTCAAAACCATTTTCCTGAATGCTAAACATAATTTTTACACAAATGATCAAGGCAATCCATAACTCTGTCTTCCAGAAGACATTTACAAAGCTTTCATCTTTATGTATGATTCCTGTAACAGGGTTTGAACAGGAGGAGAAAAGAATTTTCAAAAATTGGTGAGCTTCAAATAAATGATTTCATTGATTTACTTGTTCATATAGCAAATTATCAAAATAGCCTTTGAACAAAATTGATATTTATCTCCCTGTATTTAATTTAATAGATAAATGTAGTCAACATCAGCAAAAAACTGCTGTCTTTCTTAAACTTTTTCACAGACATGTTTTATTCAAGAGGATTATTCTGTATTTATTGATTATATTAAATGGTATTTTTATTTATTTTCAAGATTTCAGTAATTCCTTACAGTAATGTGGGATAAACAGCAGTCAAGAAATTGAAATGGATTGCAGGAAGAGTACATCAATTTCAAACTTTTTTTTTACTGTCCAATTCTTAAATGACATGTTTAATAAAAAAAAAAAGAATAGGCTATTTTTTTAATGGGTATTAACTCTTCCTCTGATGTTTAACGTGTTAGGTGACTAATTTCAGCTGCCCCAAAATCTATTAGTCCTTGTATCGTTGTCCACATGATATAAAAATACTTGCAAATATTCCTGTAGCTTGAGAATTCACACTTCAGCTGGGCTGCCAGGCAACTGGAAATCCTCGGTAAACACAGAGAAGCCTCAAACACTGCCTAGTCAGTATTTCTTTTGGAAAAATAGGAGTTGTCTGGGAAAACCTGGCATACCTCTGTGTAGTCTTTTGTGGTCTGCATGTCAGGTCAGCATACATAAATATTACTGCATCGGGATAGAAAGTATGTTAGAAAATCAATCTGTCTTCTTCTTAGTAGTTCTGATTATGCCCTCCTACTTTAATAGCTGGATTTATAGTGCTAGGGTATGACACAAAGAAATAACCACCCCACACACACACCCCCCTTTAAAAAATATGAGCTAGAATTGTGAAGTTTTACATGTGAACAGTGAGAATTCTGTGAATATTTTAGATACAAAGTCATTTAAAAGAGTTACAAGCAAATTATTCAATCGCCTTTGAGATATCTAAGAAATTTACAAATGGGTTGAAATCTGAGGGATGCACTATTTTGGTTTCTACTCAATAGATACTAGAAAATAATTCTGAATTAAGATAATTCAACACATGAAAGATTTCCTATGTCATGGAACATATAGGGTAGGGTAAGGCAAATACAGCTATGGTTAAAATCAGGAGTCATGCCCAAAGAATAGGTAGTTGTGGACTAACATTCTAACTTCATAATATTGTCTAGACTAATTGCAAGAAATGATGGAGTTTTCTTTTTTCTTGGAGTATGTGGAGATTGGAAGGCTGAAGTTTTCTGCTTTTACCAAACTTAACACTTAATTTATTTACCTCCTCTATTTGTTGTCTGAATCTGTCAAATCATGTATGTTCATTCACAGAATCATTAAGGTTGGAAAACACTTCCAAGACCATCAAGTCTAACCTTTGACTGAGCACTACCATGTCAACTAAACCATAACACTAAGTGCTGCATCCAGTAATTTTTTCAACACCTCCAGGAACCACTTCCTTGGGCAGCCTGTTCCAATGCTTGACAACCTTTTCAGTGAAGAAATTCTTCCTGATGTTCAGTATGAACCTTCCCTTGTTCAGCTCAAGGCCATTTCCTCTTATCCTGTCACTAGCTGCCTAGGAGAAGAGACTGATCCCCACCTTGCTACCACCTCCTTTCAGGTAGTTGTAGAGAGTGATAAGGTCACTCCTGAGCCTCCTTTTCTCCAGGTTAAACAACCACATCTCCCTCAGTTGCTCCTCATATGACTTACTCTTTAGACCTCCCCCAGCTTCGTTGCCCTTCTCTGGACACGCTCCAACTACTCAATGTCTTTCTGAAAGTGAGGGGCCCAGAACTGGATACAGTACTTGAGGTGTGGCCTCACCAGTGCTGAGTGCAGAAGGACAATCACTACCGTGGTCCTGCTGGCAGGATACAAGCTAGGATGTATTCCTGATACAAGCTAGGATGACATTGGCCTTCTTGGCCACCTGGGCATGCTGCTGGCTCATGTTCAGCTGGCTGTTGACTAGCACTCCCAGGTCCTTTTCCACTGGGCCACTTTCCAATCACTCTTTTCCCAGCCTGTAGTACTGCATGAGGTTGTTGTGACCAAAGTGCAGGACCCGACAATTCACTTTGCTGGACCTCATGCTATTGGCCTCAGACCATTCATCCAACCTGTCCAGATCCATCTGCAGAGCCTTCCTACTCCCCAGCAAACCAACACTCCCACCCAACTTAGTGTCATTTGCAAACTTATTGGGGACATACTCAATCCCCTCCTCCAGATCATAGATAAAAATATTAAACAGAACTTGCCCCAGTGCTGAGTCCTGGGGAACCCCACTAATCACCAGCCACCATCTGGATGCGGCACCATTCACCACAATGCTCTGGGTCTGGCTGTCAAGCCAGTTTTTATCCCATTGAAGAGTGTAGATGTCCAAACCATGAACTACCAGCTTCTCCAAGAGTATGCCATGGGAAACAGTAATAAAGGTTTGCTGACATTTGCTGACGTGGACAGCATCCACAGCCTTTCCCTCATCCACTAGTGGGTCACCTGGCCTTAAAAGGAGATCATGTTGGTCAAGCAGGATCTACCTTTCTTAAACCTGTGCTGCCTGGGCCTGATCCTCTGTTTGACCTGTACATGCCACGTGCTCACACTCAAGGTAATCTGTTCCATAACCTTCCTGGGCACCGAGGTCAGGCTGACAGGCCTGTAGTTCCCCAGATCCTCCTTCCAATCCTTCTTGTGTATGGGCATCACAGTGGCCAACCTCCAGTCATCCAGGACCTCCCAAGTGAGCCAGGACTGATGATAAGTGATGGAGAATGGCTTGGAGAACTCTTCCGCTGGCTCCCTCAGGGGAATCCCATTCAGCCCCATAGACTTGTGAATGTCTAAGTGGCACAGTAGGTCACTAACTACGTCCTCCTGGATTACAGGGGTTCTATTCTGCTCCCTGTTCCTGTCTACCTGCTCAGGGGGTATGCCCTGAGGACAAATGGTCTTTGTCATTAAGTAGCTCAGTCTTTTCCTCATCCTTGGTGACAGTGTTCTCCCCTGCATCCAATAAAGGATGGAGATTTTCCTTGGCCCTACTTTTGTTGTTAATGTATTTATAAAAACACTTATCTTTCACAGCAGTGGCCAGATTGAGTTTTCACTGAGCTTTTGCCTTTCTAATTTTCTCTCTACATGACCTAAGGACATTCTTGTACTTTTGCAAAGTTGCCTACCCCTTGTTCGAAAGGTCATAAACTCTTACACCCACAAGAAGTCCAAGGCAGAGGTTTTGTTGACCCCTTCCTTACTTCACCAGGAATAAAAAACTCTATCATTTCATGATCACTGTGCCCAAGACAGCCTTGGGCCACCACATCTCCCACCAGTCCTTCTCTGCTCGTACTAGCTGTGTCTGGAAGTTATCTTCCACACACTCCAGGAACCTCCCAGACTGCCTCCTCTCCACTGCATTGAGTTTCCAGCAGACATGAGGCAGGTAAAAGTCTCCCACAAGAGCAAGGGCTAGGTAAAAGAAGTAGGCAATGTGATTATAAAAAGTCAGGAAGCCATAAAGTCTTTGAGAATAATTGAGTTATGTGTTGATAAAAGAATTCTTGCAGGATGGTTAGAGACAGAAGGTACTTTACATTATTAATTCATGTCTGCTGTTTCATAATGATTGAACTAACTGGATTTACTTTTAAGAGATCAGTGTCGTGTATAGATATTGTTGCATTTGTAGATCATTATGTACAGGACGAGTCACGAATGCCTTTTGTTACTGGAATAAATCCAAAACACAATTCTGATATCCTTTTAAATTATTGAAAATACCAAAATTTTGAAGAGCCATTGTATGCTTACAAAATCTGGGAAAATAAAATAACTGTCATCTCTCTGATTCCAGTGCTAGGTGACTTGCATTTGAGGATCCTTCTGATATATACCTTAGTTACAGTATCATCAGTAAAAGAGGAATACATATATGAAATCTCTCCTCAAGTAGAATAGGATTTCTCATCAGGTACTTTTCAGAAAATCCCATGACAATATGAAATTCAATCTTGAAAATTAAGATTTCATTATATAATCTAACACCTAAACCACCTAAATGAAATGAAGAAACTTTAAAAAACCTACTGAAATTATCAAAATTATGTCCTAGAATGCAAAGAGGAATAATTAAGGATCTATTTGGCTTCTCAGGATACGTGTCTATATGAAAATATGGCCTGTTTGTAATCACTGACACACTTGTTACTGAGTAGATGCCTGAAACAAAATTGTTAAGCAACAGAGACTCTGTTAAGATGCTGATAGCCTGTAAATGTGTGCAGAAGAGCTGCTATGACAGGATAGCAGAATTGATCCTCTTACTGAATTCTTATGACGTCACTCCAGTGCTACCCACAAAAAAAGTGATCTGTTCCTGGTTTTCCTAGATTTGTTGGATAGTTTTGGAAGGTTGATCACTCATAAGATCAATGGGTATTGGCCTGCTTCCTGGCTACTGTAACTTTAAAACAGAGTCACAGATTCTATGATTACTTCTTATTTCAAAATCATTTTAACTGTTGCTGTAAAATGTTAATTTAAGGGGATTTTTCAAGACTAGAGCTTGTATATGTTTGGGTTTTTTGAAAGACTGAGAATTGTAATGAAAAAGAAAAAGATACATTAATATACAGGATAGCAGACTTACAAAGATATTAAATGATATGTTGTCATAAACCCATGCAAACTACAATATAAAAGGTCTATTATTTTACAGTTCGCTGAATTTCCTATTTATGGCAGCACTGTTCCCCATAGTGTATTTTTCTGAGCTTTGTTAGAGGCCATTTTAAATGACCTCTTCAACTAGTCTTTTACAGCTGCCCTGGGAGATTTCAAAGGTCATGTGAAGGGAAATTTCAGGGCACTGTGTTTACCTATAACAACGTTAATGGAACTAATAATGTATTCAGTACATTCTTTAAGGCTAGTTACTGATTGTTAGCATGCTCTTAAGAACTGAAGTAGGCAGTTATTCTGGATTCACTTGAGACTTATACAACAGAAGGGCAAAAAATCAAGAGATTCATGGGATCTTGCATTCCTTCTAATTTTTCGTAATACTTGTTATTTCCTCATCTTTTAGAAAATCTGGTCTTTGTAATATATCCACCATAGGAAAATATTAGCATAATACTTTTTTTTTTTTTTTGCCCAGGAAAAATTATGATTCTGCCCAGTGAATACAGAAATAAAATAGGCTGTGTCAATAGTTAGTAACTGAGGATAATAGATTTAAATATCTCAGATTTCTGGTATTATTTTAGTAAACTACTTTTCTCCCCTACCCATTAGTTTCCCAACTGTGTTAAACTGATGGAAAAGTTAGATAAACACCTTGGCTGGACTATTCCTGTTAAGCTACTCTCATTTATCTAACAGCCCATCCACAACCTGATTGGAGAAGTCAGAAGCTCTTCAGACAGAATGCCCTGACATCCAACATCCTTATTCATGGCAACTGAGAGCAAATTATTGAACCTTGTGCCACAGTGCTTCTTTGTATCACAGGGATAATGTGTCATTCTTCTTGTTTCTTTATTTCCTTGTTTTTTCTTCTGATACATTTGTATTATAAACTCCTCGAGACACCAGTTATCACTTGTTATTTATTGGTGGATTAAGAACTGGAGAAAAAAAAAGGGCTGATTTTGTCTGGGGTAAGTGGGCCCTAATTACTATTGAAAAGCAAAGGCAAATTCATTACTCTGCAAATAGATTTTTGTATACGAGACACTGGATGTACAAGGAAAAAAATCTGCATGAAACACTCAAAAATAGTTTTAAAGAAGAAACCCTTATCCTTCTTTGTTAGGTTTCTGCTTGAGATAGTGTCTTTGAAACAAATTAGTATTTTTCACAGTGATGATTTTATTTCACTGAGCTTCATGTACAGCTGAAATAATTCTACTTTTGTTTTATTAAGAGCAATTTCATTTATGTTATACCTGATCTTCAAACATCTGTGTTTGTGCAACAGAATTTTCAAAGATACAATGTTAGTTTTGGAAGTAACTTTTTCATGTGGTACATCACATTGTCTTTTACAGAACCAATTATGAAGTTTGTTTTTTTTAATACTCAGTGACAGTGCTGGAAATCTCTTTTTTTTTTCATCCTGATTTGATTGGGATTTGATTATTTTCTGAAAAGTGAAGTATTTTTGCATAAATACTAGAGACTAGGTTTCTCAAATGAGTCAAGTGTTTACTAAAAGATAAAATATTGATCTTAGCTTACGCTTATACAGAACCGTAGGAGGGGTGAATGTGAGGTGAGGGAAAAGCAGATAGCTATGATTTGTTATGAGAGCTTTGCCTTTCCATGTATTTTAGTTTAATGATAGCTCTTGTACACACATACACTCCTTCTCTGCATTGTCTTTTATTTGTTCTGTTAGTTTAATTGAATCAATTCATTATTCAGAATTTACTAAGACGTGCTACTGAAATGGCAGGTTAGATGATATTGTAACATACTGTAAGACTAACACATGCCCAGGTCTAGCAAAATGAGGAGAGGAGCCTTCCTGATAATTGTGGCTTCCCCACCACCTGCAGGGTTAGGAGATTGCTAAGTCTCTCCATCAGCCAGATCATCCTTGACAATTTTTAATTATTTGAATAAGGAACACTTACTGTGATCTTCATTTCAAATTTTGAATTTACCAAATTATTCTGGTCACATTGAAACACCATAACTCTCCCTGGAGCTGATTTGTATTTATTCTTTGTTCCGTGAACCAATTTTTGGTAAAGGAAAGAGGAGACTGAAAATGTAAAGAATGTGGCAATTTCAATTCTTCAAAAATTCCATTTTCTTGATCACGGTAGAGAAAAAAAAGTAAACTGCCAGTAATTTAAACATGATAATTTCTGTCATAACTTGACAGCAGATGTGAACAAAAGAGACATAAAATAGATGAAGACAGGCAAATTGAGAGCACAGAAAATAGTGTATGCAGAGCTGGATAATGTCTGTTGAAACAACGTGACTATACTTGGCTTCTATAAATGCTCTGCAGCTAAATTAATGTAAGTCAGATTTTTTTGGCAGGCAATGTTCTCTTTAACTTGTTTCATAAATGAACATAGGATCAAAGATTTTTTTTTTTTATCTCATGGCAAATCTGTTTAATCATTTTTTCCTTAAACTGATCATATACATTTCTAGAAACATGTGCTACAAAATCTGGTTACAGAGGGGAAGGCACAGCCATATAAAGAAAGAAGGCGTTGTGGGAAATTGCAACACTAGGCTTGCTAGACTGAGTATGCTTTGTTTCCTACTTCAGATACCTGCTATAAAGTAGGAGTGCTGTACCATGGGCTATAACCACTGTACATCTCTAAACGGATGTGTGTCTGCATATCCTTGTAGTATACAGTTAAGTTCCTAAAAAAACCCAGTGTGTTTTAATGAAGACAATTTTTAAATCCTATTATATAAGCAAAAAGAAGCAAGGGGAGCTGACAGGTTTTTATTGTTATACTTGTTAAATATTGTCATTATTTTGTAGCAAAGTGGCGGGGGAGAGCTGTAGTTATAACTAGTACTTGTTTATTAAAACATTTATCAGAAACAAATTACTCCTTCTGTCCTTAAGTCCTGGTTTAAATTCTAAACTCATATTCTTATAGCAGCAAATTCTTATTTTAAAATAGTTTGTGGTAAAGGCTTGGTATATTCTCCTCTCTCTGAAAATGCAGATGTTCATTTTTAAACAAGTTACCATATGAGTTACACCTACAGAGCAAATTATGTTTATATTTGGGAGGAAGAGATGAAAAGGAAAGGATATGTCCCCAGCTTCACAGAGCGTTAATGCATGTTATATATGTCTAGTAGTTTTCTCCTGCTCTTTCACTCCCTACAGTTCCATGGCCTGTTCCTCTCATCTCCAGGCCACACTGGTCTTAGCAGCCTGTTTCTACTGCTGCTGTCAATAGCATTCCATGCCAACCAAGTGTCACCTCTTGGTGCCTGTGGAGAGGAGTTTAGGAAAGAAACAACCTCCACAGCCTCTTGACCACTGTCTGATCAGCAAAGACAACAGAGAAAAGACAGCAAAAGTAGCATCTCATGCCCTTTTCATAACTGACATGAAATTTGAGAAAGTAATTTGAGATATGGCCCAACATATGGAATATATGGCTACTCTGCTCTCTTCACTGCCATTAGTCTAGGCCTTTACTGTCAGAAAATTTCCATGGATCATATGTATGTTTCTGTCATGATTTAACCTCAGCCAGCAACCAAGCTCCACACAGCCACTTGCACACTCCCCTGTCAGTGGGATCAGTAAGGGTAAAAGCTGGAAAACTCATGGGTTGAGGTAAAGACAGATTAATAGAGAAAGCAAAAGCTGTGCACACAAGCAAAGCAAAACAAGAAATTAATTCACTGCTTTCCGTGGGCAGGCAGGTGCTCAGCCATCTCCAGGAAAGCAGGTTTCCATCATGTGTTACAGTGGCTTGGGAAGACAAACCCCATCACTCTAAATGTCCCTGTCTTCCCTCCTTCTCCCTCTCCGTATATCCTGAGCATGATGTCATAGGGTCTGGAATATCCCTTTGGTCAGGTTGGGTCACCTGTCCCAGCTGTGTCTCCTTTCAGCTTCCTTGCCAGTGTGACAGTACAAAAAGCAGAAAAGGCCTTGGCTCTGTGCAAGTACTGCTCAGCAATAACAAAAACATCTCTATATTATCAACCCTGTGTTCAGCACAAATCCAAAACATAGCCCAACACTAACCACTGTGAAGAAAATGAACTCTACTACAGCCAAAACCAGCACAGTTTCTAAATAATAATTTGAACCTGTTAACTGTGATTGATCATTTTATGGTATGCTTAGTCTCATAACATTGCATCCTTTGAATACCTCACAGTTTAACCCAAAGTATCTTAAAGTCTGCCCCACTATCTGCATAATCTCTTTGCACAATATCTTTGGATTCATGGTAGGAAAAGCCAATAAAAAAATACCACTGGCATGAAAGTTAGCCCATGGGCATAAACCAGCTGGGAAGTTCTTAAGGAGTGGTCCTGTAGGAGCATACTTCATCTACACATAAGGACATGTCTCACTGGAGATTTTGTTTCAACATGTTTCTGATGACAATGAATATTGGAACAGGCTTACAAGAACACTTAACCTTCAACAAAAAATAGATTCAAAGTAAGCTATTTGAACTGTATATGCTTTGCATCTGCCTAGGCCCCAGCAAGTGAAAATTTTTTATGGATATCGATGGGTCTTATGTTAAAAATACACTCTGCAGATTATTTCCTTGCATCTCCTATGACCTGCTTACTTTTAATAGTCCTGTGTAATAGTGTGGTATTTAGGGTGGAGGAAAAGGGGTTTTTTTGCTATTTAAGATGTGCTTATTTTGACCCAGTAATAATTAATATCTGTAGTCCTGTCATTTCAAGACCATCCAGACCTAAGATTTCCAGATGACTGACTTCTCTCTATTTTTGCCTTATAGTTCCCAAACTTACTTAGAACATACTTCCCTGGACCTACAGAACATTTGTATATTTTATATACTTTCTATTCCCCTACCCTTCCCTTTATATGTATATAGAGCCAGCAGAGCTATCCACTCTTTGCATTATAGTCACAACTGTTATTAATGTTTAAAAACAGTTACACATTATAATGAATAGGCCTTGTCCTTCATGTTTTATAAAAGTAAATTTTGTATATTTTTAAATGTAATTCCAAGTGCCCATTTTGTGCCAGGATAGTCCCACTATCCCGGGACTATACAAGGATATACAAGTGCAAAACCATTCCACATAGGAGAAATAAAATCCAGAATTCTCCCAATATTGCTGTATGATACTCAGCCTATTTAAAACTGGTATAGCAGGGGCCAAGAACTGTTGCATCATAGATAAATAAACCATCATTCTCACTGTTAACATGGATTCTCTATTTTTAACTCAGAAGCCTACTCTTTCATTTTAGATTTGAAAACTCACGAGGGAGGAAAGGTTTGAAGTTGAATCAAGATCTGCAAATTGCCTGACAGGAGATTATCTCCCATATTCACATTAAGGAATTGCAAATTCTTTTGACTTTGAAGTTTAATGGCTCAGGATGTTTAATTTGCTATCAGCAGGACTAACAGTGCTTGTGCTTGTTCCATACGGCTGCAGTCGGAAAAAGAACAGCATCAGAATTCAAACTGTTATCCAGATAAAATTCTTTTTACTTTTCATTTGAGTCAACTTCCAGATTTTCCATCAAAATGCAAGCTTCATTGCACTTTCTCAATGCTAGACCTGAATAGCTTTATCATAACCAACTTCATTAATTCAGCAGGAGCAACTTCTCTCAAAGCATGACATTTCTATGGAAACCCAGAGAAAGCTCCTCCTTGGGCTTAGGAACGCTTTTTTATTTGAATGAACTGGAGATTTCTAGGGCATAGTAACAATAAGAACAAATGTAACAATACAAAGACCTAAACTATATGAAGAGTGAGCTTGATCCAAATTGTAAGCCTGACATTAATATGTGAAACTGAAATTGCTTTCCTGTTGCCATGTCTTAAAAGAATGAAATTAAACACTAAGGACTTTGTGTGTTTCCTGATTTTCTATAGTGCAAAGTAAATCATAAGTCCTTAGCAAATGAGCTACAATAATTACCAGCCTTCTCTAATAAATCAACACTTAATTACCTGTTTGACAGGTCATAGAAGTTTAAAAAGAAGCTGGGAAATACAGAACAAGAAGGTTTATCAAGTTACCCTTATTTCTATCTTGTTTAACCCAATCATAAGCAAAGTAACATGGAAAAGATTTTATAAACAGCTGGCTAAATTATTTTGCACTGAACAACTTAAAAAGCAACTTAGAAACAAATTATTTTGATAAAAGTTTCATTTGAAGTTTTTGATTTTTACCAGTATTCCTGCTGGTAAGGGATAAGAAACAATCTGTAATTAAATTTGATTCCTATTTACATGCTTTGGAATCTAATGTGACTTCATTATGTTTTCTTCATCAAACTAAAACAACATTAGTTGCACCACCAAATTTTCAGAGAAGTTTTTTTTAAAAACCCATTTCTAAATACCTCGGTGTATGAAGTCAGTCATCCATGAAACAACAGATTTACTATGGTAAATATGTTTATTTACTTGTTTATTTACCGTGGATTTTTAGGAGAGTTGCAAAGCTGTTGTTGTTTTATAGCATATATTTTTGTTGAAGTTGCTTTGTGTCAGTGATAAACAAATAAAATAGACAGATAAATTTACATAAAATTAAATAGGTAAGGTTTTAAGTGTGCAACATGTTCTGTAAGCATGAATTTAAGCAAGAAAATCATCATGTTCACATTTTCAGTAGTTCAGAAGATAAATGTATGTAACACTGCCTATTTTAAAGGGATATTTTAGAGAATTTTGAAAAGCACAGTAAGTCCTCAATAGAATTAATTTCATATTCAAATTACTTGGCTTTTTATTTACTAATTTTTGTAGCAAATTTCTTATGGTAGTTATATTAAAAATATCTTCATTTTAGATCATAATATAAATTTTAGGGTTTGATTTCCTTGTTTCTCACTAGAACATCAAATGATAGTTCTATAGTATACTATTTTTCAAAAGTGGCATCCATTTGCAGAAGCATTTCTTGCCCTGTTGGCTTTTTAAGAATGACAGCAAAGCAAATAGTAACTTCTCCGTAAGGTTCTATATAAGGGCTCAAATTAAAAAAAAATAAAAAATATTCTTTTTTGTTGTTGTTTTTGGAGAGAGAAGGGGTTGGTCAGCAGATCTCAAATAGCTCAATGAACTTATGGATAAGCTTTTTAAGATTATTTGGCCCCAGCAGTCCCTCACCAGTCTCCAGGCCACCAGCATGGGTACAGCTGTCAGCAACTGTATTCCTTTTACAATCAAAAAGTTGTGCTCAGCCATGTTTAACTGACAGTGTCACAAGACCTTTAACAATACTGAGCTGAATGATTTATCACAATTCAGCTTATGAATTGCTTATTTCAATGATTTATCTTCATAAAATGCTAGTGACAGCCTCTGCTCTGCATCAGAATATAGTTAACCCAAGTAAGGTATGATGCAAAGATAATATGTTTTCATGATTTATTGACTGTGGGTTCTATAATTACTAATTATGCATATGAAAGATCACCTAATGCATAAAGTGCAACAGAAAATCTGCAATGAAAAATTATTATAGCGGTGCAGTTCAAGTTCCCATTGAAAAGAAATTTTACAGTAAAGAGAGAGATTATATTTTTTTCCCCTTTCTGCAGCTTTTATTAAAAATTACTAATGCAAATATATTTTTTTAGGGTCAGAAAATTTCAAGACCTATCAGGTTTTAACCGCTCTATTTTCCATTGTGGTATCACTTTTGATCTAAAAACTAATGAAATTATTAAAAGGTGAGTGGAATGAAAAAAATAATGGAAAAAGACACCTTAAGTATTGATAGTTCCTGAAGTAGCACCTTTTCCTTAGGCATTGGATAATGATTACTCATAAACACTTAAACTAAGCTAAACAATCAATTTCCTCATCTTTTTCAGATTTAACAAAATTTCTGTCATCTGATATAATTTATTTCTACTCTTGCCTACTAGAACAAAGAAAGAGTTAAATAAAATATAAAGATATTTGTGAAGTAAAAAGCAATAATCAAGTGGCTATTACAATTTTATAGTCAGCAAAGAGGTTAAGAAAAATTTTGAACTATGTATTAGTACTGCATTTCATTGTAATAAACTATTCAACACTGTTAACTATTAGAATCTATTATTATTCCCCTTAAGAAAATGCCTGAAGGAAACAGAACAGGAAATAAACTTGTTATCTATGAACAACATTCATACTTGGGATAGAATCTTTGCCTTGAGTGTCTTCTATAAAAATTTAGATTAAAAAAAATTCTATGAGAATTCACTTACTCTACAAATTTCCCATCCTTTAACTCACCAAAGATCAATGCAGATCCAAGACTGGAGCTGCATTTCAAGGTGGATAGTTGTTCTAAGAATGGCTGTGTCATAATTATTGACTTCAGAGATGGTTTCATCAGTTTCTCATAAACTCAATGTTCAGTTTTTACTTCCAAGACTAAGTTAATTCTGGAGACCTTGCAAACCTGAGCCATATTCTTACCTTATAGGAGCAACGTATACATGCAACTTTCATTAACTGTAAGAGTATCTGGACCTGTATAGCTATTTGATGTCTTTTTTTGAGTGTGTATGCTGTGCAACGGAACCCTAATTACTGATCAGTATTTAGTAGATACAATTTATAATGTACTATATTTTTATGAAGAAATAATATTTTTAAAATAAGTTTTATTATGTGCATTCCATGTGCAAACTACAAAGCAGTAAACCTTGATCTTAAAAAAGAGATATTCTCTTATGTTGTAATTGTAGCAATAGATGCATTTCTTTCTCACTAGTGAATCTTAGTCTCTTTGTTTTACACAGATCCCTGGTTTTAGTTTAGCTGCACATAGAACGTAATTGGACAAATTCAATGCTGGTGTTGAAAAATTTGTTTCTCTAAGTCCTGGAATGCCCACTTTAAGAAAAAGGCTTATTTGCCTGCATTTACTGTCCCATCACACATTTAAACCTGTAAAATATGATAAGTGATGTCAATAAATATTATTTCAGATAATTTTTCAAAATATTTCTATTTCTGAAAAAAATACATCTTTGTAAGTGTATGTTTAAATCCAAAGCAGAAAATTCTCTTCAATGACATAGATATCTATGCTTTATACATATGTATAGGAAGACTTCTGCAAAATATCTGTTATCTAAACTATTTATTTCTGTGCCATAGGAGGTGGTATTAGTATGCTGCTTTGAGTTTGACAATGATTATGTTGAGGTAAGCATTAGAAATTAGTGATTAAGGGATAACAGTTTGTGTTGGGATGACCACAAAGTGACAAAATAGGCACTTGATAGGTAAAAACAAGGTAATTTTAGACCAAGATAAAGAATGCAGTATTTATAATTTTCCTAGCTATGTCTTTGTTGTTTTAAAATGTTTTATTTCCATCATACACTTTTCCATTATGCAATGTTTTAAGGAGATGGTACTGTGAATAAAATTTAGAAGGTCTTATAAAAATACATGGGTTTTTCTGCATACAAAGGGGGAGGCAAACACTGAACAAAGATCAAAGTTTCAAAGTAAAAGAATGAACAGTTCAGTTAAACAAATTTACTTGAAGCTCAGGAGGTATTAATTTAATGCAGGTTGATTCCCTCACTGTCAGAACAGAATCAGTAATTATGAGTGGGTTCAGTATATATAAACTGAGTTGGAAGCAAATTCTTTTATAATGAAATCTAGCAGCAGTTGTAACTGGGAAAAGCTACTGCCTTTCCATTACAATGATTTGGGTTATCACAGGCTGGTAGGTGTGAGGGAAAGCCAACTCCTTGAAAATTTAGGGGTTTTCCATATGCTGGCCTAAATTCTCAGCTGGTACTGAACCTGTAGGTTCAGGACTTCAGCAGACTGGTTTTACTTAGATAACTGCTGGTATTACCTCTCCAGTGGCATTAACCCCAGCTAAACTCCCTGTAGCTTAAGGACAAAGATATATTTTCGTGGATCTTTAATAATTTTTATTATTATTATTATTTTGGAGAAATAAGATTTTAGAGTTGTATTGATAACATCACAATCCCAGATCTCTTAATCTCTCTGTTACTAACTAGCAGATACAGATATCACCTGCACGTGAGGTACATATCACTGCGCTTCTCCCACGTCAGCTTTCCCAGTGTTCTATCAGTCATATTGACAGGGCTGTTCTATTCCTGGCTCTCTGGTACAGGATTCAGTCTGAATTTCAAAGGTAGCACTTCTAGGGCCCAGCACTGCAGAAGTGCTCAGCTTTGATCTCTCTGCTGTGCTGAACAATCCACTGCTGTGCAGCTGTACTAGAAAGAGCTGCCTTTCCTCTCTCATTGGGCATGGGCTGAAGTCATTCCTCGTTTTCTGGGGGTCTGGGTAAACTTTACTGAAATCCATCTAATGCTGTGGTAAGGAGTAGCAAAATTGGCACTGTATATCTGAAGAATGGATAGTCTGATACCTTTTCAAGAGTATGAGGTTTAGTCATTTAGAGCACATACTCCTCTTTGGCAGGCCCTAGAGAAAGATGTAGGTGAGGGGGAATGCTGCCATATTGAACTGGCAGGGAAACAGAGGGGCTGGAGGCACTTCAAGTTTCTTTACTTCTTAGAACTTCTTTTCTGATGAAAGGCTGCTTTCATTAGATACTTGTTTACAAATGAACACATGAAACATGCTTTTAAAACCTGGGACAGAGTTAATGGACAGAATCAGAGTACACATTTTCTTGAGTTTGAGATGTAACCTGCATTGTCCAACAGCAGTCTGTGAAAGGCAATATTCAGTAAAACGCAAAGCAGTCCTGCATTTTAATTATGTTTTTATTATGTTTTTCTTAGCAAATCACTGCCAAATATTTTAATTGTGGCTCCCTTTGAGACAGAATATATTTTATTTTATGGATACCTGCTACTGTTCCCTTAACATAGAAAACATAACATGTAACAATAATATTGTCCTGTACTGACAGGACAAGAGGACATAGCCTCAAGCTGTGCTGGGGGAGGTTCAGATTGGATGTCAGGGAGAATGTTCTGACTGAAAGCGTGGTTAAACATTGGAATCGGCTACCCAGGGAGGGGGTGAAGTCACCATCCCTTGAAGTATTCAAGAAACAACTGGACATGGCACTTAGTGCTATGGTTTAGTTGGCATGGTAGTGTTCAGTCAAACATTGGACTTGATCTTGGAGGTCTTTTCTATCATTCTTAGTGATTCTGTGATTTTATTAAAAAATATTTTAAGTTAATAAAGTGGATCAATTGAAGTTATCATTACATTAAGACTGTACTATGGTACAGTAAAAACTTCATTCTTTTTTTTTTCTCTCAGCTTTCTGGTTTTGAAAAGCATACACCTACTTAGATGAAATATTAATCTGTGCCAGCAAATACATGCAAATGCTGGGCCAAATACATTCTTCTTGTGGCCTTTGAACTTCTTCCTTGCAGAATAGTATGGCTTTTGATAAAAGAGAAAAGGCTGTTTTCTTTCCAAATCAAGATCACAAAGTCCACAGCAAATGCTTTCAACACTTTGGAGCTGGCAATATCTGCAGTAGTAAGCAGTACAGCACAATAGGAGTGGCTCTGCAGAGCAGAACAGGTCATGCTGAGAACTGAAAGTCTGTACAATGTCATTTGCACACCAGACTGGAATTTGGACTTAGTTTGTTCTGAAGAAAATACTGCCCTCGGGCACTGAGACTTCTACTAATACAAAGCAAGGTCCACTACGTAGGACAACTGCGAGATTTGCTTTATTTACACGCAACAAACGAAAAACAAAATGTAGTTTACGTGTAAAACTCTACCTCCAACTCTACAGGAGTCTGGTTTATGCCCAAAACTGCCTTGTGCTCTGCAGAGCTCTATGCTTTTGTTTTGGCTGCAGTCTACTGTAAGGTTAAGTACAGCCTCAATTTGTCATTAACAGAGTCTCAACCACTGCATGGACATTCATTCAAAGAAAATCAGTCTTCGCAAGTAAATTTGGTTCTGGCAGTGGAGTATTCCGGGTTGAACAAATAAATAGTGTAATGTAGGATGAATGTAATGAAAAATAGATCATGAAACAGTATTAATCAATTGGTCATTGGTATTTGCTAGATAAGGTCCACATTTAGTAGTTTTTTCTAGTGGGGAGCAGTGAGTTAGATTTTTCTGCAGTTCATGCCTCTGCAACAGAGTCGCAGGTTCAGCTAAATACTTGTAAAAATTGCTGTATTGTTTTTACAAGAAAAAATGCAAGGTTTCTCCTCTTTATTATGTGAGGCCTATGTACAACGAAGATAAAATTATAAACAGAATTTTTTGTATAATAGGCTTAAGACACGAAAAGTGCTGCTATGTGATTTTCCTTTCAGAAAATCTTATGCCTAGAGCTTTGTATTTCTGATAAACAGGAACATAATGGAAGTGTTACAGGTGCTGATTTAAAAGTATTGCCAAATGAGCAACATAAAGCTATTTTAGTGTACCACTAGTAAGGTGATAAAGCTCGATCACCTCTTCTCCCATCATATGCTTCAAACTCTCAATCATGCATTGATGACTGCTAGAAAATGTTCATTGAAAGAACTCTTTGGATGTCTGAGACAGTTTGGCAGAGTACTTAAAGATGTGCACAGCTTTTATACCCTTATTTCCTACTAAAGCATGTTCTTAAATATTCTTGTTGATTCAGAGCCAAGGCTGGGAAGGTTTTCTTAAATATCAAAACAAAGTTACATTTGGTTTTTGCTCTTGGTCAGAAAATGCCAATTTACTTTCAGTTCAAAGGAGTTTTTTTCTGCTTTTTGTACCTGCTTTTTCTTAGCATCATAACCCTCCACACCAAGTTCTGTTTTGTTTGCAATTAAGTATGCAGTTTACACCAAAGTGAAAGTGCTCAAGTTGGACACCAGTGAGAAAATGTAGGGAACTTGAATTAGTCTATGCTTCTTTCACTGAATACATTATGAAATTGAAAGTTACAGATTCACTTTCCTCCCCTGACTGCAACATCTAGTTATTTTATTTTTATATATTATTTAGCCATCATGAATGTGCAAAGAATAAGCACTATCTCTTTTATGGTTTTATGGATATCTGAATTTGATTAGTCCAAAAATAAGAAAAAGTACTGTAGTTTGTCTGCATTATTCTTTTCAAATTTATCCATCTAAATAATAAAGATATAGTAAATGTTATAAATAATTGTAGTGATATAAAAGTGTTTTAAATTCAGAAAGCCTTTCTCAAAAAAGTGAAAATATGTGGATAAATATGACAGAATAATAGCCATAAAACAAGCATCTTTAAGTTCCATAATATGGAAAAGAAAGTACTTGTTAGCCCACCTAAATCTAAATATTAAGATGCTGAGCATATAGAAATAATAATAATTCAGTACAGAGTGAGATCTGACAGGTGTAAAAACTATAAAATGACATATATTTATGAGTATAATGCTGTTTCTAGAATTTCTTAGAATTTACAAGAAAAAAATTATAGCATTTTCTGGAAAAAAAAATCCAAAGATTTCTTCTATGAAGTGTGTATGTAGGATAAAGAGAAGTTAAATTATCAGATTTGATAAGGATTATCAAAATCAGTATAAATAAAATATCACCAATGGGCAAAATTGTGGCATGTTTCCAACTATTCACCTTAAAAAAGAACCCTGAGCTTAAATATGAAGGCAAAATTTGTCATAATGTTTTGGTTTTGTTGGAGAACAAGGTTTTCCATCATTAAAATACCTTTGAGAACTGCATTTGCCACTGTCTTAGCTTATTGATCATTGAGATAGCTAAAAATGAATAAAATTTAAAATGGAAATAACTTTTCTGAATCATAACTCCCAAACATATTGTATACTTAGTTTATTGCATAAATCTAAATATCTAAAATTTTACTATAGAAAAGCTGTGATTTTGCTTTTCCAGTCTAAAAACATGATTAACTAAACACAGAAAAGCATGGCTCTTGTGATTACATCCTGGTGATTTTGTTATTTTTCTGATTGAATATTAATGACATATTGCTGTATATTTGAACACAGCTGAATGTTTCAAACAAAATATTGTTGGTTTGTTTTCTTATAGTCAGAAATATTAGTGCAAAGTTGTACTGAAATAATGAGGGATTAGGCAGGAATAGTGCTTACCGCACCATCCCGAAACATGGTTCTGGCTGGCTAAAGTCAAAGCAGTGGCAAACCAACCTCTCCCTCTGCCTTCAGCCTGAGTATAGAGGGTTTGATCTTCTAGTAAGAATTGGCAAGAAATTCTAGTGCAAAATATTTACTGCAGCAGTAGGAACTAAAGAACCGTATGCAACCCTGTAGCCTTACATTGCTCTGGTGCGTCATGGAGCTGATGCTACTGTTCTTTCCCTGTTTTGTTCTTAAACATTTTCACTGAATTTTAGGTTACAGTCCTATACCAAAATTATGACAATGTTCTAATGTAGCAGATGTTATGCTGTTAACTTCAGAAGAATTTTGTGCGTGTATATCAGCAGACGGTATAATCTGGAATTCATTTATAAGCATGGGTCAGTACCTTTCAGTGGAAGATTTGATCACACAAGGTTAACTGTAGAAGAATTTGAGATTTTTGCTACTGTAATTTTCCTCAAGGCAAAACTCAGCTAGATGTTATCTTTCTAAGTTCTCCATTATGTATTAAACTCTTGTACTTTTTTTGTATTAGTTAATCTAGTTCTTCTTCCATGTCTATAAGAAGCAAAACATGTTTCTTCTTGTTCAATCAAAGTGCCTAACTCAAGAGTCCTACTTTTAATGTCATTTAAATAGAAATCCTAGATAGAGAGAATACATTTTATTAACATATTTATTTTGCATATGAAACAATCTTTTCCAGAGCTCAGTAGGGAGTTTCTGGTGGCAGCATGTCTTTTTTTTTTTCAACTTGTATACCAAAAAGCAAATAAATACATGTATCAGCTCAGATAAGGGAAATAAAACTGCTATGAGAGATCACCATTGTGCATTTGGCATATTGTCCATGCTAAACTTTCCAGCTGAAAATTCTTTTATTATAAGGAGCCATGTTCTACTCTTAATATTGAGTCTTGGTTTACAGAAAGATCTCAGCTAAGCTTAAGTCCAAGCAAAAATAATCTCTCAATATACATGAGGCATCTAATAAAATATTACAATAAAAACAACTCATGCAGCTGTACAGAATTATCCCCTATAATATATATATATTGAATATATCATGTATCTCGATAATAATTTAAGTCCCTGAAACAAGTCATTATTTCATAAAAAAGAAGGGTTGACAGTACTGCAGCTAAAACATATAAATAAAAAGCAGTTTAAAACAGCGGCAGAGATAAAAGGTTCTCTCAGTTACACTAGTTGGGAACAGTGAGTACTTGGTGAGTGATAGTGGCCAATACTCATTACCATTTATCTTTAAACTCAGCAGGAAAAAAAATGTAGCAGTCAAAAGTTTTCTAAGCAAACACAAAATTACAAAAACATTTTTGTGACAACTTTGAGCCAGAATAGTTGGGAATGTTACTGTCATACTGCAAATTTCCATAAGGATAATTAATAATGTAGCTAAGAGGAAGACAAACTAGTGATTATTTTGTGTGAATATACTGAAGAGTCTGTAATTGTCTAATTGGTGAAGATTCTCAAAAAAAAAATTATCAAAGCAAGAACGACAGTGTATTTGGAAGTTACTGCTGTGAAAGCTTTAAGAGAGAGACATTTGCCACATAAATACATCACATACAACTGAAATTTCTACCCAGAGGCAAGAGAAAACCAGTGATGTGTGAAATGTTCATAGGAAGTGGACACATTTGGAAGAATCCCTGGAGATGTGACATGATTTCTCTAGTCACGGTTTGTTAATGTGCAAAATCTTCTCCTTTGACACAATACAAATGGTAGTGCAAGGTAGGCTGACACCCTCTTGTTTCATATCCTGTTGTGTCTTGGTATCTGCAATATCCCTCTTTCCAGAGAGTTTTTTAGTTCAACCCTCTGTGGTTGAACAACTCATGCCACTGCTTTTGGCCCTTGTGTTTTAACAGCAAATTCTTAATTTTGTCCAGGAGTCTCTAGTCATTGTTGTTCAGTTCACAGTGGTACTGAATACCTTGATAAAAAAAATTAAATAGTTTTTTAATATTAGGTCATCTCAGGCTGGAAAAGTGGGATTTTAAGTATGTTCTTATAAGTTTCAGTTGTAGTAACACATGCTGTAACAATTTTAGTTTGGAAGTCTATACAAAGCTGTGTCTTCTTTTACTTTCTCAGTTTATTATCAATAGAAATTAATTTTTTCCTGGTTATAATTATGGGGTTTTTTTCTGTTTCTTCTTTTTCAAATGTAATGAAAATGAAAGAAAAATAGCTTACAAGCAGAAAGTATATTAGGTCTTTCATCTGTTCTTACCCTAGGTTGAACCAGGTTTGGTAGAAACATTTCTTACTGATATGTTTTTTAAGAGTCTTCTGCCACTTTTATTCATAGTAATGAATATTCCAAGAGTATTGAGTATAACACCCCATGTTATTTCAGGACTTGATCTGATATCTTAAACAAAGATGTGAAAACTTCAGGGAAAAAAATATTAATTTAATGTTTATATGTATCTGTTTGCGATGACTATTATTTCTTTTTCATAGAAGGTAATATTCTTTTGAATATTTTGAAAGTTTGTCTTCCATTATAGTTGTCCTGATATTGTACATCCCATTTAATTTTAGAAACAGCTCATTATATTGCATTGTGATTTATTTTGGCAAATGATATTTTGCTAGGGTGACCTAGCACCTTTATCTAGGTGGAGAAAATGTCACTTGTTAGAGGCTCTATAACTTGGAATTTGTTTTTACTAGAGCATTTGCTACTTACTTGTTGACCCAACATGACCTCTCTGCACAGTAATGGCTTGAACAAACTAGTACCCTTTTGCAGTTCTTAACTTGCCAGACAAACTGGCTTCCTGCCAGATGCTGGAGACAATATAAGAAGTGAATGAAGTCAGGTGTTTTTTTTAAAAAAGATCTGAATGAATGAACAAATCCATCTGCTTTACTGCTGTCAGTATGGGGAGGATGGTGCTCCCCTAAGATTGTAGGGTTTGGCAGAGGTTTTCTGGTTTTGCGGTGCCTCTGTGATAACGTCTTCATCTTCTGTGAGTAGCCCCACATCCCAATGACAGGATTAGCTGTGAACTCACCATCTATGTGCATGTTTTCCCCTCCTATTTTTCCTTTCCCTTTTCTTGGAAGTACCTAGCTTGATATATGTCTAACATGAGCATAATGTACCCTTTGGGCTTGTTACTCACTATAGTTAAATGGATGAATCAATATATTTTCCTTCTAAACTTGATCATAGAAGCAGTTAAGACATATTCTTTATTAATGAAAGGTAGAATATGGCCTTTTGATGGGAAAGGTGAGTGACAACATCTGTGGTTAGATACAATTATGCCTGACAGCATGGACATTTTGGTAGTTACAAGTCTTGTATTTATGATATAATGTGGAGGTTTTGGTAATAGTTACTTTAATAACAATGCTTTGTTATCACAGTAAAATGATTTCATTTCTGCAATAGCCTTTATTAAACCTTATGTAATGAGCCCGGGAGAGACACCCACAAAACACTTAGAGATAATAAATGCTGGACTAACTAAAATATTGCAATGTTTTTGTGTTCTTCATAGGCTCTGGTCTCAATGACGGGCAGTGGCATGAAGTTCGATTCCTAGCTAAGGAAAATTTTGCTGTCCTCACCATTGATGGAGATGAAGCTTCAGCTGTTCGAACAAACAGTCCTCTACAAGTTAAGACTGGCGATAAATATTTCTTTGGAGGTAAAAAAATATTGAAACAAATATGTACTTAAAGTGCTGTGTCTTTTAAGCTATATAATAGGTCAAATGGAGCTCAGGATGTAATTCATTCATGTGGATTTTATTATGGGTTAAATGCCTAGGTGCTGCTCATCAAAGAGTAAACTGCCAAACGATTTCATTTTTAAGAATCTTTTTATATCTTCTTATCCTTACAAAAGAAACACTGAGAAGTTCTCTACAATGGTCAATCTAACTTGGGATGATTTTTCAAAAACATCATTGTTCAGGACAAGTATTAACCTTTTGCTGATTTTTATCATGATTGTGGGTAATTAAGAAGCTTGCATAGCTTGAAGTTGAAGCCTTGGATTGTTCATTATTTCTGCCTTTTGACAGTCCATGTAGTAAAAAGAGATCTTGAAAATTGTACCTTGAATGTTTATTCTTCTTGCTCTTCTATGTTAGAATTTATGAAAATCAAAAAAAGACTGTCAAAACTCTTGGATTTTTTTTAAATTCATATTTAAATTTCTCTATTAAAAAGTGCATTAGCATGCCAAAGATATTTTTGATACACTACTTACTATCTTATAGGGGAGGGTCATTAAGGGTTTTTTAACTCCAATGTAAGTACTACTTTTCATATTGTTAGCCAGTCTTTTTATAAAACATCCAATTAAGCAATGACCTACAATCTTTGTTCTAGCAGAATTCTCAGCAAGCTCAAATGTTGACATAAAAAAGTTGCAAGTTGCACTTTTGCAGTGTACCACACGTGAGGTTGTACATGAAGGCTTCAGACAGAAAACACAAATTTTAAAAGTAGAATTTTTCAGTGTTGAAACTCGATCTTTTTTCAAATTTACAAGTTGCATATCTAATAAAAAGAAAATATAAAGGTGATACTATAGATAGTCATAACATCACCCAAAGGATGGAAAATTTAGTGGTATATGAAGTGCCCTAAGTAGAAAAGGAAAAATATTTTCAATGTTATTTTCATTTCATTGTTATCAAACTAAAGTTGGTCTGTCATGATAGTTAAACTTCCTGTTGCTGCAAGATGCATCTTTTCCGATATCCTTAATTCAGCTAATACTGGGGTTTTTAGCATATTGCCTCAAATAAGAGTCCTGCATAGCCAGTTGCCACATGCTAAATCATGAAAATTATTTAGTTGTCAAAACATAGTACCTTCAATTTGTCAAAACAGCCTAGGACATGCTAATTAAATGAAGTTATTAAGCACACATAGGAGAAAATGAAAAGAAATGCCATACATAATACATCCAGTGTTAAATTCTACTAATTTTGATAGGTAAAATCCCCAGATCATTACATTTCTGGAGAGAGTGAGATTGATTGATTTCTTCTGAAATGTCTTTTGCCTCTGACTCTTTGGTTGTGAGGGATAGATTGTCTAGTTCCTCCAAGTAGTTTCATACCCTTTCTCAGTCAAAAGTCAGAGTGATTTGTTGTCATTTCAGCTGGACTGTGAAATCTGCTTGAGTTGTGATTGTTGACCTGTACTTTCCAATTCCATTATCCTTCCTTAAAATAAAAAAAGGTGTGCACGTAGATATTGTTCTAGTGGGATATGAAAGTCAATCATGAATTCCCTGAAGTCTCATTCTCACATCTGTTCATCCAAATGCATGTTCCTGTTGCATAAACTATGGGGCATTTGTTTTTCTTTATTATCTTTTATCCTCTGGAAGGTCTTCTAAAGGTATATGAAAAGAATAGAGCTGTTCTAACTTTCATGGCCAATTTTATTTCAAAATAAGTCTGCATTTGCAAAGCTATACTTATTGCACTTTAACTGTCTGAAACTATGAATCTGCAGAAGCTTTATTTATAGAACCCATGTATTTTAGTATGTTCCCACATGAATATTGCTATATACATATTAGTTATTTTGATATATATTTATCTATTAATTAGAGATTGCTTGCAACTTCAACCCTATCTTTTTGATGCATGTTAAAGCCTGATCTTCATATTCATGATCTGCATCTTATAAGGAAAAGGTATTTTTGTTCTGCTCCCTCTGTATTCCTCCTTATTTTTCTTTGCAAGCAGTCCAAGTTATGCCTTTTAATAAACAATATTTGCAAGAAGAGTATGTAGAGGTGAGAATAGTGAGGAACCTCAAACATTTGGGCCAGGAAGTCATCAAAGAAAATGTTTTCATTAGTTTCACTAGGAATAAGTTCAGATAAGATAGCATCAAATACTTCTTTTCTGCAAATATCTGTAATTTGTTAGGAAACTGCCTCAAATTCAGAGAACAGTATGTTTGGTTTTCTGCATACTGCTAGATGACTTGGAGAAAGAATTATCAATTCTTTGATGTTGATACATTTCATTGTGAAAGTGAATCTAATTGATTTCTTTGCTAGCCAACTGAATACAATAGTTAGATACTTAGACTATTAAGTCTTTGTATTATGAAAATGTAATAGGTGCAGAAGTTAAATGATGAGTTTTAAAAATGGCAGCGTTATAATATTCATCCAATCCCACTGCTATATTACTTGATCTTTCAAAATACCGAGAAGGCTCAGTCTATTGATTTTGTGTTTGGAGAGGTTGTACAGAACATCTAGAATGCTATGAACTCTCTTCCAACAGAAATATTCCTATTTTCATCTTTGAAGGAAATACTATATGTATGCAAATGTTCTGTTCTCCAAACTTGTCCTTTCCCTGATTCCAAAATAAGCGTGCCTCTTTTTATTCCTGCCTCCTAGTGTCAATATAGCAAATATATACTACAAGCAATGTTGTTGTTTTTGCCGAAGAAAAGATTTAAAAGTTGCATTTCAGTACTGCAGTACAATATTTTATCAAAAATATATTGGAAAATTGAAAAAGAAAAATAATTACAGTGAAATGGGTACTGCCTCATACTAGTAAGGAGAACACAAGATATATTTTTTCTGTGAAATTAGCTACAGATTTTACTGTAAGAGAAGTAACACATTTAAATATGAATTTTAGAGACAATATCCGTTTTTTAGAAAAATTATCATTTTCATGTATTTTTTCATGACTTTTCCTGGGCAATATCCCATATTAGTTTCATAATAAAATAGACAATCTATCAAAATTGAGAATGGATTAAAGATTGAGTGGATAAATTAAACATTAGTATGCCTAATGTAACAATAAAATATTATAGGCAAATCACAACTATTAAGTTGATTTATACACAGGTTTGCAGTGATGTCTGTATAAGTCCTTAATTTTACAGTATTTTCATTAGAACTTGATCATGACTCAGTCCATTATAACCGGAATGCAGAGACATAGGGTGGTTGTGTGTTTATTCCTGGCGTTACAAATTTTGGCACAGACAGGAACAAGCCTGTGAGTCAGAGTGGTCCATCCCTCTATGTATGCAAACAGGCACAGTAAGGGCCAGCTGAACACTGTGTTCAATGACTGGATTGCATAAACAAAGGAATAGCTTGTTTGGACATCGAGGGGTATACTGGGCCTGGTTGGTCGACCACCCTCTCTAGTAGCAGCCTCCAGCTACCATTTTGAGAAAGGCTTTTAGAGAAGGAAAACCTGATGGTCATTCTCTCAGTTTCCCTCGAAACTGTTTCCTAAATTTGTTCTGGTTATTCCTTACTTAGCCATTCATTTGAATACAAATGCTTGTCATTGACCAGCAAACTCAGATTTTTGCAACATGTACAGCAGTATTTGAAAAAGGAGATGTGGAAAAAAGAATATTTTGTGTCTTCTGCCGATAGAACTAACTTTTCTAGTTTTGAAAAATCGTAAGTAAATCATGAGGAAATCATATGAATATTCTTTATTTCTCTGTCAGAGAATATTATGTTCATTACAGTTATAGTCGTTTTTTTCCCCTTGCTTTGTGCCTCTCCAGTGCTGTCTCCCAGCTCTACTCAGATCCTCTGAAGGGGCAGACAGAAGTGATGTTTTATTCAAGCCTAAAATGTTAGGGGAAGCTGTGTTAAGATCAGGCATTTCTGTAGATTGTGTGAATGTGTGCTGGTGTATGTGGGAGGGTGGGTGCTAATTGCCTATTACCCTTCTGTATAACTATTCTTCTCTCCCTACTGGTTTTATTTTCCTTCCTTTTCTTGTCTTGAATTTTGGAAACAAGTGAACTTCCCTTCCCTACTAAGCTCTAGAGAATGATGTTTCTTTGTTGTTTCCAATTATCTCCATAAAACAAAAAAGCAGAGCAGAGAAAGTGAATCGCAAAGTGAAAATGAGTCCATTAACCTCATTTGCACAGTTGGAGGCATCTTAAGCTTTCACTAAACCACCTAATAGCTGCCTGGTGTCCAGAGGAAATATTTCATCAGAGACGTAATTTTGACTTATTTCTATTTTGTGGCATTTCTTTTTAATTTTATCTACTTTCCCTCTTCACTGGCTCAAGGGTGGGAGAGTTTTTAGTATGAGTGTTAAATTTTCATTGAGAAGAAAAGTGTGCAGCAAGCACCTGTCAATCCACTATGTGCTGCTTTTTCTGACAAGCAAGATGAATGGAATATGCAGTAAGTTTCCTATGGGACACCAGTCTATGGTATATAGGAAGTCCTCCCTTTCTGTACAAAACACACACTGTACAGAGTCTGGAGTAGAATTCATTAGTTTTGAGAAGTTGTGTTGGTCTAAAATTCTGTAGAATTAGAGGTGGTGGAAGGAGGAGGGAAGTCAAGCAAAAGAGAAAAAATCTATTCTTTTGTTTCCCATGTGCTGGGCTCTTCTGTGAATCTTCCCTTTTTAAAGGCCATTGGGGGGTGTGACTACATTTTTCATCAAGTTATTCATTGTTATAATTGTGTGAATTGGTAATTAACAGCTGTTATAGTCATGACCAGACTTTCTAGGTAGTGTCACTGGGAATTCAAAAGCACTTGAACTATCATAATTGCAAGTATTATCAAATATAAAGAGGTCACATTTATTTTTTTCTGTAGCTCAAATTCAACTCTGTTCAGCTAAAGCAAGATTGAGTTGTTAGGTGTCACGTGACAAATAAATAAGACCCAACTAATGGCAACTCATGTTATTTATTGCCTAAAAAAAATAAAAGATCCTGCTGACATAATTCTTCCAAGCCTGAAGCTTGTTAAGTTATCAATAAGTAACAATGATGTTTGGTTGTTATTTACATTTCTGTATGTTAATCAGATTTTTAGTATGTCAGGGTTTTAATTTTGCTGTTCATTTGTTGTTTGTGGTTTTTTGGGGTTTTCTTTTGCATGTTTGACCACAAGACAGAATGGTCAAATTTGCATTTCTTGTGGAAAGTATGTTTTCAGTGAGAATTGAGATCTTTCTTCTCATGGTCTTGTGCAGGGCCAGGAGCTGGACTCATTGATCTTTGTGGGTCCCTTCCAAGTCATCATATTCTGATTCTGTGATTCTCTGCCCACACCAGCTGCCACATTGGACAGCAGTGGCACTATTTCAGGGCTCCCTCATAGCAACCTTCCAGTATCTGAGGGGGTCTATCAGAAAGCCAGAGAGGGATTCATCGTCAGGAACTGTAGTGATAGGACAGGGTACAATTGGGTACAATTTGAAAGAAGGGAAATTTAGGTTAGATATTAGGAAGACATTTTTTACTGTGAGGGTATTTAGACACCAGAACAGGTTGCCCAGGGAGTCTGTGGATGCCCTATCCCTGGCAGTGTTCAAGGCCAGATTGGATAAGGCCCTGAGCAACCTGATCTAGTGCAAGGTGTCCCTGCCCATGTCAGGGAGGGTTGGGACTAGATGATCTTTAAGGTCCATTCCAACCCTTCAAGATGCTATAATTCCATGATCATAGCTTTACTGTAAGACCCAACACAAATCCATGAGGAGAACATAAAGGAATATCAATGTAACTCAGAGTATAATATGATTTTTGCGTATCTTCAGCATTTATCTTCCTGTATCCTCAGAGGTCAATCCTACAAAATAATGATAAACACATTAAATGGAAATAAGAGAATTTGAATGGGTTGTATATTTAACAACCCTCATGCTTTGGATTGTTAAATCTGGAAAACTTATAAGTCAATAGATGAGGAAAGAATGCAGATATGCAAAATTTACAAACATGAGCAAAGAAAGAAAGCGGTGCTGTAGCAAGTAAGAAAAAAAGTAGATGGCAGACAATTATAAGCCTCTCTCTAGTATTTAATACATGACTGAAATTCTTTATTATTTCATCTGCTCTCTTCTACTATGAGCACAGAAACACAGTTGAATTCATAATCCCTTTATACAACTGACAGAACTGAAGGGAGTCAATCAGCATTGCTCATTAACTCTTTGAGGTTTATGCTTTTTTCATCATGTTTAAAGTCTTGTTTATTTCATTCAAATAAATGAGACCAGGCAAACTAATGGTGACTTTCTGTGATAATTTTCAGTAATGTTTCTGATGTTATAACATGCCAATATGCCAGTTCAGCAACACATTTTATACAAGAGTACAAACAGAAATACTGGAGATAGATTGATGTCCCAAAGAAAAACAGGTGCAGACCAAAAGCTGGTACTATGTGCAAGCGAATAAAACATCAAATGCATGATAATGTCAGTTTAGGAATGTATATATAGGGGCATGAGTCTTGCTGGAGTAACTTCAGCTTTTGAGTGAGGATCTATTAGATATGACAAATCTCTATCCACAGAAAAAAAATGAATGGTTTTGAAAAGTGCTTTCCTTTTTTGTACAACATAAATCTCTTGTTAAGATGAAGATGTTAGCCACAGAATATATATCTAGAAGTTTCTCAAAAAATAAAGTGAAGGAGCTTAATCTCTTTACTTTCTTGCAAGCACTAAAGCATCTGTGTGCAGCAGAAAAGAGAACATTGAATTTTCCAATACATTTTCTTTACTCTTACTGACATTTAAAACAAAAAAAGAACAAAGAATGAAGAGGAATATGTACCATAGAAGGTAAACCTGAATGGACATGGGAAGGAGTACACTGACTTAAGGGCACTCCATTGTCTGTAATTCTGTGTGCACATGATTTATTTCCTTTTTCATTAAGTATAGAAGTCGTACTGTTGCCTGAGTGTTAGTCAGAAGCAAATTGTATCCAGTCTCAAAATATTACCAAAAATTCAATTAAAAATAGAGGAAATTCACTATGGGGTATAGCTCCTAATTCTGAAGGGAAAGGAAAAGGGCTTGTAAAAATTAGTAACACTTGTTCTGAAAGAAACACATTTGGAGAACAAAATGTCTGTTGAAAACCCAGAAGAAAGCTACTGGAGACGCACTCAAAAGTGACAATTATACCTGTATTCTCTGTGGTCCTCCTGCTGATGCTTTATTAGGTCAAGCTACAAGAGCTTTGGTACCAGTAAGTAAAAAAACTACCTATAGAAAGAGAAGGGCAGGTATTTCAACAAGCGGTGAAAGTTGGTAGGAATATTAACTAGTACTAATCACTAGACAATAGTAATTAGAGTATTATGGTTTTAGAACACTGAAAATTAAGTAGTCTATTGATAGCATTAGGAATCATAAATATCTGTGTGTGTGTGTTGAATCATGTGAAAAATAAACACATATGCTTTTCTGATGTGTGAAAATAATCATAATTGTAACAAATAGAGAATGCTAATTAATACTCAAACAGCACTTTAATCAACTTAAACTGTTTCTCAAGAGTATCCTGGCTCTGCTTCTAGGTGTATGAATGTGCTTATTGCCCACAGACACAATTCAACACACCTACATGGGGAGAAAAAATAGAAATAAGAAAAGAGAAATTCTTGGTGCCATCAAAAAGCTATACTGTTTTCAGAGGTTTTTCTTGCTTTGGGGAGTGACTTACTGGTGCTTCACAGTGGATTTTCCGTAGTGTCATATTATCTGTGATTTTCCTCTTTAAAATCATAGAATCATAGAATGGAAGAGACCTTAAAGATCAGTCTAGTTCCAACCCATTTGTCATACACAGGGACACTAGATTAGGTTGCTAAGAGCCCAATCTAGCCTGGCCTTAAACACTTCCAGGGATGAGGCACCTACAGTTTCTCTCAGGAACCTGTGCCAGTGCCTCACCACTCTCACAGTAAAGATTTTTTTTCCTCATACCTAATCTAAGTCTACTGTCTTTCAATTTAAACCCATTCCCCTTTGTCCTGTCACTGCATGCCCATGTAAAAGGTCCCTCTCTTTCTTCCTTGTAGAGTCCCTTCAGGTACTGGAAGGCTGCAATTAGGTCACCCTGAAGTCTTCTCTTTTCCAGGCTGAAAAATTCCATTTCTCTCAGCCTTTCCTCATAGGAAAGGTTCTCCAATCCTCTAGTCTTCCTGGTGGTCCTCCTCTGGACTCGCTCTAGCAGGTTGATGTCCTTCCTGTGTGGAGGACCCCAGGGCTGAATGCAGTACTCCAGGTGGAGTAACAAATGATAGAACCTACCTTGATCTCCCCTTTTCCTCTCACCCCTCTAAACGTGAGAGAAATTTTCAATTGCATTTCAATGTTTTAAGTATGTAAATTAGAACCTATTAGTATTGTAAACAACATTAGGCAACAAGATGGTTAGCTGCCATTGATTTTGGTGATAGACAACTGAGACACATATCAGAGAATCCTACTTATCTATACAATTGTAAACATGAATAATTTTGGAAATCTGATTTAATGAGTCGTAAATGCATGACAAGAGAAAAAAAAATCAAGATATGTTCCATAAATCACAAAAATATAATGTTTGTGAAACTGGGAGAAAGAGCAAAAATATAGTCATTTAGAAAGAGATCTGAGCTGAGAATGGTTCTCAGTGCTGATTGTAAATTCTGTCCCGTGTATGTAACCTGATTGGAGCTCCAATTATAATTACTGGCTGCTGCTTCCACTGTATAAGTAAACTGCAGGTATCCCTTAGTGTCTAGGGCTGGCTGTCAATTAAATCCTTGCATGCCTGCAGACCCAGGTTATTATCAGCTTCCACTGAAGACAACAAATTCCGTCATATAAAAGTGGCAGCCTAGAGCTCTAACAGGAACAGTTATTAGTGATGCTTTTGTAAATCATGAAGCAGATTTTAAATGCTTGTATCTTTCCAAAGAAAGATCATTATTGAAACTCACAGTCAGTGGCTTAGACCTGATTTATCTGCATAAATTGGAAAAATGGAACTGTGAAGCTGAAAAAGAAGGTTTAAAGCCTTGTTTTTTACTTACCAGCAAAGCACTGATCTTACCCGTATAGTACTTTGAAGGGGGAAGCAACAAGTTGGAGATGCATAAATCTGCAGTGTGGATTGCTCATGGCAACTGGCTTATTGCCCAGCTTAAGGGCAATAAATTACCTTGTCACTGTCTGAGTATGTCTGCTTTGAGTTTAATTTGGGGTGGAGAAGGTCTTGGTAATGCAACATTGAATATGTAAATATTGATGATCCCTGTAGGAGAGAATTGATAGTTAACCAGAAAACTGCTGGATCATATTGGGTTATTAAATCCTGCCAAAGACACTGCCATTAAGCATATCCACTGAATGGCCACAATTCTTGCTTTTTTTTTCCCTAAGACAGAGCAATTTATCTGAGATTGAGCAATTAGCAAAAATACTAACCATAGAGCTGTTAAAAAATATGTTTATGAATGAAGAGAAGAAATATGAGACTTTTGAGGGATGGTGGTCACTGTCAAGGTTATGTTGGAAACTGAAGAAAAGTGAAACTAGATCTGTTGCCATGGCAATAAGGGATACTCAGCCTCTTTGAGCTCATCACCCATGATACCAAGGGTGTACATAACTTGACTGATCCCAAGAAGTGATTTTATAGACTTTCTGGTTTTGGACTGAGACCTGCAAGCTCATAATTTGATCTTGTCCAACAAATCCAAGTGAGATTAGATGCTGTGACCAGTAATATGCAACGACTGAAAATCCTTCAGTAAACAGACTTTTATTTGTCAATAAAAACAAGTCAAATAGTGGTGCAGAATAGCAGTGTGTATGATGTTCATGTATTTGTGTAGGAAGTATCTTGCTATAATCTATAACAACAAAAGTACTCTCTAGAGCACACTAGGGATATTTCCTTGTGAATATTTTTCCAAACAGATGAGGCCTTAAAAAGAAGCAAGCTCTAATGATGTTTGAAAATGCTTCATCTGCTTCTAACACCTACTTCATTTTTATTATTCTTACTGACCAGACTTCTGAAAACACTTTCTGTACTTGCTTGTCATTTTTTCAGTCATATCTTTTTTCCAACACATTGATGTCAGTTTTTTAAAAACTGCTTCTTATATTTGATTCTGTAAGTCAGAAGCTTTCTGTGGAGCTTTAGAGTAAATTACTTTTTTTGGTAATTAATTAGATCTGTGGTTTCACTGGCATCATAACAAGACTGAGTAGAATTTTGAAAAGAGATTTTCAGAGACCCCCCTGTTCCCATGATTTTCATTCATAGGAACAGCTTGCCTGAAGTCTGACTCTCTTGCTTTTTTGAAACTCTCTTATTTATGACATACAACTAAAAGAAATCACAAGCAAATACAGAAAGTGTTTTGGAAAGTCTGATTAGTAAGAATAATAAAAAAGTATTGTCTTTGCAATTCATATTCTCCTTAGACTTCATAAGTGCTTTTCCTCGTATTTTGTTTGATTGCATAGTCACTATGGCTTTTGTTAAGAACTTAGCTGAAGGAGAAGAGAAAACACAACTGGGAAGGAAGAAGAGCTTTTTGTTATTTGAATGTCTTAAAGATCATGGTGTGAGTAAATAGTGCTCATGCTGTTAGTGACTCAGTTATTCTGTAGATATATGATGAAAAACTTGACATAACAAAAAGAAATGGAATACTGCATGTCCTGATGCATGTTGAAGAAAGGTCACTGAGGAATTATGCAACTGGAATAATAAATTACTCTTAAATCTTTTCGAGAATAGTAGGGCTCTTTTTGTCAGTTATATACTCCTATTTTATTTTTAAAAGGATTTTATTATATTTATGGTCTCAACAAAAGTCAGTTAGGACAAGTCTTTATAAATGCAGTGAGTGATCTTTTCAGGAATCCTACAAATATTAGCAACGAGATTATAGTCATATCTCAAGTTAGTGCCCAGAAATATAAAAATATCACAGCATCATATCTACCTATCATTTGATAAGTGGATTTCTTGTTTGGGCCTATGGCTATATTTTGCTCCATAAAAGTAACAGTTCATGTTTCTGCTTTCAAAATGTGTCATAAACCACTGGGATTGTTCCACAAAATTACACAACCACATATGCACACAGTAAAAATATGTTCAACAGAACTAATTTAATTTTATAAAGAAACCTACACCCTTTTTCCTATGTGCTTAAACATTTTGAGGCTCAAACAAAAATGAAAACTCCATAGTTGATGCAATCTACTCATTTTGAATGTCATACAGATGAGAAATTTGAAGATGTTTGTGGCTGCCTCTGCTTGGACCTGCAGTAGGAAAGTACTTACATTGGAACTATATTATGCCCTGTGCGGGGTCTTAGTAGCTTTTCACTGATGACTTTCAGACTTACGTTCAGGCACTGTAGCTGACACCCAAAAAATTTACTTGGTTTGCATACATGCCTTGTATAATTAATATTCTGACATCTGAAATGACCTTGTAATTTAAAATTAATAAGGACAGATTTTCAAAAGCCGTCTTTGATTAGCAGAGTAGAAAAGTACTGCAACTAAGGATCTCCATGGCAATTTTGCAGTTAAATTTTCATTAATTGGGTTAAAGAAGTTTCCCATTATTTTAATATCTTTTGAAAGTGTTGTATACATTATAATACTGCTATTGGAAATGTATTTGCAACTGCTGTAGATTCCATTGTACTCATTAAATTAATGTATTTAAGAAAGACTGACGAATAAATGTACTCTCGGTACATCATTACTGCTAGGCAACTATCCAAGTCTTCGCATTTCACTCTTTAGATTTTTTTTCCCAGAAAAGAACAAATTTGTAAGGACTCTTCTGGACTTTCAGTGCAACCCAGATTTTACTGTGCTGAAAAAAGTTAAGCTTTTGAAGAGGGTGATAACGACATTCAGAGAGAGTATTCTTAAGGAAATTTGTTTCACCCAGCATCTTTTTATTTTTTGGAGTGTGGCATACAGAACATTCCTCCACAATTTTTCATGAAAGTGCTCAGAAAGTAGACTCATTTATACAACTCACTCCATTTTCCGCTTTGCTGCTTTCAGAAAATGCAAGGGAAGGAAGAATCTGACTATTAGCAGTTTTAGAAACAGCCTAAGAGTTTACTGCTCTAAAGATCACGATTGTGACTCACATTTCTAATCCTATTGATCTGCAGTTTCATTAACTTTCAACATCTCAGAAGCTTGCAAACTATATATAAGATGTCCTTGTTTAGTGAAATAAATTACTTAGTGAAATAAATAGCAGTATTTTGCCTTCATCGTATGCCTAAGACTGTTTCAAAAGTACTTTGCTTGTAATGAAAATGAAAGAGGAATTCTAAAAAGTACATGGATCATTTAAAAATAAAATTAATTAGAATTTATATTATTATATGTGTAGGGTTTACACTAAAAATATATATTGAACAAAAAATATATAAATAGTACGAATATATGCAACTTAAAAAAAAATACATGAGTGTACCACATTCCCTTTTTCTGCATCATGTTGTTGGGCCTGCCTGAGGTGAATGCTTTAATCTGCATGACCTTTATGGTGGTATTTTAGTTTTGTGCTTCAAAGCTTTTGTTCTTCATTGAATGCACCCTGCTACTGTGCAATATGTTAGGTTAGAGTGAAGCACTATTTATAATTTTTAAATTGTTATATTTCATGGCTAAAATTCAAATTTCCTAAAAATACTTCTTTTACATAGTGGAGTCAGTTTGTATTTATTATCTCTGGTGACTAATTGTTATAAGGGTGCATTTGACTTTTCTGATAACCTGTTTTCTAGCTTAGATTAAAGATTGCAAGATAAAAGAGGATTTCCCTCTTATGCTCCTAAAAGTCTACTCCGGGGGAAATAAAGATAGTGATTTGGAGAGGATTCAACACATTGCAGCATGTCTGTATGTGAGTCTTAGCAAGATATTTAATATCTGCTGTTCAGTTCAGCTACCTACAAAATTATGTTTCAAGTACTAATTTGAGGGTGACTAATTAAAAAATTACTGTGGACAACTTTACAAATAGCTCTGTTTTCAGTACTTATGTATTACCTTTCCGTGAATATTTAAGTCCTAGTTTTTTATTATGAGAAATATTTATTAAAAGCTCCTTTTAAGCCCCAATGATTGTACATTTACTGACAGCGTTTTATGTTTATTTATCAATTTTGAAATTGAACTGTTGTAAAAGCAGTACTGGATGGAAAAATGAAGAGTTTTAGGAACAAACATACTGTTTGAAATACCAGTTTTGTTTGTTAGCTCTAGAAAGGCATTTAAAATTGTTTGTCCCTATTTTAGAAGGCTAATATGCTTTCCAAACGTCATGAATTGCAAATTCTAAATACATGTATATGTGGCATAAAGATATCACAATTTCATTTCCAGCTGGTGATGAGTTATTAACAAAGAAGACCCAGGTGGGTAACAAGGACAATACTATATGACTTATGGATAAAACTAAAACATAATGCACTTGTAGTTGCTAGTATAGTTGCATTTTGTAAAGTGAAAACAAATTATTTATTTACTGATGAAATTCAGAAATAATTTCCTATAATGACTAAATTCAATAATTTTATCATCTCCTTTATGAATAATTTGTTGACTTCTTTTCCCAAGGAAAATAGTTGTTGCATATATATCTTCTGATAAATTACTTAGGATTCCACTTTTATAAGTCTAAACTGACTCACAAATGCCCTTTAAAGAAGTCTAGTAATAAGGCTTTCAGATTGTAATTTATTAGAGAATGACACAATGCAAATCAAATCTTCTGTTATTGTTATTGATACTAGTGTTATTAAAAATTAATCATCTTATGCATAAGGGATAAAGATGACAAATCTGGGAATATGCTTTGAAGATGCACTGAAATTAATATTCTTGAAAGACTAATGTGACTGAATCTTCCTGCTTATTAATATATTTTTGACAAGCAGTTAATTTATAGAGATTATAGAGAGATTTGTATTCATAAAATATCTAATAATATAAAAAGGATACTGTGTTCTAGAGTGAAATCATTTTGGGTAAACATAAAATAGACTAATAGACAAGTAAAACTTTGTTTTAAACTGAGGCTAATTTTTTAACTCAAGAAGAATAAAATAATAGATATTTTATAATTTCCTGGGAATGTCTTCTGTCTCCTAGATAACAGTTGTATAGAGAAAGAAGGATAGGAATGTACTTCAGTATTTCAGGTGCATTATTTCACAACCTATGAAGACAGATATACTTTAAGAAAAACAAACATTGTATTTTTTTCTAAGGGGTTTTGTGTCATGGAGTTATATATTTGCATATCTCAAAATCTTTTTTGCAAATTGACTGATGCTGGTAGTAACTGGCATGTAAGACTTCAAATATACTGTGTTGTGTATATCAACAATGAAACAGAATTAATCTTAGAAGTAGCAAAGGGATGCACCATTGTTTTACAGTGAAACTTTGTGATGTACTGATGCTGCTGAATTTTGTAGAATCATTGCCAAAATATGAGTGCTAGATATACATAATGAAGTAGTATTTAGAGGAAGAAAAGAAGCACGTCATACTTAAAATATCACTTTGAATTATATGAAAACATACAGTCTTAAAATACTCACTCTTGCAGAATAATAGAAATTACATTAAGTTGCTTAAAGCATTACTGAAAAGTGCTTAGCTCTGTGATCAGAATACTATACATTATAAAACAAAATAAATGGTGTGGAGATAAATGATGTTATTTTATGTATTGTCTTGCCAGGTCAGTATGAGCAAATTCTGTGTTTACAGGAACAGAATGATTAAGGGATATACACCAATTTCTACTGTCCCCTAACTTCATGCTAATGACAATACATTTTGTTAGAGAGTGACTAGAAGTCCAGATCGTATTTATTATTTTATTTCGTACTACGTATTTGCATATTTTTTATAAAAATAAGTTACCTTTTGTGGGAGTTGCAAGCTGAAGGATAAAAATTATTCCAATTTTTCGTCAGTCAGTGTTTCAATCTGTCTTGAAAGCTGAAGGAAAATTGACTCAAAATAATTTGTGGTACATGAAGGATATTGAACTCTGCAGATGCTAGTACCATTCCTCTGTGCACATCTGACATATAGATGGACATATAGATCTGACATATAGAGGGTAGACAGGTCATTTTTGGGTGCAGATAAGATAATCAAAGCTGTAAGTAGCTATTTGTTCATAATTTCCAGTGCAATCAGAAATAACATCCAGGGTACTTTGTTATGGTGCCATATCCTTACTCATTGATAGCTGTCTAGAGTATAGTCTGAATAATGCTGAGTTAAGTGAGTCCTTTCTCAGACTAATTTTTTAAGCAATTCAAACATCTTGTTCTTACTTAAATCTGAGTTTGGACAGTATGTGCTCATATACCTGCATCTCATAATTTCTTCACTTCGGGTTAATCTGATTCTAGAAAAACATTAATTTTTTCAAAAATAGAAATCCACTTTTGAGAATGTGTCCTTTTATTCTGTCTCTACACATTATCATGCTTTTTTTTAATCTGTGGTAGGTTATGAGGCCTCGAATTCCTTAAGCAGTTCCTTAGGCAGAACTCTTCTTACTTGCCTTGCCTCCCCATGATTTTTGACTCAATCCTCCTCCACTGTTTCCCAACACACTTCTCAGTATCTCTCAATCAATATGAAGAGATGAAAGACTTCTTTTGCCAGATGAGAGCATGTAGCCTGAGCACAGTGCACTCCAATTTGTCTTCTGTCTGAACATAAAGCAGGCTCTATCATCCAGGCTGCCTCAACCTGCGAGGTTGAGGGATGGTAGATCTGATAGGTTTATCATGTGTTCTCATCTCTAAATGAAAACATAAAGTTCTCAAACATTGCTTGGGTACATACTGATAGCGTATTACTTCTGGCACTAAAACTTACATCCACAGTGTACTGTCAACAACTTTTTGTTTTAAAAGGGACAGGAATTTTGTACTTATAATCATGAAGACAACAATTTCAAGGCATGTGTCACGTGTCAATATAAATTAAGTTTAAAATGTAAAATATACTAGTGAACATTTCCTTTCTGTTTGGATGAAGGCAAAAAAGCTTCACTTTCAAGTAAGCATACCCCATGCACACACCACCTCACTGAATTTTTAAATTACACATTTACCCATGTTTTCTTTAACATGTATTTTTCATGTCATTTTAGTCCCTGCATTTCTCTCTCTGCCTTTATGTAGAACTACTTTTCAATCTAGGCTGATTTTTTACTCCTTCTGAGAATAATGTGCTTTAGCTCCACTTAGGAAAGATGCCTTAAAGATTGAACAACAGTTGACCACTTTGGTACTAGCAAAGTTTTTACTAATTTCACTATAGTGCAAAAGTGTAGTGGAAAACATGGGTATTGCTTAGAATCTTGATGGTGTTGTTTCTCCCTGTTTCTATTTTTATGGTACTTCAAAACAAACAGACCCACACTGACAAATAATGAAATGGCTAATTGCACTATTCAAAGGCTGAATTACATCTGCAGCAGGGGCTATTTCCCTGGTAAATTCTAGACAGTTCTGAAGACCTCAGAAATAATTTCTGTGCTGTACAATCACATGCCACAGAAGTCCTTTAACATTAAGGCAAATGCAGCCTCAGCAATTTGAATAAGAAGAGATCTAGAGATTTTGCACATGGGAAGAATGTTGAGGGGTAATTTTAATATCTGGATTTCCTGTTTCCAATTCCTTTGTTTTCCTGGGTTTAAAATGTAGCCAGTTTCTGTGACCTATATGTCTGTCCCAGGAATACACAGTGATCTGGCAGAAAGAAATGCAGATGCCAACAAAAGGTCAAATGTGAGGATGACATCTCCTAGAGGTAAAGCTAAAAAATAACTTTGACTGATTTTTTTGACTTGACAAGGGTGCCACAGAAGGAGGAACTAAACAATCTTTCTATGCTTATGTCTTAATTTGAAATGTTGCCGTTGTGAAACTTCATTTTCCTCTCCATATCCTAGGAGTATATATTCTCTAGGATATCCATTCTATGTCTTACTGAGGTAGTCAGTAAATTACTATTATACCTAAGGAGATGTTCCTTCTTCTGTAAGTCATCTGTAAATGAATTGATGAAAATTTTACAGTATGTATCTTATTAGTTCAATATCAGAATGAGAACTGACAGTTATTCTCTTTCTGAGTGTATACTTCTAGGTATCCACTTTCCTACTTCAATTTTTACTTAGTGGAGAGTTAGTATGTCACTCCAGTTCCTACCTTAGCTACAGTAAGTTGTAGAAGATCTGATAGAATTCAGGTTCTTGCAGCTTTTCTCTCTGAGGGCAAAACTAGTGGGTTATAAATTACACTATGTGAAGGGTTTTTTGTAAAATGAAAGATTATGGAGAAAAAGGAAGGTATTTAAAAAAACTAAAACATGAATGTTTCTTTACTAATGTTATAGTGCTCCGTTTAGCTAAACTTGTATCTTGAACAAGATGTGGCCACCTCTGAGGATAAAGGAAACTACCTCTGTTTTCAGAGATCTATCCCATTTCATCCTGCCAGTTGTTTCTCTGTGTTCGTGGGCTTTTCATATTCTGTGAAAAAGTTATCTTTTAGGTTGACTGGAATGAAGGCGAAATCACCTAAGCTAATAATTCTGGTACTGTTCCTTAATGTCTCTGAAATATTTGGTGAGAAGAGGCTTTTGCCATGTTATTCTTTCTTGTCTTTTTCACAAACAGTTTTCTTTTGTATTAACATCCACAATTCACAGAATTCTCAACAGTTAGAAAAATAACACCAGTTTTATAAATTCCTGAAAAGTCACTTTAAATTCTTCATCCTCCTGCAAAAGCCCTGAGACATGTAAATGTAGGTCCATTGAAATCCCTCAACCTGCCTGCTTGGGCTCTTTAACTACGCACACAATTATCAACCATGCTTACATGACCTGATATTCGTGTCTTCAGTAGATGAGCAATAGCTACTTAACGGGAAATACATATGGAATAAACAGCAGCGGCTTTTGGTCAAAATAAAAATTCTCTTGGCAAAGCAAATTTCCATCATTTAATCTTTCTGGAAAGGTTATATTTAATTAATTAGTTGCATTTTTAGAAAGATACTATCTAGGTGATTCATTGAGATGCAGGTGTATTAGTCTATTGATTTCTTGCTGAATCAGCACGGGACAAAACTGGTCTGTAGCCCTAGTAAACCAAATTAGGGAAAGTTCTTCTGGCCCTGAAGAAAATAAGTGATGAAATAAAAGTTGTGATACTAGTGAGGATGAGAAGGTTCATTCTCACATTATTAAATAGTCCAGAAAAGATGGATGAGAGCTCAACTTTTAACAAAATAAGGAAGAAAAACTCCAGTGTGGCATCCAACAAAGTAAGTAATAGAGTTGGGGTCCCACAGCTATTAAAGTGCTCACCTTCTGGTACACTTTTTCAGTCTGTATTTTACCCTGTTCTCTGTTCTTAATTTCTTTGTGAGCTTAAATCTCTTCCTTTTCCTTTGTGTTCTGTTGAGAACATTATCTAGTTTTTTTCTTTTACAGTTAATTTTCTTGAAAATGGATAATATTGATATCCAAACCAGGAAAAGGTCAGACATCTGGGATTCACAAAACTGTTGCTAATGTTTTCTGTTATTCAGAATTTGGAAGTACAGTGCTCTGAAATACTAAATTAATCACTGCTCTTTACTGAGTGGGCTCAGGCTGGGTTAAGGCTGATAAAACATTTTCACAACAGTGGTCCTAAAATGTTTGCTTTTATCCTGTCTCCTATACCTCTCAGAAACTAGGGTTGCAAAAGGAGATGCGAAGCTTGAGGCTCCAGGCAGCCTCATGGTAGAGGATGGCACAGAAAACTTAAAATATATTTGATTAATAAAAGGAATTATTCCTAAATGTGCTACCTGCTTAATTGGTATTTGATTAATTTAAATATTTGTTTATATTATCTTTAATTGTTTTTATTTTCATTTCTCTTGACACATCATCTTTGTGTTCTGACATTAGTCCTTTTCAGTATGTTAGAATTGTCCTTCTTTGAAAAAAGCAGAAGATACTATATAAAACTCCAGGAAAGGATCAGATTCCCTGAGCTGTGACGAGGTGTGAAAAATGTTCTCCCTATGGGTAACTAACAATAACATAAACCAAGCTTCAGGCTCTTATCAGTCTGTTCCAGGGTGTTTACTTCATTTGAAATCATTGAGAATATATTGCAGTAAAGGTGTTGTCATATCTCTCCTGGCTTATCAAAGGTTAGACATGCAAAAGGCCATTTTTAGCCATAGTTGCGAAAAGATTTTTGTGAAGAGGTTAATGCATTTCTATCTTCTGGTTTGATCTCAACTGGGACCTTGGTCTAATGTTTCCTCAGCTCATGAATGTTAGCCTTTCTTTTGAATAGACCTAAGACATATGGAAAATCATCTCAACTACGTCTCTTGTGGGAAAAGGTCTAAATGTCAAGCAGCAGCATTGAAAGCCTTTAAAATAGGATCATGTTCTGCAAACAAACATGTTTATGAGCACAGCAATGTTTCTTTTCCAAAAGTGCCTACAACCTACATAGATAAAATAAGTGCATCTTTCACAGCCTGTGCTGGATGTGTTCAGCTACCAGAAACCTGTGAATTGTTTCTTGGATCTCAAATATACTTCCACAAAAAAACATGACATTTGGCACCGCAATTTGCACTTATGTCAGCTGCACAGTTTGACATAGGCATTTTGGTGTTCTTGACCCACTGTTCACTATTTGCCATGCACTAAAACTAGGAATACACGGAGACACCTCAGAGAACTGATGGTTCATCTCATGTAACAGAAAGGCTTAAAAATGCAACCTACAGGAATGCAGCAAAATATTTCCACGTAATAAAGAGAATGTTGTTTTGCTCGTCACTGTCCTGCCTTTCATAAACTTCCACAAATTCTGGGAAGGATCATATGGAAAACCAATGCCCTGTTCCTTTCGGCAAGTAATAGAAAAAAAAAGAAATTCCTTTCATAATGCATGTGTCCACTTTCACCCAGCACTTGCCCCCAGTCATTGTAGTTTTAAGGTCATTCTATTCACGATCATCTTCTCGGGAACAGACAAAGTGGCAGAAGCATAGCTCCAGTCTTTGACATTGTAATGAAAGGGATGCAGTGCTCTGCTGAGCCCTGCTCTTGGGCTGCATCAGTCTAAGCTGTTTGGCAGGCAGTCAAATGGGCAGATCATTTCAAAGAGTTTAGGCTTCTCTTAAGTTACAGTTTCAGTATAATTTTGCTCAGTACCTTACTAGGTATCCATATGTTAAGTAAAGCAGTAGTAGATGATTGAATTAGCCAGGGCATGCATCACAGCAGTAGGAACTCTAAACTACCACTAGCTTGGAACAGTTATGATAAATTCTGCAGGAAAAAAACAGTGGTAAAATTACTGCTCAACTTTACCTACTTTGATCTACTTTCTCTGTAAGTGAAATTCCTAATTATTATTTTTAGCAATACTTTTGAGCTTCTTTACAATTGTGTTAAGCAGTTGAATATGAAGGGAAATTTTTCAATAACTTTGAGAGTGAGGTAGGAAGTATGAAGAAAGCACTAAGCTCTCAGAATATGTTACTCTGCTCTTATAATTGAAACATTTTTTTGGTTTTTGTTTGCTCCTTGCTTTTCTGGATGAGATGCCTCTTATACTATGGCTGTCCTGTCAAATTAGACCAATCAAATGTGTTTACAATTGCATTTCAGGAACCTATACTGCCCTCCCATGTACATCTCCCTTACAGATCCTGTTGGTGTGTTTTTAAAATCTTTTCGTCAAGATCTGTCTCTCTTTTGTATATTTTAGAACTCCATAAGCAGTTTTCAGTCTTCAGTGGGAGGAAGCTTGTAGACAATATCTTTGTATATATTAAAAGTGGGTTTGTATCATCTGAAATGAATAGAAATTCTGCTGATTTACCTTGACATTTCTTCATGTGAAGATTTACTACTAAAGATAAGATCCCAAATGAATGTTTATTTTTGCTGAAGGCAAGAACCTTATATCAGGAATAAATTCAAGTAGCATCTGGAAGGTGACATGACAAATAGTCAATTTATGTTAGTTTTATTCAAGAGTTAAATTAAGAAATTAGCTATAGATACTTGTGCATACATGCCATTTAGCTTCATTACTCTGCATTTGCATAAAGGAAAAATATTTACAGATTCTTCTTCCCTGAGCACACTTTCTAGCTGCTTATAATCTACACAGTGGGTTTTCAGTAGTCATGACAACTTTCCACCTTTCAGTGAAAGCATTTTGACATTTTTACTTCAATACCTAACAGGACATTTACAATAGGTCTGTTTTGCTGAGTTTTTGCTACTAAGCAAAAGAACCAGTACAGCTGGTAAAAGAAGAAACATGCTTACTGCTTCTAATACACTGTCTGTGTCTCACAGGCATGATACAGATACACTGATTTTTGAAAAGAAAAGGTATACCTTCACTGCTAAAAATACAGTGGCTAAAATTGTATATTTTTAATGGTATGAAGTTACCAATTTTACTTTCTCCTTCAATTGATGAAGAGAGTAATACTTAAAAATCTAGTGCTTTAAAGGGTAAGTACTCTGATGCCAGAGCAGATGAAAAAATGATACTAACAGCTCTAATTTGGTTACTTTGTTACTTTGATTGTCTCAGTAATTATGCTTTCAGAAGGTTAAACTGCTGAGCATCTTTGGCATATCAGCCATGTGAAATATTTGCACTAAACCCCAAACCATGTTTACCTAGCTCATTTTCATTAAAACCTTTCATTGAGAGAGCAGTACTCAGTTTAATTTCAAGACTTCTGGATTTCCTTGACACAGATCCTTTTCAATGGAGAGGTATTGTTGGTATATAGTTTTTCAAGGATTTTTGTGGGGAGGATGAGATGAAGCTCAACCATCTCTATGAATTTCACTCTGAGACAGTAGTTTTCTTTAAAAAGTCATGTACGTGGACATATGCAAACAGGAGCTTAAATAAAGGTACTCATACAGTGCAGTGTAAATTGTTGGATTTTATATATAAGCATCTTGCCCCTTACAAACCTGGATAGACCTAAAACGTAATGCAAGTAAGAGAGAGTGTTAACTGAATTTGTATGATGATGTTTTCGATGTTAGAGTTGAAACAACAGCATTTTTAGGAATTAAAAGCGAGGAGAAACCAAGTGGAAATTGCGCTTACATTTTGCAAAACTTTGAAGAGAAAAATCTTTTTGTTAATGCATTTACTGGCTTTTCATGACACCAGATGCAGTCCTGCGTAAAGTTTGGTGAATTGCACTGTCTTAGTTTCATTTTAGTCTATCACCTTTATTGCCATGTGTATCATCTTCTCTAACATCACAAGGTGTTAAATGATATCGCTTGTACCTGGGAGTGACAATATATACATCTAGGGATCAAAATACTCAAAACATTTAGCACAGCATATGCTGCCGGTGGAAGTTTTCTATGCAAAAATACCCATTTTGCCTCTGAATAGAGCAGCAAAAGAAAAAATCACAGCTGGCAGTCTTCATGTCTGCTGATCCCAAGTGGTAGGCTAAACAAGCAGGGAAAAAAACCGGACCCTTCTGTTCTCTCTTCTCTTACCGCTCTCCCCTACCCCCACCATTTAGCATAAGAGTTTTAATAGTGACATTACAAGATGCAGAAATAGAATACCAACATGTTTTCTTAGACATTCAAGATATCTAGTGATATTGCTGAGTTAGCCAGGATGTCCATTAATTCTTACTAAGCTTATATGTGATCCAAGAACACCAAAATATTCTCAACTCTGTAGGCATTAGAAGGCTGATATGTAGAAGATTAGGTGGCCTAGTTGAAGGCTTTACAGACCAAATGAACAGATATTTTTTATTTGCTGGCTATGCAGCAAAATTTTCATCATGCTAATTTGTGTCTGTGCTTCTGACTTTCCCAGTGATATTGGTTATGCTTTATTTATTTTTTAATTTTCTGGGGACAAGGTGATCTTTAATAGAATGTGCAAGTGTTAGTCTGAGTTCTCGATATGTTCTTTAAGCTATTTTTATTCTTCTGTGAATTTACTGTTAACAAGCACTAATTTATTACTACTAATAATAGGAATAGTATTTAGTGTTTAACAGGATGCTGCCCACCTCTGATGTGTTCTGATGGACACAGCAGCTGACATGCCATGACTGTGTGCCACAGATGCTATCAGCATTGCTTACAAGAAATAAGTACTAATGTATCTGCCTTGTGCAGGTAGCAGGAGAGACACGGAATATGTGGAATGGTAGGAATTGCTACGGTGGAAGGAGATTACTAATGAAGTCTCAGCAGAATTCTGTACTGAGAATTTTTATGTTTGCTGAAAAGAAATAAATTGAAAACTTGAGTGAATAACAAGACCACAAAGTTTACTTTCAGTACTTTCACATTCTAGGCAGTGAAGTAATGCAAAAACTAACAAAGAAGAATTTCATTTCATCATTAAAGACTGATGAAATAGTAAAGTGTTGGGGTTGTTCAACTTGGAGAAGAGAAGGCTTTGGAGAGACATTTTAGCAGCCTTCCAGTACCTAAAGGGAGCCTACAAGCTAGAGAGGAACTTTTTACAATATCATATAGAAATAGGACAAGGGGGAATGGCTTTGAGCTGAAGAAGCATAATTTAGATTAGATATTACGAGGAAATTCTTTCCTGTGAGGAGTGTGGTGAGACACTAGAAAAGGTTCCTCAAGAAGTTGTGGATGCCCCATCCTTGTAAGTATTTAAGACCAGGCTGGATGGGGCTTCAAGCAACCTGGTGTAGTGGAAGGTGTCCCTGCCCATGGCAGGGGGTTGGAAATATATGATCTTTAAGGTGCCTTCCAATGTGAACAATTCTATGATGAAACAGATAAAATTTGATGTAGAGGAAAGTTGAATGGTGAACAAAAAAACCCAATCCTAACTATACAAATAAATTCATGGCCTCCAAGCTGACTTCCCACATTGTTCTTGGGGTTACAGTAAAAAATGTCAAATCAGAATTCTTTAGTGGTTGAAAAAGTAGTTGACATGATAAATTAGGAAAAGCATACACAAAAAATTTGAGAACAGCATAAAGCTGTTCTATAGCATAAAGCTATAGAATACCTACATCTTCAAAACAGAAGATGATATGATCAGAGTCGAGATACTTTTTCTACAAGAAGAAACAAATATGGACTAAAGCTGGAAAATATGACTGATGTGATAGATCCCTTTAAAATCAGAAGTGTCAGGGTGAAAAAGAATTGGTTGCATTTTCTTCAGTATAAGAAATAGGAGACATCACGTGAGATTAGCAGGGTTTTGCCTTAAAACTCAGGAGAGGAGGTGATCATTCATATGTTCTGTAGTCAAGCTATGGCAACCCATGGCATGAGATGTTGGGGAAGATAAAATGTGGCCAAAAAAGCAATCATATTTTTTTCCTTTTTATTCCCAGTGAGGGCTATTAAAAAATAGACAGCCCTTCTGACTCAAGAATTCTCTGATCAGCAACTTTCTGAAGGTCAAGAGAGTGTTATGGAGAAGTATCATTGCACAGCTAGGCACTGCTGAAGAAAGGACAGAAGAAAGGTGTTTTAGATGGGAAGACCAGTATGGGTTTTTTCTTGCCTGTGTAAAAATTTCAATTGAAAAATACTTCTATTCTGTGAACTTACTGGAAATTATATGAAGGTGGTGTGTTCACAATCAGGAATGATCTAGTATGTCCTTCTCAGAGGCAATTCATTAGTGTAAACCATCCTGTGTTGTAAATGTCTTCAGTTTTCATAGAATCACAGAATCAACCAGATTGGAAAAGACCTCCAAGATCATCAAGTCCAACCCTTGATCCAACACCACTGTGATTACTAGACCATGGCACTAAGTGCCACATCCAGTCTCATCTTAAAAAACCTCCAGGAACAGTGAATCCACCACCTCCTTGGGCAGCCCATTCCAGTGTTTGATTACTCTCTCTGTAAAAAAATATCTTCCTAATATCCAACCTAAAACTCCCCTGGCAGAGCTTAAGATCATACCCTCTTGTCTTACTGATAGTTGCCTGGGAGAAGAGACCAACCCCCACCTGGCTACAACCTCCTTTCAGGGAGTTGTAGAGAGTGATGAGGTCTCCCCTGAGCCTCCTCTTCTCCAGGCTAAACAACCCCAGCTCCCTCAGCCTCTCCTCATAGGACCTGTGCTCGAGTCCCTTCACCAGCCTTGTTGCTCTTCTCTGGACCTGCTCCAGGACCTCAATATCCTTCCTGAACTGAGGGGCCCAGAACTGGACACAGTACTCCAGGTATGGCCTCACCAGCGCTGAGTACAGGGGAAGAATCACTTCCCTGGTCCTGCTGGTCACACTGTTCCTGATCCAGGCCAGGATGCCATTGGCCTTCTTGACCACCTGGGCACACTGCTGGCTCATGTTCAGCTTCCTGTCAATCCAAACTCCCAGATCCCTTTCTGCCTGGCTGCTCTCCAGCCACTCTGTGCCCAGACTGTAGTGCTACAGGGGGTTGTTGTGGCCAAAGTGCAGGACCCGGTACTTGGCCTTGTTGAACTTCATCCCATTGGAAACAGCCCAACTCTCCAGCTTGTCCAGGTCCCTCTGCAGAGCTCTCCTGCCTTCCAACAGATCAACACTCCCCCCATCTTGGTGTCATCTGCAAATTTGCTAATGGTACACTCAATCCCCTCATCCAGATCATCAATAAAGATATTAACAGAACTGGGCCCAACACTGATCCCTGGGGGACACCACTAATGACCTGCTGCTAGCTGGATGCAGCCCCATTCACCACCACTCTCTGGGCCTGGCCCTCCAGACAGTTCTTAACCCAGCACAGAGTGTCCCTGTCCAAGCCATGGGCTGCCAGCTTTTTCAGGAGTATGCTATGGGAGACGATGTCAAAGGCTTTGCTGAAGTCCAGATAGACACATCCACAGCCTTCCCCTCATCCACAGGTGAGTCACCTGGTCATAAAAGGAGATCAGCTTGGTCAGACAGGACCTGCCCTTCTTAAACCCATGCTGGCTGGTTCTGATCCCCTGTCCATCCTGTAAGTGCTGTGTGATTGCACTTAGGATGAACTGCTCCATAACCTTGCCAGGCACTGAGGTCAGGCTGATGGGCCTGTAGTTTCCCAGGTCCTCCTTGTAGCCCTTTTTGTGGATGGGCGTGACATTCACCAACTTCCAGTCATCTGGACCTTCCCAGTGAGCCAGGACTGTTGGTAGATGATGGAGAGCTGCTTGGAGAGCTCTTCCACCAGCTCCCTCATCACCCTAGGATGGATTTCATCTGGTTCCATAGACTTGTAAGGATCCAAGTGGCTCAGCAGGTCACTAATTCTTTCCTCCTGGATTACAGGGAGGCTATTTGGTTTCCTGTCTCTGTCTACAGCTCTGGAGGCCAGCTGTTCTGAGGACAACCTGTCTTACTGTTGAAAACTGAGGCAAAGAAGGTGTTAAGTACCTCAGCCTTTTCCTCATCTTTGTTAACTATGTTCCCCCCTATGTCCATCAAAGAATGGAGGTTGTCCTTACCCCTCCTTTTGCTATTGATGTATTTGCAGAAGTATTTCTTGCTATCCCTAACAGAAGTGGCTAGATTGAGTTCAAACTGTGCCTTTATCTCTCTAATTTTCCTTCTACATGACCTAACTATATTCCTAAACTCTTTGTGAGTAGCCAGCCTTTTTTCCATAGCTGGTAAGCTCTCTTTTTTTCCCCTAAATTCATTCAAAATCTCCCTGTTCAGCCAGGCTGGCCATCTTCCCTACCAGCTCGCCTTTTGGCACACTGGGACAGCCTGCTCCTGCACATTCAAGACTTCTATCTTGAAACATGTCCATGCCTCCTGGACTCCTTTGTTTTCAAGGGCTGTTTCCCAAGGTACCCTCCAAACCAGTCTTCTGAATAGGCCAAAATCTGCCCTCCAGAAGCCCAGGGTAGAAGTTTTATTGATGGCACCCTTTGCATCCCTGAGTATTGAAAACTCTATATTTCGCTCTGAAACATTAGCAGAGAAAAAATGCGTATTTTCAGAGTATATTAAAAGGAAGTTCATATTTTCTATCAATAAATTAGTTGAGTTTAATAAGATTTTAAACGTGCTTTCAGTCCTTTTTTGTAAGATTACAAAGGACAATTATTTCCTTCTTCTAGGGAGAGAATCTAATATACGAGCTCTGTCATGGTTCATTTCTGGTACATCACAAACTCCAGTTTAAAGTGTTTCATATGACTGAGAAGAAAGTCTGACAAAAGAAAAATAAACATGTCCCCATTGTTTACACTTTGTGGGAATAGCTAATATTGCCACTATTGTCAACAGATTTAAGGATGTCAAGTATTTCATAACCTAAATTGTATGTGATAGACTCTACTTAAAACATATGAATGAAATTTAAAGGTCCTGATCATACCATCTGGTGTATGGCACTTACCCAAGTGAGAAAGTCCCAAATAAATAGGAGATGACGCCAAATGACTGAAAGTTCTAAAATTATGTTTGCATCTAAATAAACAGCATGTCAAACACTGTGAGTTTTGTAGACTTATGGAAATACAGAAGGTGAAGAGAGAATGCACCATTCTGAGGGAACAGCTGTTGTAAAAGTCATGATATATAAAGACAGGGACTGTAGTCCTGGTATTCCTCCAGGTTTTGGGTTTTTTTCCAGGCAAAACCAAATAAAAATATGTAAACATGATCCAGGTATCACAGTTTTTGTTTTCTCCTTCATCAATGTGTGACCCTGTAGAGCCTTGTTTATGTTTTCACTATTGGCCTTGGATGTTCAGTATGGTATGGCACAATGGCTATGTACTGCTTTGGAGTTCGTGAGCTATTTGAGCTTTTCTGTTCATCTGTGAAGGCACTCCAGGAATAAAATAATTAGATTGGACTGAATAAGGACACTCCAGAATTTCTGTAGTCTCTGATACTTTACTAGTATCTTGTTGCCTATCTGCCTGCATACTTCTCCTAAGTGAGTGGCCTTTGTACTTCAATAGGCTTTGGGGATTACAAGCAGCAGTTTGAGAGTTAAGTGTAACTTTGACATTTATGGAGTCACTTTTTTTACCCACACCATGGGTATCTATACACTGTCTGAAGAAACACAAGCTATTTTCCTTTGATCCTGCCATGTCACCTTTATCTTCACATCCCTTTTTTAGAACAAAAGTACTACAGAGGAATCATAACAAAAGAGTAAGGAATCTGTTTTCACTCTATCTGGCAAGGTATTAGCTATCAGCTACGTGGAGTTTGGATGGACACATATATTTGCCCAGCTTTTATGCTACGTAAGGTTGCTGCTTCAGTTTTAGCACAGCAGCAGATGAGCTACCCTAGAAATAGTCAGTACTAACAGTAACCTACCTGTGTCAGCACAGAGCTCAGTGCGGTCTAAGCATTTGCATGTTTATGTACGAGAAAAAGGCAGTGTGGGGGCCTTATTCTGAAGGCACCTGACTTCTATGTTGTTGTAGTTTGGCTGCTACTGTTACAGGAGCTAGATATTTTATAGCAGTAATTGCAGTGTAGATTATCTTTGTGTCTCTGAATGCGCTTCAGTGACTCCAGAGGAAGGCCATCTCTTTGAACCTCCTCACTAGTTTTGACAGTTTCTTGCACAAAGAAGCACTTTAAAATGTCCTTGAAGGATTTCTGGGGAAGGATGTCTGTCAGGTCTGTTTACTCAATTTACCCACCTTAGACTCAGACAAACTCAGCTCAAGAAGGACAGTTATAACCATTCTTTTGGAACCCTCAAACATACAACAGATGTCAATTTAATTCTTTGCTGTGTCCATGTTTTTAAAGTCCTGCATTTGTCACACTACTGGAGATGGCTATTGGCTTTAGGTACCAGATGCAAAATATTCTTCTGTTAAAAAATTCTCTTAGTACTGCTATGCTCTCACTGATGTCCTCCTCTGTTCATAGAATTGTAAATAAGGAAATACTATACATATTCTCATGTCGGCTTCCTAGTTTTGCTGTGTAGGAAAGCCAGGAGATGCAGGCTGGACAGAGACACTTTGATGTGTACACAACATTTTTCTGCTCTTAAAACTGTTTCTTAGTGCATATTTTGAAGGTAAAATAAAATCCTTGGATTCCCAGTTTTAAAATAAGTCCAAGTGAGTAGAAAATATATGCAAATGAGTACTTCTCAATGAAAGAAAGCTTAGTAATGAAGAATGAGCAAATATCGTGTATGTAGTAGTTGTTTTCCTCATAATGAAAAAATTATGACTTACATTTTATTTTGGAGAAATCACACTTTTCTCCTTTATATTTTAAATATAAAAATGGGGTACAAAATATCATTAAATCATATGAGGTAGTTTCCTGATAGAGACTGAATCATTTGTAGATATGTGAGTATTTGTAGTTATCTCCAAAATAATTTGGGTCACAGTTAATGTAGTTCCCTGTGCAGACCACTATCCACATGAATACAAAATAACAAACTGAGAAAATTATCTCATTAGTGCCTTTTGGAGATGTGATATGCATTTCCAAAATGTGCAAAATAGATTTCTCTCTCTGAATAACACCCTTCATGGGGGAAAATTAAGGCTTTTATTTCCCCTGGACAGAAAGCCAGAAATATACTAGCATGGATTTCAAAACATCCATTTATAAAAGACAAAAGTCTGGCTAAATTCTGTGTAGTAATGTGTGCAGATGTTACCACACACATACTTAGGAGTAGTTGACTTTTTTTTTTTTAATATGTGATGTGGCAACAAACCACTTAGTGAATAATTTTGAAATAAAATGAAACCCTCAATTGATGGTGACAAAAGTAAGTATATATATAACTAATTATATGAATCCCCAGATATCTATGTCTCTTGTTTCCTTATGGATTGCTGGTTACTGTGTGTTGCTCTGGCCAGCCTTCTATTTGTTAAGACTTGTTCACGTTAGATTATCCTATCACAGCTCTCACTGATATATGAGGGCTCACAATGTCAAGAACCAGTGCATAACTCTATTTTTTCAACTGCCTGTTTAAATCATTTTCCATTGCAAAGTTTAGATCAGTTGTGTGGTCTTACCCCAGCTGTGATACCATAGGTCTCTGGATATAAGGACTCATTAGTTAAATCTCTGCATGTGAGATCTGGGTTTCTTGGCAATGATTTTTTTTTTCCAGAAAGCTGTTTGAAAATGAATGGCTAAAAGGAGTCTACTAATTTGTACTGTAATTTTTTTTATATATTTCTGGTTAAATGCCCTGTCAGAGGCATTTTAAAAATCTATGTAACCTTGAACATAACCAGAGACGAAGATGGTCCTATTCTTTTCTGCTTTTCTCAGCAAAGGCATTCACTTCCTTTACTTTGACTTCTTTTTCCCTCTCTTCTCTTACCAGAAGAGGTTTTTATTCTGTCCTTTTATGTGAATTCTGTAATTCTAGGTGAAGAACAAGACTTCAATATCTGTCTGACAGATAAAAATATCAGGATCACTTGTATTTATTTTGGTTTTAGAGAAAGATAACATTCTTGGCTAGCTCTCATGCAGCAGTACAGGTTTTTGGAATTTAATATTTTGTTTTGAATGCACAGTAACCTGTTCTTTCAGTTGTTTATTAGGCTTGTAGCACATTCCTATGAGTGTTATGACATTTAGAGTTCAAGGACAAACTGTACACAGTATTTTGTATTGAAATGTGAGTCAGCATCCCTAAACCTGTAAATGTTGTTAAATACATTCATTAAACTGGCATCTCTGCAGAGGCCTTAATTGGAAAAGATGCCATCACAGCAATTTTGCTTTTCTGTAATTCATTGAGTAACCAAATTCTGAAGAGTGTAAAAGTCAGGAACTACTTGCACAATAGCAATAAGTCTAAGTGAAAAAGTATATGCTGCCATTTGAGGAATAAGGAAACCTAACACTCAAGTTGAGAGAAAGACATGTTTCATTTAAATTTATTTTAAAAGTCAAATTCTATGAAAGGCTTACTCAGCGTGAATTCCAGAGGATTTTTTAACTTTAAAGTTATGGACTTCTTCACTGCTTTTTTTGTTTAAATTCAATGGTCAGTATATCTTCGTGGTTTTTGTTTGTTTCCCTTTTTTTTGCAAACAGAAAATAGAAATAAGTTAAACTGTCATCAAAGCAGTTATTTAGCATTCTAATAATGTGCAGAAATGCAATTGGAAGTCCTGTTGTTTGTAAAACTAAAAATAAAAGAATAATGTTTAATTTGTATTTATAAAATCCATAAAAGGATTGTATAACTGATTGAATACCAGTTTTCAATCCCTAACCAATCAGTTTGGGTTCAATCAAATTGTAAAAATCAAAAAAGGAAATATAAGAAAACCAAGAGTTCAATTAGGATAGGATATGTATGTGCCTGCATTGCAGTAGAACAGTAATTTTAGTTCAGTATATTTCTAATATAGTGTAGAACAAAATCCCTATCTAGAGGTAATGTGAAATCTTCCTTTTCTGGGTTATTTCCTTAAAGAAGTTCTGAAGGCTCCAGTAAGTTATTCTGATCTTCGCTTGAAGGTAAACCTCTGATCTGCAAACAATTTAGTAGATGTCACTTAAAGTACGGAGGATTCTGCAGTCAGTCACTGTAGAATTGTGTCCAACCTTTGTTTGTGTAGCTTTGACACTTACATCATCTTTAATTAGTTAGAAAGTAAAATTTTTAGGTCAAATTGTATCTAGTGGAGATTTTTCAGTCATACTTTTTTTAACATAAATTTACCTTTTGTAGTTTTATATAGAAGGAAATTTAAGAAAAGTGCTTAAGGGTTTTATGTCCCTTTTCAGTGTATGAGGAGCAGCTGAGGTCGCTTGGTCTGTTCAACCTGGAGGAGACTGAAGGGAGACCTCATTGCAGTCTACAACTTCCTCATGAGGGGAAATGGAGGGGCAGTTACTGATCTCTTTCTTCGTGGTGACCAGTAACAGGACCTAAGGGAATGACCTAAAGTTGTGTCAGGGGAGGTTTAGGTTGGGTATTACAAGAAAGTTCTTCACACAGAGGCACTGAAAGAGGCTCCCCAGGGCTGTGGTCACAGCACCAAGCCTGACAGAGTTCAAGAAATGTTCGCAGGATACTCTCAGGCACGTGGTGTGACTCTTGGGGATGGTCCTGTGAAGAGCCAGGAGTTGGACTCAATGATCCTTGTGGGTCCCTTCCGACTCAGCATCTTCTGTGATTATGTGATTTGATCTTTTGATTCTCAAGAACCTCTCCTGCTCACCATGACTTTTTAAAGATAACTGGGGACAGGTTTAAGATAACTGACCAAGACTCCTTGCTATCCACACATGGACTTCTTAAAGACCTTGTATCTATCCAGTGTAGCATTCCAGTTGTATGAGATATGCTACCACAGTTCTGTGATCCCAGTGAGATTGTAGCCCTGCAATTATGTATTCACCTCAAATTCCTCATGTTTATTCTCCGTCTCACATGCATTAGTGCACAGGCAATTCAGATGGGCACCCAATCATTCTGATTTTCCAGAAAAAGTGTGAGAGCTCTAGGCATATCAGCCTGAATATCTCATGATTTTTCTGTCAACTGAAAGGCCATTGATTATGGCTTTTTAAGTGATCATTACTGTTGAAGTTATTGATAGTAAGATTCTGAAAGTTTGAATAAATGCTTGAGAATCCCAAAGCTTATCTGGATTCATTAAACTACTTTAAATCTGGTCAAAATCTATCTCAGAAAGGGGGTTCATGTGTGATTTCTCACAGTTCCGAAAATGTTTTTCTGTCTGCTTCTAACCAACACAAGAGGGTTTATATGAGTTTGAAGTAAAACCATTAAATACATTTCTGTTAGTGCAATATTGATCTTGGGCATACTTTAGAGAGAACTGGACATGGACAGAGTTTATAATGAAATCCATAGAGACAGCCTTGTGGTTTTGAATTTTGCTGGAAATGTTAACACAGTGCTAGCTGGAGTCCCTGTGAAGAGAGTAGATTGTTTCTTTGTTTGTTGTTAGCTTAGTAACAAACTGTAGTGCCAAGATCAAGTAAAACAGTAAAAAAATTGTAACAGTTTTGAACTGCTTGCTAATGGTTGGTATCTTTTAGCTGATTAAAATATTTGTAATAGGAAAATATTTCCTGACGAAATGACAGAGGATTTTGTAACATTATTCTGCTGGTTATTAGTATCTAATTCTATATCTACTTTAGTTTGACCAAATAACAACCATTTGCAAAGGAGTCAGTCAGGGTCTTTGGTCCAGTGTTACGAATTCTTCCCCATTTGCAACAGCTGAAAACAACAGCAAAGGCACAGAATGCATTGTGCACCCAACTCACTGGGAGAGTAATGCTTTCCTTTAGATTCCTTGGCCTGTAAATATAACTCTTCCAAAAGGACAGAGGGAATTTCTGTGTGAGAATATAATGTAGATGTGTCCATACGTTCTTTCAGATTGAAACCCAAGGTCTGGTGACTTCAATTCGTGTTTAGCATATGTGGAAAAATAAAGGAGGCAGAAAGACCATATTGAAGTAGGATTTTGATCTCTCTCTCTAAGGAGTTAAGAGTAAATTAACATCCTACTTTGGTAATAGGATATTGTTGTCAAACTCCTTGTAACACAATAATACAAACAGTAGCAATGAGTGCTGTTATGTATGTCTCAACCAAGGAAGTTTAACTTCAAATACAGAAAACTGGAGTTTGCTTCAAATCTGATGTATGATTGTTCCACTAGCAACAAATTTAGTCTTCAGTATGTATGTGATTAAGTACCCAGAACACAATGAACATAAATCAAAGTATATAGGTAGAATATATAAATAGGTGGATGTGGTCAGACAGAGAAGGTGATAAGTGGTTGAAGTGTATTTTCCAGTTTTTCAAACTCATCCTTGATGCAATCAGAATGTCATTACTCATGTTAAAGTTTGGCTTTCAAGTTATATTTTTTCAGCAAAGACAAAGGAATAGGTAAAATTTTCTTGTCTTTTTGTCATCATTGCTGTCACAAAAGTAATCTGAGGTTTGGGCCTTAGAATTTTATGAGAAGAAACATATTCTGAGACTTCACTCACAGAAGTTGCACCTATTGCTATTTACTAGTGAAACAGGAGATTGAATGAGTAGGAAGGCCCTATTCATGGTAACTGACAGTAGCAGAATCAAACAATTGACATCTACAGGTTTCCCAAAAGAGCAAAGGTAAAAGCTGAATATTCTTGAAATAATGAATAAGGATATGTAGGCTTTTATAATGAGAAACATTTCAGTAAGCAGTGTTCCTCAGAGGAGACAGAAATAATAGCATAATAATGTTTATTTTTAGAATGTCTTGGTAATTTGCAATAAATTCTAATATTCAGTATTTTTTCCACTGCCAAATGTTAGGCTCCAGGTTTCACTTTACTGTTTGTCATTGCTGATTGATCCATTCCTTCCCAGACTATGCTAGATTATATCAGCTGAATCTGCATCATCTGAGACATTCTCAATTCAGAACTTGTATTATAAAGTTCAAGTCATGCTTAAAATCATAGAATAATTTGGTTAGAAGGGGCATTTGGAGGTCATGTGATCCAGTCCTCCCTGCTCACAGCAGAACCAAATTCAAGTTAAATCACTTGTGGCTTTACTAGTTTATTTATACAGCATGATGGGTCTAAAGCCAGTGTAAGCCTTGGTTTTAAACATAGGAAATGCTGCTACTGCATTTTTCACTGCTTATCTTATTTTGTGGCTTTTTTCTGCACTGATGCTGCAGAATGAATACTGTAATGACAGTCAAATGCAAATAGTGATGCCCAAGTGATCTGACTGCACTCTCCTTAGAGCATTCCAAAATCAAACCACTCTGTATTTCCAGAAAGGCATTGTTGATATTAAACTGTTATCAACCTGTTTCTTAGGTCCTTAGAGTCAGTAAAACGTTTGCTTAATAAAGGACTTCAGGCTTTGACTTCTGTACAAATCTTTGTTGACAAGATAATTTAAAGACTTCACTGAAAACTGCATATTCACAGTAACATCTCTAGATTTTACATTTCGTTTACTTGAATACGAAATAATTCTATAAAATGAGTGACTCGGTTTGGTCATTGCAAGAGCAATTCCCTCCTCTGTTTCTGAAGTAAGGAGCATTCCCCTGCAGATTTTCAATTTTCAAAGTAATAGAACTTGTAAAAAAAATTATAGATTCAATTAAATAGTATTCAGAAAAATCTCCCTGTTGTATTCAAGAATAATGAGAGGGAAGCATATGTTTATAAAAGATAAGGTGGTGGATCAAACTCTTGCATAACTAGTCATTTGAAGCCACAGGTCCAGCCTCTTGTTAAGTCAAATGCTGTTGGATAATTTTAAGTTTTCTTTCCTTTCCACTACTTCCTCATGCTATCAAGGTCAGAACTGCCAGTAGTAACAATTCCTGCAATTTTTCCTCCTTTGGAACTTTGTCTAAATGCATTTAAAAGAATTGTCTACATTTCCAGGTCACAGTAAGCACTGTGATTGTGAAGTTTAGGAGTTTTGAGTGGCACGTTGCTACTAAGCTATGTCAATGAGTCTGAAAATTATTTCCATTCTCAGACTCATGCAGCAGATACCTGCATTAGTAAACTGCCTCCCAAAATCAAAGGCTTGTGCAGAAGTACATTTAAGGTAACTATTAAACCTGGATGCTTCTTACAGTTATGAATTAGTAACTGTGAATGGTGGGCTCAGTTTATGTTTTTCTTGTTCTCACTTTATAGAACCTTTTATAAACCATTATAATAACAGAACAAAATGTAGGCCAGTCAATATTTGAGATGTCCAACCTGGAAAAAGGACTACCTTCAAGTACCTCCTAATGTATGATTAGGCATCAACATGAGCATTTTATCTACAAATTGTGCTGGAAATGAAAATTCAAGCCAATTTTGGTCCCACAGAAGTAGTATAAATGTCAAAGCCTTTTTGCTTTGATCACTGAAAGCAAACTTGAACACATACTGTATAAAATACAGTATGCATACCTTGTATAAAATATGTAGATTTAAAAGGCAATTATCCCACAGTTAAGCAGAAAGTGAAATACGAAATTTTCCCAATATTCTTGTGAGAATGAACTATGTGTTCATTCTCACCTGACTGTGAAATAAATTGCTATGAATTTGCAGTAAAATCTAAACGTTTCTGTATTTTTAGGGAAGCAGACTGGAAGCTATTTTCAGGAAGATCATGAGTTAAAGATTCTTCATTTAATGACAATAGACACTAGTGAAATCTATATTGAAGGGAAATATGGAGAAATAGTAGTAATATAGTTATGATTTAAGTGTCAGTTGTTGGCAGTAAATTTCCATTTGTAATGACCTTACTTTTTAAAATTAAGTTCAATTGTCAAGGTTTCTAGATTGATATCCTTGACCATGTCAGTTTTGTTAACTTGAAATCTTCAGCCACTGTTTGGGTCTCCCTCCTAATTTCAGTTCAAAACGGTAGTTGTGATGCTCAGCACTGATGCACATGCATCATGTGGCATAGAGCATACATCTTGCGTTGCAACTGAACAGTCACCTTGGCATTCACTGGATCTTAGTGGTTTTTCCTCTCTCAATGCTTAATAGAAATCTTGTATTCTTTCTTCCCCCCCCTCCTCAAGTGCGCACAGATAAATTCCATATAGATTGTTTGCCCAGTCCTTCTCCATCAAATGCTCATTTCTTTCACGCAGGTCAAACGGCAACATTTCATATAATACAGTAACTCCTTGGCAGAACCACAAACAGCTGACCCTGAGAGGAGTCTTGCACTTATATTCTTCTCCCCTTTCGCATTGTTCAGTATATAATTGTGAGTCTTTAGAAACTCGACTTTTCTTGGTTCTGAGTTCTCTTGACTTACAGAGAAACTTTTAAATATATAACTTTGAATGGTTCAAAACATAAAAGAAAGAAAGAGGCTTTTAGCACTAATCTGAACATTAGCATTTTTTGAGGGAGAGAAGTGTTTTCTCAACACTTTCAATGTCAATTCAGTAATTTACACCTTCCTTCTCAAAAAGCCAGTCAAACTAATAGAGATTCCATCTATCCATCTATCTATCTATCTATCTATCTATCTATCTATCTATCTATCTATCTATCAGTGTTTTAGTGGAGGCTATTTGGTAACTTCTCTTACTAGAGTTATTGTATCATGAGCACCCACAGCATTAAGAGAAATTAAAGAAATCTGGTTTCTTGCTCTGTTTTAAATATCTGAGTCTCTCATCTCCAGTGCAGAAAAAGAACTGAACCCTAAAATGAGCTGTTGATTTTTGACCACACCTTATAGATTAATATTATGCACCCAAGACACTTCTATTGAGTGCAAGTTTGAGAGAGATTAAAAGGAAATCAAAGGTGTTTGGGGGTACTTTTAAAAAGATATAAATGCTTGCATAACAAAAAAGCTAAAGTAGGTCCTTAGTAAGCTAAGTAATTTTATTCATATTAGGTTTTATTAATCTGTGGTTTTCTTTTTTTCCTTCTCATGCTTGACCTGGACTTTAAATGAAAAATACTGCTGAAATATAACATTGCAATTTTGTCCATCACTTGTTTTGTCTACTGAAAAGTTGTCTCACTAAAAAAATTTAACAATATTTTAAACACTAAACTCAAACCAACATTATTTTCCAGAACTTCTTGTGAACTGTACATTGAATACTGGATAAATAGTTTCTTCTGGGCTATTTTTATAGTAAAGGAATCAGAGAGTATCTTCTTTTATCATCAAAGGGAATAAATTAATATTGGTAAAACAAGAAACTTTCATGTATTCTGATGCATCTCTGGCCTGGAGATACCTGGGACTCCGGAGACTTAGACAGCAGCTGGCCTAGCAGAACTCACATTTTATAATAGAATCTGTCAGATAACATGCAAAAAGATGGAAGTATGGATATACATCAAACAGAAGGGTTGTGTTGAAATGAGGAGGAACCAAGGGATCCAGCAATACCTAGTTGCTGCAGTGAAGGGACATTGGGAGTACCTAAGTGAAGAAACATTGACAGGACCAGATAGCCCTTACTAGAGAGTTTTAAAGGCAGTGAAATATGAAAAATAAACATTAACTGATTATTTAGCTCTCTTGTCAACCCATGTTCTAGAAGTATAGAAGCTGGGAAAAGTGACAACACTAATTAAAGAATAACAGGAAGGAACTGACGATAAATCTGATTTCTGAACTAGAAGTAAATTAATAAAAATCTGATTAGGTATAGAAATAATTTATAGATGAAACGAATCTATGTGGTTCTTGCAGAGGAGCTCACAGCTGTTCATACTAATCAGTAAGCATATGGATAAACTGCAGTCCAGCTGATATATCTGAATTTCAAAAAAAGCTTTAAACTAAGTTCCTTATCACAAGTTCTTCGAGTAACTGAACTGACAAACAATAAAAATAGGAGCTAGTACCATTATATAAGTCAATTATGTCTCCTCACCTTCTGAATGTTGTGCCCATTTTTATATGATCAGCTCATCTCAGAAAGATATAGTAGAAGTAGAAAAGGATTATGAAAAGGGTGACAAAGCTGATCAAGACTTATGTATGAGAAGAGATTAAGAACTGAAAAAGCTTCTCATCTTGCTCTTGGATGAAGAAGGATGTGATCTAGTTTTGCAGTCATGAATGGCATGGAAAATGTGCCTAGCAAATGACTATTCAGTGTTTCTCACATGCCAAGCATTAATAGCATGTTTAAAATGAATGCAAGTATATTCAAATGCAAAACACTGTTCCAGATGAGATCAGTGTAACTGGCTTCCAAAAACAATTATGTCCCTTCACAGAAGAAAAGTTCATCAATAGATATTAAATACAAGTAAAGTGTGCAGACTGGTTCAAGTAGTCCCTTTATTGCACATTAAAAGAATTCAGGGGAGTATACCAGTGGATGCATCACCCTATCCTTGTTGTGTTCATACTTTTTTTTCCTGAGATTCTACTGCTGGTCACCTTAGAGACCATAGGGATATTTTTATATTTGTTCAGGAACAAAAAAATTGAAAAAAAATGTTGGTATTAGAGAAAATAGGAAGTAGTAAACAGAAGGGAAAGATATCTGTGAACTAGGGAGAAGAGAATTTGCAAAAAGGGGAAAAGATTAAACACACATAAAGGAGAGTAGGGACTTCAAAGAATGGTGAATAAATACATGGTAATGGAAATGGGAGAAAATTCTGTATATCTGAATAGTGGAAATTCACAGTAGTGGGGAAAAGGTTTTATTACTTTTTCTTTTTTATTACGTGCAGAGTCTTTGCAGGTCACTGGGATATGGTAGCACATTATACATGCCTTAATAAAAGACTATGACTCTTTGGTGATTGTTTTCTCATGTGCTCAGGGCCTAATCTCCAGTCAGGGCTATTCATTTATATGCTGGGGACTCCACTTGTAGTATGATGTCAGTCAAACAGCTGTGTTTCTGGACAACTAGAGGCATTTCTAAAGTTCAGATTCTGACAAATTTAATAAGACAGTGTCAAGTATATTCATCTCAAAGCTTATTCCTTTTAATCTTCCTGTTTCTATATTTAACATGAGTCTTGGGACAGAGTAGCTCAACTGAAAACCAAAATGACATGTATCTCTTTGTGCAGGGTAAATCCTTACCAAATTGCCTGTAATAAAGCCTTGCATTTTAAACATGAGAAGTAACCTTGTTTTAAAATTCTTATTAACTTTATTTCTTACATTATTTACTATTCACATTACCAAAGTCCATAAGGGAATAGTCCTTATTACCATATAAAGTTCTTCAATGTTTAATGTAAACTGCTATCAGAAGTCAACCTAAGAAGCTTTTTAACTTATGGAAGAAAGAAGAAAGTTCTCATGTGGTAAGATGTCTTGCCTTTACTAAAGTTAATGAAGGCCCATTAACAGTAAGTGCAGTTGCAATGTCAGTATACTTTTTTCTTTTCCTTTTTGCAGATCATTCATTTGCCTTGATACAGTGCTCTTTATGCAAATATGTAAACATGATTAATCATTATGAATTATCAAAAAAGAGCTTGAAAGATAAAACTTTCAGAAGAATGTCCAAAGCAGAGATCAGCTGTGCAAGTTGGTTCCAAGAACACAGAGTTCCATAAATTAGGGCCATAGTGGGCAAGTAATTAGATGCAAGATACGCTAGGGATGCATTTCCTACCCAATGTGCATGTGCAAATGCAGCTATGCACACATCTTGCCAGTAAAATTTGCCAGTAGTACTTATGCAGAAAATGCCAGAACAGAACTTCGAAAGCTTCTGGGAAAAGAAGGTTGAGGGAAAGATATCCGCAAGGTCAGAAGTTTTGCTTTAATCTTAGCAATATCCATGCTTGCTAATAGATATCCCAGATATCAAAAGTATCAAGTCTTACCTGCCCAAGGAAACAGGTACAGACCCAATATTCATACCACGGTTTCTACAGGGGATGGTAGTTTTTTGCAGAGGCCAGTCAGCAGACATCCCACAATGAATCCTGTTAAGAGTGTCCTGTGAAATAAATTGAAATAAAACAACTCAGATAAAACAGGGCATATTATTCATCCTGGGACTAACACCATAATTTTTATCAGAGTAATTATTTTAATTAACTGTTCATGTTGTCACATAATCATTAGATAATATTTTTAATGGTATTTTTAAATATACACTGTTAAAATTCAATACTGGTGTCAAGTCAGAAGTCTGCATGTTTTATGACATTTTCAATATAATTTTACAGTAGTAGCACTGTAGAATCCTGAGGGAATGAACCCAATAAAAAAAGCAATCTTGAAATGTGACTAACAGATTGGTTGTGCATGTTATTCTGTTGACATTCTTTACACACTCAACTTAATGGGCAGAAGTACAAAATTTCCTGCAGGAAAAGACAACAGAATCTGTGCCAGTGTCAAATTCCCAGTGTTAATTAGAAAAAAATCTGTAGTTATTTGGAAATAGAAGTAATTGAACTTAATTATGGAAATGTATTTAAGACTTTTTGCATATTTTTTTCATTTTTCTATCAAAGAACTGCTAATACAATGACAGAGAAGAAAAGGGAAATAACTGTTAATTTTTTGTGATCTAACATCATCAGCAAAAATTTTAGGCATATTTTCCTAAGTTTTCTAAGTTACCAAGAGGCAGCTATAAATCTACAGTGTTAAAATTCACCTTTGAAACCTTCCTCACACTTTCCTACTTGTGCTAAAAAAAATTTAAAATATGTTATCTCTCCACAGAAACTTAAATTTGAATATTTGTGGTCTAGATACTGTGTTCTTTAATGGAAAGAAAAACTTTAAACTGTTAAAAGGTATATTCGTTATTAAATATTCTCTGCACTTGCAGATGTGGTATCTTAGTTATGGCTTAGAAACAGACGGTTGAAGGTCATTGTCTTCTGTTTCCCTCAATCCATGAGGTAGATATTTAAGCCAATAGATTCCGGACCATTTTCTCTACATACACATATCTATTACCAAAAAATGCCCAGCACCCTAAGCCTGACTTTTAATCATAGGGAAGATTAAAAAAAAAAAAAAAGAAAACAAAAAAACAAACAAACAAAAAACCCCCCCGCACCTCTGATTATTAGTAACCATAGAAAAGAACTGGAGAGCTCACGAAGCAGCACCCATCTTCTAATACTGCAGGAGCCACAGTTAGGTTAGAAATTTCCTATGCATCCTGGTAAAAGGATCCTATCCACAGAGGAATACCTTTAGCCACTCCAGAGATATCTGCCATTCCAGTTAGCTGAGCATGCTAAAATGAGCAGGTCAAGGGAAGTCACTCAAGAATTTAAACCCTCTGGGAACACTGGCCTTCCTTGTGTCAGATTCAGTCTTGCTGTGGCAATTCAGTGCTTCACAAAAGGGTGAAAATGCATCAAAGTCTACTGATATATCAAGGATTAAAAAAAAAAAAAAAAAGAAAAGACTCTAAGCCCATATATGCCCTTGCAGGTTACCAACAGAAGCCCTGAAGCACTGTATTAGTACAACAGAAATATGGTACAAACATGATGAATAAACAGCAGTCCACTTTTTTCAGTTCTTCTTAACAATATCAAAAATTTACACACCAAAAATCACATGTCACAACCTTCATTTATAACTCCAGAATCACACTAAGCTGTCATATGATTTCTTCCATTAATATATCAAACTCCATTTTAAAACACTGTGAATCCCTTTACCCCATTATCTGACTTGTTAAGTCCAGAGTTTCCCTCCTTGAATGATTAGGAAATATTCTCTCTCTCTAATCTACTTGTGTTACTGAAAGTAGAGGGCGTAAGGGAGATGGGACAAAACAAATATGTGTAAATGTATATTAAGTGCACATTTTTTATAGTGAACTTCAAAAAGTGGCCTTTGTCAAAAAGAGGGGTATGAATAATATTTTGGGTGACAGTATTGGCATAGAAATCTATATTCAGTAATTTGGTTGAATATTTTGGAGATAAACATTGCTTATATCTTTGCTGCCTTGCAAATATTTTTGAAGGCAGTAGAGTTAGAAAAATATATAGGGAACATCTCTGATCATTTTCCTCTAAAAGATAATGCTTGTATTCTATAAATACAATTCAGATTTCACTATAATATGAGAAGGTAATATTGTAGTAAATTTGATAGCTGAAGTTTTTTAGGTTTTGGTATAGTTACCTAAGTTTTTCAGAACACATTTATAAATTAGGGTACTTGATTTAGGTAAGTTTGTAGTTTTCAAATAATTATATTTTTTTCCAAAGTTTTTCTTCTCTTGGATAGCTGCTATACAATTCTTATAATGCACTTTCTGCTGTCTTTGGAAAATTGACCTTTGACTCTTCAGCCATTAGTTCCTTGTTTTGTGTGTATCATAACATTTTCTTATGTTTCATTTGTGAATTGACAGAACTGAATGATGTGTCTTCTTAACTCGTGAGAATGTGAGTGAGTTCAGAATGTGAGTTGAGAATATAGTGACATAATGAAATAACAGTTTCTGCTTATAAGTCATCAGTATTAACTTTGATAGCTGTGGTAAGCTTTGAAATGAACAGGTCGTACCTCTCCATTTATATCATTGTATTTATTATTTATTGTTGTGGGTTTTTTCTTGGGACCATTGCTATCCAGTATTTTCCCTGTAATGCCTCATTTGATAGGCTTCAATGTCTTTCCAAATAAGTCGCTGCTTTTTATCATTGCCAATCAGATCAATTTCGTGCAATCTCGTTGACATGACTCATAAAAATTCATCCTGCCAAAGCTCTCTCCTCTTTCCTGAAGGCTGGCACTGCTATAATTTTTGTAATGTTTTCTGTGTTTTCCAATTAGGAACAACCATCTTGACATTACTGTAAAATGGATATGTGAAAGATCCATGACAATAACTGAACATTTTGAGTGCAATTTCCCTTCTATATATATATATATATATATGTGTGTGTATATGTATGTCTTATCCGCAAGTTTTTACGAAGCTCTGAATGCCTGTGAATTACAGAAGCCTTCACTATTTTCATGGTTTAAGTGGTGATACTTTAATTCTAAGGTAAATCTAACTTTTTAAAAAGAAATTAACTGCTTTTTAATTATAAGTTGACTCTTCTAAAAGAAATCAGATGTCTGTAATGGTTCTCTGGATAACAGAAGGCAAAGTCATTCAAACAGTATAATCTAATCATTCTTAACTGGAGTCCAGGTTAAGAAATTTCTGACTTTCTGTTCTTATAAGTGCTATCAATTACTGCCTTTCTCTGACCTTATTGTCTTAAAAATAGGCCTCTGATAACATTGCTTTACTGTGCTAAAGTGTCCTTGGATTTCAAGGTTAAACATTAATGATTAGTAAATCAGGTTTCTTACCGAGATGCATTTCTCTCAAATGTACTGCCTGGTCAAACTTGGAGAATTACAGTCTTGCTAATTGTTGTACATACAGTTGCTTGATGGTGGCAATATTCTGCTTTCTCTCTTCACTTTTTCTCTCCTTTTTACTCCTTTCATGCATAGATGTGGAGGCAAATGAAATACATATATTCCCACAAATGTCTTTCATATTAGAACTGGTCTTAAATTAGTTCTTTTCCCTAATGAATATTACAATGAACATCAAAATTTACAAAAATATTCCTGCTTACAAAATGTGCCCCATGCCTTCTAATCCAAAAACACAGCTTTGTGAGTGCTGACTTCTGCAAATTGCCAACATGGGAACTAAATCTACTATATGTAGACATATAGAAATAGGACCTGACTGTGACTGGTACTGTGCAGAAGCACATTGATTTCTGATGGTGAGAAAATGAAGAGTGAAATGCAAATATGTATTTCTGTGTGAAGCAGTGCTAAATGGTTGTTGTCATTTCACACTGATCTCTGACTGCAATAAAAGAAAGACTCTATTTGTGAGGAATCCCCAAAATGGTACATTTCCAGTTTTTCACTTGCATTTCAAATCCTCCTTACAAAATATTTAAGGTAAAAAGGCAAAAAGAAAAGTCAGAACTCAGGGTATGTGATCTGAAAAAGCCTAGAAATTACATGCCCAGTCATTTGCAACCTGTCCAGGTAATTTGTGTAAGTATTGTTTGAGTCATTATGTTCAAGGCTAGCTTTCATGTGTGATAAGGACTTCACTACTTACCATCCTCTCAACACAGACAAATTTTGCTAATAATAAAGGTAGATAGGATGTAGCAGCTGGTCTCCTGTGCTCTGTTGCCTGTGCTATTTGAAACCACATTATCAAGACAATGCTACCTACAAGATAGGAAGGTAAATAATTTGAGATAATAAGGCTTTTACATTAAACCTCTGCATACATGGACTTACATGTGTACTCACATGATTTGTTGAGTAAGGACTTGTGGGATTAAACTGCAAATGAAAAAACATTCCTCTTTTTTGCAGTGGCATCTAATTTTAGCCACACAAAACCCTATATGAAGTCAGTGGAATAGTTTAGATTCTCTAAACATCTTTATTAGTTTTCCAAGAGGTGCTGAGTGATTTTTTTTTCTTTTGTGCTCATTTGATTCATATAAATGTTGTTTTGGGAACTTTAGATACAAAATTCAGAGACCTAGTCTTTAAGAAATTCGTAAAATCCAAGCCATAATCAGAGAAAATCCTTGTTAATCTTAGTCTCTTTTCCAAACCAAGCAAATCTTTAAATTTTATTTCCAGCTTGGCTGAAACCACAACACCACACAAGACAGGAAATGAAAAGGACTGAAGAATGACATCCCTGTTTTGCTAGCTGAACAACAGTTACTGCTAAGTTGTTGCCTCTTTTCCTCATTGGCTCAAAATCAATATTACTTTGGTTTAGTGACTGAGAGTCTAAGAGCAACAGAAAGAGTAGGGGACACTGAGGTTAGATGTAATTTCCCCGTCTTCTTTTATCACTTTCTCTCTCAGCACCTTCCCTCAGATGCACTCCATACTCCTTTTAAATACCAATCCATTATGCTTCTTAAAATTTCATGTTTGTAGCAAAGACCCCTAAATAGAAAAATGTTTTTAATGTTAGGCACTATTAAAAATACTGTGAAGTCCCAATCTAACAGCCAGCAAAGAACATTGTACAGATGAAGCAGACAATAGGGCAATTTACATTATAATCGATTTTCTTGTTCTTTCCCAGTAGACAATAAAGAGTGTATGTATATAAATGTCTGGAAATTAATGCCATTCATACAGCTCTGGGCTTTTTGCATAGTTTAACAGATCTATTTAAATACTTTATATTGTTTAAAAGAAGCTATCAATAACTATAGGAAAAAGAGAACACCTCAATGAGTTCAAATGCAAAAGGAAACAACACACCAGGCAGAAGCAGGAATGGGTTACCCAAGAGAAATTTCCCATTGCTCAGAGTTAAAGCTGGGAAGACCAAAGCCCAGCTGAGGTTGAAGTTCGAAGGGTTTAGAGAAGATAGATCCAGTTATTTCTTGAGGGAATATCACAAGAAAATAAAAGGCAACAGACACAAGTTACAACACAAGAAATTCTGATTAGATATGTGAACATATTTCACAGCCATGTGAGTGATCAAACACAGGAAGAGTTTATCCAGATTGGTTCTCAAATCCCCAGTCTCAGAGAAAGTAAACTGGACTGGACATATCCCTAAGTAACCTGCCCTAATTTGATTGCCTCTGAAGAGCAATTTGGATCAAATCACCTCAGAGGTCACCTCTAAATGAAATTATTTTGTGATTTTATAATAATTTTATTTTTCATAAATGACTGTAATTTTGGTCTTTATTTTCACACTCTCTGAGGCATCACTGAAGAAGCCAGTGTCAATACCAATGAAAGGTAACTGCCTGATACCTGTTAAAGATTTTAGTTGAGCTTCCATTGAAAGTAAATATTTTCAAATTCATCCACCATAACTTCTCTGGTTATTTAGAAAATTTAAGAGTATGAATATAACATTAAAAAAGAACTCCAAATTTCAAAAGTTAAGATTTCTTTTATATTTGGGTAGCTGTAATATTTTTTGTGTAGCTTTCCTCAACACACTGAATTCCTCCACTCATTTTGATAGGAATCGTTCAGCATTACAGTAAGAGGAAATCCATCCATCTTGGATGTTGCATATCAATAACATTATTTTCCCTGTATACTTTACAGTGTATATTTCCAAGAAAACAAAGAATAAATTTTCTTTCAAGAAAATAACCTATTTTTTTTTTGGATATCAGTCAATCAATATCACTCATCTTAAAGCATTTTCAAAAGATGACTTAATAAGGTTAAGACACTTTATCACAGTTAAGTCCTGTAACTTTTTATTAAAAAAACTCTCATTGACTTTATGTTGGGTCACTGTTGAGTCACTACTATGTTGGATCACTGTTGCTATGCCTGCTGTGCTTTTGAACAGACAGGCAGACAGGCAAGATGTTTAAGAAATCTCCTTCATGTCATTAAACTTGATTTTTATACTTGTAGGAAGAAAGAAGGATTATTTTGTGGTTTAAATTTAAAGTTTCATTCAGTTCTTTTGAAAATAAATTGCCTGATTGGATTTTTCTATCATTATTTAAAAAGACAGGATATTGAACTTAAAGTAATTTCTGTAGGTACTTTCTACACATTTTCTATTGTACATATTCCTTGTTTTGAGTGAGCAGACTTGTAACAGATTAAAGATTGGATTAACTGAGAAAGTAGAAATGCACCATAATCCAACAGCTGGAACTCTTTTCAATAATTTTTGAATTGTACACAATGAAAGATCCATTTCTAAAATGTCAATATTTTTTCTTTTTTTTTTTTTTGAGAGAAAGAATATCAAGTTAAAAAAAACCTCATAAGTTGAAAAAAAAAACAATAAAATGGTGGTCCTTTCTAACATCGAAGTCTTAGGATAATAGACTTTTGTTTCTTTCTGCTTAGTGAAATGTTTCCACTCCTAATAGCTTTACATAATTATGGAGATAACAGAAAATGGATTTTGTTGTTATTATTGTTGTCTGGAGTTCATTCTCATTTATTTTATGGATTTCTTTCTAATATTAATATGGCTTGAATATGCACTACTATGTGAGTGGTTTCCACTTATAACAATGTTAAGCGTTGCTACTTTTCGCTTGAAATACAGCTACAAATTATGTGCTATAGATAAATTAGCTCAGATTCAAAAAGGCAACAATGTGTGCATTTACACTGTAGGGATTCTTTGATATTTCTTTTCAGATTTGGAAAGACAATCTATTTCTATATATCTATTTCTAAATAGGAATGAGAAAGTTAAATATAGTTTTAATCCGGACCACCTGGAAAAAAACAAAAATCAAGAAACAAACAACAACAAACTCTGTTGAAGTAGGCAGGAATTTGAACGGTTTAACGATGACAAAATCAAGTCATTTCTGGAGAAAAAGTAAAAAAAGACAATGCAAGGGAAGCAGAACAGCAAGTCAAATTAAAGATCAAAAATTATCTGTGCATTGAGTAGATAATACCTGACTTATTTCTGTTGTGATTTGAACAAGTATCACTTTTAGTATCTAGCTGTATTTTTGACACTATTTTACTAATTTTTTTTCCACTTATGCTTCTCATTTTTAGATGCTACCATAAACTGTTAGTAATATTTAATCTTTTTTTCTGAGTAGACAAGAATTATGTTTCAGCCTCTCAAATATCTGGGCATAGTTTTGTCCAATCTACAGAAGAACTTCAGAGATAACCATAAAGGAGTAGAAGTCATTATGTTTCACAGTCATGTAGCTGGAAGAGGCATCAGTCTCACCTGCCACGTATCTAAAGACAAAATCAGTAAAACCAGTCTTATGCAATGATTATATTTGTTCTCATCCATCACCAAAAAAAAATTGTTCATCTTATGACAGTTTAGTAACTGTTGATGTATGCCTGTGTTTGTAATATCTAGTATGGCTCTTAGGGAAACTAAGTCTGCAGGAGCAATTTTCAAAGACACTATTGTCATACTTGGTTTGCAACAAGTCTTTTTCCGTTAAACATTTTTAACTAAGAATACTAACAGGTAGTCTCTTTTCTAAATATAAAAGTCTTTTTAGATTATCAGATAATATTTCTTTTCTATTTTAGTATTAGTTGAACTAGTGTGTGAAGTTTAGTTTTTTAAACAAATAAGTATTTAGGGCATTTTATGGTACTGATTAAGACTGAAATAATTTCTTATGAATGAAAATCATGCTTGTGTTCTACTAAATTAGTTAAATTTGCTCCCTTTGGCAATATAGTATAGTACATGCATTTTTTTTAAAAAATTACATCATTTTTATGTGATCTGAGAACAGAGATTCTATGAGCATCTTTCCTCCTAGATGAGGTTGGGTACAATCTGCCAGACAATATCTCTATTTGGGAATGACATGGTCTGCATGTTTTGCAGGATAGGACTTTGAAAGTAGGAGAGGTATCATATTTGTAATTACATCAGGGTAAAAAAAAAAAAAACAAAACAAAAAAAAAACCAAAATGGTGAAAGAGTACCTTTGGCATGGAAAAATAAAGGGAAAGGGAAAAGATGTCATAGTTAAAGGTGAGATATACCTCAGTGCCCATTGCAATTCATTTCAAATGCCTGAACTATTATTTTGCAACCTGAAAGCCTGAGTTACAAACCTGCTATTTTCCAACTGTAACAGGAAGGCCCATATATATTTGAATACTTCAAATTCTACGGCCGCACATTTGGAAAAGTGCCTCAAAACAGTTCTTAAGTGCATGGCTGTTCACACTAAGTTCCATGGCAGTCTCAAAAAAGCACTCAACAAAGTTGGTGAAAAGAGACAATTATAATGTAGTCATAGAATCATAGAATCAGCCAGGTTGGAAGTGACCTCTGAGATCATCAAGTCCAACCCTTGATCCACTGCCACCATGGTTACTAGACCATGGCACTAAGTGCCACATCCAGTCTCATCTTATCCTTCCTTTTTTGCTGTCGGTAGTTTTCCTGTGTACTGTTAAAGATAGCCTGCCTGGTTTTTGTTTTTGCTTTTGTCAGGGGACCTTCAAAACTGTATTCCTCTATTTTTTTTTTTCTAGGCTGTAATCCTAGACATTTAGTATCTTGTAAAAGAGTATTCTTGAAACTTGTTTTGTGTCTTGAAGATAGTCTGTTCGCAGACTGTTGCTCAAATTTTATCTGAGTATCTTTTGGGCTTTTTCTTATCTACCTGTTTCTTTCCTCAGTGACCTACTTATAAACAATACCAGTATAATTACGTGTTCAGATAACCTGTTATGCTATACATGACCTCTTTCTATGGTTTGGTCACCTAACCCTAGAATTTCTCTGGCACATGGCAAAGGAAATTGGTAGTGCTATATTGGTATTCTTTGCATCCCAGCTAGAGAGATTTTTTTAAAAATTCAGTCTCATCAAGAACTGTTAGGTACTGAATCAGTGTCAATACACCAAAGTAAAATCTAACTGAGGGTTAAGGAATGACAGAATACAGAGAGACTAAAAAATCTCAGTACTTTTCCAGAACTGGCTCCAATTCATAAGCAGACAGCTGGTGATAAAACATTCTTAGAGAAAAGGGTATGGCTGAAGACCAGATTTCCAGAAGAGACAAAAAAAATCAGGAACCATACCACTGGTAGAAAGTGCTGCCAAGTCGTGTGAGATTATGTTCATAGAATCATACAGTCATAGAATCAACGGGGTTGGAAAAGACCTCCGAGACCATCAAAACCAACCCTTGATACAAGGGTTAAACTTTTGTTAAACTTTTGTTAAACTTTTTCATCATACTACAATTTACATGTACAGAGAAGATTCTGTGAAGTACACTGAAGACTTCATTAATGCTAGCATGTTTTACTTAGGGCCTCATGTGTGTCCCAGGAGTGCTAGAAGCACATCATCATCTTATTCTAAGCTCTAGCATTAGTAAACTCCATTTTTCTTTGTGTATAGAGACATATTTGGGTTTTTAAGGTTAGTAATTTGCATTTGTTGGGATAGAATGCACTTCCTTGCATTCAACCTCTGTATTTCTGTATATGCAACACAATGAAGGCAAAATAAAGATTAATTTATTAGAAAATTACTTATTCAAGAAGTTGGTAACTTCCAAACACAAACAGAAAAATTGTAGTCCGCATTCTGGTTTGCCTTACTGCAATCCACTAAGTTGTGTTTATTTTCATCTTTATTTCCTATTGATTACTAGATCCTGCATCTACCCATGCAACTAGCCGAATACAATATAGTCTACCAGTTAGATATCTAAGATAACAGTTACTTTTTTTTTTTATGGAGGAGTATTTTTTCTTTTAAAGAAGTAAAATATCAAGTACCATGTCTATACAAGCATTGGTCCATCATTAACTTACAAATGAAACAAAAGAAAAAAATTTATAATGCCACAGAAGAAAAACTGTCTTCTTGTTACAATAAAATTTGCATTACATTTCAAGGAAAATCTGAGTGTTTAATATAGGGATACTAAATAATATCAAAATGTACATTCAGACCCTGGTATGGTATTTCATTCTTTCATTTCAGGCCAGATCTCAGAAACAAGTAGTTTAAATCAGATGTTTAAAGACATATTCTGACTGTATGTTCTTCCATTATTATACCATGGACCTGAACGTATTCTTCCTTCAACTTCCTTTCTTATAATGCCTTTGATAGAACATTATTCAGCTGATTGGAAGAGAGACATAATAGACCTTGACACTGGAAAAGGAATATTTTTTTTTAATTTCAGAAGTGTTTTATTATACTGTATTTGTTTGATTTTTTTTTTTATTTTAATATATAAAGAGACTTCTAACATAGAAAAGAGCATGAATTAAAACTATAGATTTTCTGATTTTTCTTGCAAGTTTGAAATAGGATCAGGAGCTGGATCAAGAGTTTGGACTGTTCTGTATTTGGTAAGTCAGAATGAAGTCCTGGATACAAATTTTATCAAATGCAAGAAAATTCAGATTTAATCCATGTCTGACCTTTGCAGGATAATCCATCTCTTTGTGGTCTTAAAATGTGAAAAATAAAATTGTAAGATACAGATTCTGTATGGAAAAAGTCAGAAAGCTGTAGAAATTACAGGATAACAGAGTTTACCTGACTTTAAAATGCATTTGTAATCATAAGCATGAACATTGTTTTAAATGTCTAAACTGCATTTTATGTGCATTTTGTAAATGTACATAGTTTGTTGTCAACAAGAAGATCAATACAGTACTGTCCAAATTGTTCATTCATTATTTAGCCTTTCTAGTGACACCATTACTGTCAGCTTTGGTTATAGAACTTCATTTATTTAAAATTTCATTCACTGTGGGAAGGATGAGGAAGTGAATCATGTCTCAATAATGGAAATCTGGAAGGAGAAGGTGTTGTCGTGTGTATTGAATTAACAACCACAAGGTACTAGGTCATTTTGAGGTTTATGTTTCAGGCAGAAGCGTTGCTCAAATGATTATTGCTGGAATTATCTTAAGTGTTCAGGTCCCACCAAAATTAATGGGCATTAGACTAGTAGTTCAAAACCAGTGTAGTTTTTATATACAAGGCTTATCTGGTTGCTTTTGAAATTATCTCTGCATAATTATCTGTTATAGTATAGCATGACTGAAATGCCTTGACACCCAGTCAGCCTCACAGACAATTTATGCAATGTGCTGTAATAGTGCATAAACTCCCCCACCCCCTTCCAGTTTTCTTACATGACGAAAAACAGCAAATGGAGTAGCAGCAAGACAAGCAAAACAAAGACATACGAATGAGAAAATTACAGCCTTCATCCACTGATAGCTACAGCAAAAATCAGAATCTCAAGATGACTAATGCTCAGTGTACCCTACTCTCTTCAGTAATAGAGGAAAGCTTGATTTATGTAGTTAGTATGGAGCAGCTGCCATCTCCAGCTACTCCATCCCACGACTCTTTCCTTCTCCAGTCAGTGAATGCAGGGACCTGGGGTCTCCACCACGGCTGAGGGACCCAGCTGCCACCTTCCTGCCACCAGTAGCAAAGCACAGAGAGCGCCCTAGAGAGCAATAATAACTGTGCACTAATATTGTGTATGCCAAGAACTGATACTTAGATGCAGTGAAGCTGAGAATCACATATTGGAATACCTCTGTGGTTTGTTCTTGAATGGTATCAAGTACTAGTAGCAATTTGCTTAAATATATTGTTAAAGCTGATAATACATTTGTAACTTAGATATCTAGTTCATACTCTTTATGATGTGAAGAGTGAATTGTGGTTCTTGGTTTTGATCTACTTTTCAGTTAGTGTTTGAAGGATGGTGGATAATCTTTCATTGTATTCAGATACATCTGTCTAATTTCTCTGACTTTGCTAGGTTTACATGAACATTGCTAAGAATTTATCCCAGTGTTGGTAACTTTGAATTTAATATTAAAAATGAAGGAATTATGGAAGTGCTCTGAACTGGAAGATGATACGTAGGTTTCCTGCACAGCTCTGCTGATGCACTGAAGATCTAAATGGCCATGTGCTTGGTGTTAGTTTGGGGATTCTTGTTTGGAAGCAGTTATGGGGAACGTTCAGTGACAGTTTAGAAAACAGACAGTTATACTGCAAGAGTGACCTGCTTAAATATAATTGGAGAAAGCATCTATTAGGAACATGAAAATATTGTGCTTGCATCCTCCAAACAGAGAATTAACTTGCATTTTTGTCTCTCTGTACTGTTGTCTGTAAAGTCTTTAACAGTTTAATCAGTTACTGGAAAAAAAACCCTTGAAAAAAGTTGGAGGCAGATTTCTGAAAGCCCTGTCCCCTTTTCATCAGATAGGTCACTAGTCAGTGCACATGATGGGAAGACAAGATAAATTATGTCCCTACAACTTGATTTTTCTGCCAGTCCAAAATAAAAATGAGGTTATTATGCACTAGTTAGGCATTTGGGGGATTCCTAGGAGCTTTCCTTCTCCAGTGGATGTGTATTAGTGTGAGGGGTATATTTGCCTTCCTCGTAGAAGTTTATGACTCCTTGCAATTTTACTCCAGATGTGATATGACCCCAAGGCAAGCCTTTGCCTAACTCCTTAAAGTACCTGTCAGAGCTAACTTTTAGCTTTGTCACTGCTTAATTACTATAGCATCTCTGATTAATTCTGTACCACCATCAGTGAACTCTGAAGTAAATGTTTACTGAAGTGAGTAGGGGAAATTTAGGAGCCACCAACAGTAAATTTAGATGATGGGCAAGCTTGTTTCAGAAAACCTTAAAAAGCGTTACTGATTATATGAATGCTTTGGCAAAACCTTTCAGTTAAAATGTGACTTGATTATATTTTGGGAAAGACTTATGTTTAACTTGGGGGTTTTTTAGTGCCAAAGTAGACATCATCTGTCCTCAAGCCACAGTTGCTTGCTTCTGTCCTCTATTTATTGCCCTCCCTTTCAGCCAATTCAACTGTTTGTGTGACATGTGATAAACTGTGTTCAAGAACGGAAGTTAAAATTATGTTCATTCCCTTTTTTTCCTGCTGCTGTTCAAAGTATTGGTTTGATAATCTGTAATTCTCCTGTCTCCACAAATGGTATAGAAAAGGTAGTAAGGCATTGCAGATAGACAAGTTGGCTGGGAAAGTGGGAGAAGGAATGGGAGCTGCATAATCTGTCTTAGCTACCAAAACAAATGTGTGTGATTTTTTTCCCCTTGACAGACAAGTACTGAGTGGCTGGTCATCTACCTAGCTGAACTCTGCTACACCATTATGCATTTTCAAACTTTTTACCTTTTTTTACCAATAAATTGTTGTTAGCCCCTCTCTCTTCCTTCCTGATCTCATGGACCTCTTGAACAGATTCTGTCTAAATTATTTTCTTGAAGGTTTTTCAGGGAGGTCATTGTTAAAGATTTATAAGTAGTGAATGAAGCTCTCCACTGTCTTATCGAGGACATTTTTCTCAAGTAAATTGACACATTCACTTCCGAAGGGCATTCAGTTAGACAATTGCATACAAACATCCTCTGTCTCCTTGCCTTTTAGCCTGAGCAAGACACTAATTCATTCTCATCTCTTATAAACCACCTTCAAACAGACAAGAAAATAAATGTATTCAGAGCAAAACTGAAAATACTACAGAATGTCCTCAGATTCCTCAGAAGTGGTCCAGGATATTAGATTTTAGGGCTATTTTCAAGTTTACAGAAAGTTTCCAATGTAAGTGTTCATTGCCCATGAACAAAAAGACAAAGTGACAAAAAGGGGAAGCCTGGTTCTAGAGAAAGCTGAACTGGAAATTCACTTCATGGTATACATGGAATATATTTTTATTCAGAAAAATCAGAGAAATTGGAATGTGATTCCTAAAATATAACAAGGAGATAAATCGTTTTCCTATTCCCTTAATATTTGTGTGAGAGAGAAAGAATGAGAAACAGCAGTATAGAACTGGAGGAGGAGGAGAAGGGTAAGAGAAGACTTCCACCTTTTAGACAAAAATTAGTTGATCATCAGCTGTACTATATAAATTCTTTCAGGTAGTTGCCAATTACTTAACAATATTTCCATGTTAATGAATAACTGTGTAATAAATCATTGCCACATAGTCTTTTTTTCTTCCCTCATCTCGAAAACATCTCTCTTTTCCTATGAAAAAAACCTGGCTTAAGTAATAGTATATGCAGTTTATAATGCTCTTTATTTTGGTGCTCTACAGGGTTTCCTGTACAGATGAATGACTCAGATCACTCGCTACTTCAGCATTCTTTTCAAGGATGCATGCAGTTTATTCATGTGGATGATCAGCTGGTGGATTTGCACGCGGTGGAGCAAGGCCAGCTGGGAAGCTTTGCTAATGTCACCATTGACATGTGTGCCATTATTGACAGGTAAGTTGCAGAGAGATCACCCATAGTATGGTACACTGATATGTCCTGCATATTCTGAAAATATACAGTGATACAGAAAAGATGGTCCTGACACTGTCAGTGATCATGTCAAGGTGGTCCTACCTTTTTAGCAGTGGGAACCATGCTTAGGTGATGGAGAGGATGGCTTTAAATTGTAGACTGTGTAGGGTGCAGTGGAAGACATGTCTCAAATCTCCCCACTCACAGGCAGAGGAGGAGGTGAAAAGTTCTTGTAAGTCAGATTCATCCTACAGATCAATAATAGGGCTGCCTTGAATAGAGGAATTTTGTCTGTTTCTTAGAGTGTTATGGAGATCTTTTTGCAACTAGAAGTTGTGCTTCCTGGCTTCAGTGCCTTCTGGATTCGCTGAATTCCTCAGAGAACTAAAGCAGGCCCACATGTTTGCATATCTGTGCATGTAATAAATGCTCAAACTTTATTAAAATATTGCTTACTGGGTTTGCTTGTTTGTTGGTTTTTTTCCAAACTGAGAAGAGTAATTCAGAATTAGTGCAGCCTTTTCCTCTGAGCCCTACCTTTTCATCCACTTATGTGTTTTTATTTATGTTGCTTCTGATTAATAGTTTTTTGTTGGCAAAAAAAGAAAATACTAGGAAAGACAGGGAAAGAACAAGTAGCCCAACTCCTGAATGCAGGCAACATGGCTTATCATGAAAATTACTTGTATATTAAACCCATTCAGCTGAAAATCTGAAAATAGCTTTTTTAAATACAGCTATGAAAGAAGCAAAGAGTACAAGATCATAGAACCCTAGAATAATTCAGGTAAAAGGCACCTACTGGAATTCATGTGGTCCAAACCCCATTCAATGCAGGGCCAACTTCAAAGCTAAATCAGGTTACTCAGGGCCATGCCCTGAATTGACTTCTGAATATCTCCAAGGATGAAGATTCCACAAGCTGAGTAACTGGATATCATCAGCAAATATCTGCTTGGTAAAGAAGTGCATATGCTTTTCATTTCCTACTGTACACTAGGAGACTCTCAAAGAAATAGATGCTATTGTAAAAAATGAAGTATGACGTACTGCTTTGGTCTTGCCAAATGTCTTCTCTTCCTGAAATGTAAACATCCATTTGCACTAAACAAGTTGTGGTGAGTTGACCATGACCAGCAGCCAAACACCTACCCTAACTTTTGCTCTCTTCCCTCTCCTGGGAGATGCGCAGAAAACCAGAAGGAAGGTGAAAAGACTTGTGGATTAAGATGACAGTTTAATAAGAAAAGCAAAAGCTGCACATGTAAACAAAAAAACAAAAACAAAACAAAACAAACAAACAAAAAAAAAAGGAATTCACTCACTACTTTGCATCAGCAGGCAAATGTCCAGCTGCTCCCTGGGAAGCAGGCCCTCAGCACGTGTAATGGTTGTTTGGGAAGAGAAACTTCCTCCTCCATTCTCTTGAGTTTCTATTGCTGGGCATGACATTGTACGGTATGGGATTTGCAATGGTCAGTTTGGGTCAGCTACCCCAGCTACGTTGCCATCTAAATTCTTATCCACCCTCATCCTCCTGGCCTTTATGGGGAAGAGTGTGAAGAGAAAGCCTTGATGTTGTGTAAGCCCTCCCCAGCAGCAGCCAAAACAGTGGTCTGTTACCAACATGGTAGCAGCTGGGAAACACAGCACCCATGGGCTGCTGTGAAGATTAACTTAGTAACTTCATCCCAGACAGACCCAGTATACCACTTGAGTAATGTCAGTGTTAAGGAGCATGCTTTGTGGTGTACCACTGAGTTGTTCTGGCATGTCCTTATATTGGTTATTCTGGCATAATTTATATTCTGGCATACCTTATATTGCTGCTCCTCATGACCCTGTTGAAGGCTGAAGTCATAGTGAAAAGAGGAAGTGACAAGCTGCTGTCATAGCCATGGAGTTTGTTCTGTCTCTTCACGCATATCTGAAATTAAAACGAACTTCTGTGGTTAGTATTTGGCAGTTTGAATTGCTTGGTTTTATTTTGAATATTTGTTTTTTGGAAATGTAAACTAACTTGGAAGAAAGAATGTGAAGATACAGCTAATTAAGTCTTTGCTTTTCCCCCAGTGGATAAATCTAAGCTTATGTGGCAGTTTGTATTGATCCCAAAGATTGAACCCACTTATGTGAGTTTCTATTAGAAATAATTCAGTTATTATAGGGAAGTTAAGCTTTTACAATGTATTACTATGTAATTACAAGTAACTTGCAGAGTAAGTTAATTAGAATCAAAGCTTTACAATGCATTTATGAAAAATAAGACTTAAGACTTCCTGTATGTCAAGCAGCTTACTTTGGAAGTTAACTTCATATAAAAGTTACTATTTAGAAGCTATTTCTTTCTATAACGCATCATATACATTTAAATATTTCGTATGCTATATGCCACATAAAAATATTATATATAGTGGCCTTCCATTATGTGACAATATTGTTATGCTTTATATATGTATATGTAGTGTATTATATATTACATTTATTATATTTATAAAATCTGTATTCATAACATATTTTGGCATAAATAACAGTGTTTCAGATATGGTTATGTATGTATGTCTTCTTTATATAAAAGATGTATTCTCACTCTGTTTCTCTCTTCTACCTTGGACACTGGTATCATCCTCATATAAATTAAAATTGTATGTCTTACATTTATGCTTTTTAATCACAGGAAGATTGTGTTGCAAGCAGAGTAACAATTGTGTAATCATAGGAAATTAGAATAGTATTCAAAGAATTTTCTTAGGGTTGGCTTTGTTTTCTGCAGTGATTGAGATGTAATCAAGTTTGTTGTTTTCCCACAGTCAAGTTTATTTCTCTGTAGTTTGCACTTCAAAACAAAGCCTTTGGCTGAGAAATAACAATACCAAGCTTTAGATCTGATTGGATTTTCATTTCTGTCTTATTAACATGTGCAAATAAGAGTTTACAAGCACTTTTATTACAATATGCCACTATATATAACATTTTTTATGTGACTTTCTTTTAAAGAGTCTGAGTACCATGTGTGCTATATACCATCTCAATTTCACTTCCTTTGAAATGGGGACATACTCATGGTGTGTTATAATGGGATCCTCCTGCTTTTTTTAAATAAGTTTGGATCTGAATCATAAAGGCTTCAGTCATCATCAACATGGAAATTGCTTTCGTAGCCACACTTCAATGAAGACCCCCACTGGGCAAAAAGATAAGCTGTCACATTGAATTATTCCTGCTGTAGACTTCCACCATTTGATTCGGAGGACAAAAGGTGTAAAAAAAGTTGTAAATGATGGCATTTTTCATCATTAACCAGAGTGGTTAGTAAGGAGGGGACAGTTTTTTCTATAAGAGTTTAACAAAAGGTGCTGAAGGTTGGTTGAGTTCTCATGTTGTACCTGCATGGAGGTAACTGTATCCAAAGTCCCAGGTTCTGCCAAGCTAAACACTGGCCCCTGTATGGAAAAGGTTTCTGCATTTTATTTCCAGTAGCTTTTTAAGATGTTTCAAGAGTAGTCATGTTAGTGTATTACACTTGTACTTGGGAGATAAAAGTTCTGTCCATGTCACAGGTTGGAATGGAAGGCTTAGACAAAATTTATTAAAGAAGCCCTTCTGTTGAGTCATGAGGTGCAGAAAGGACTACCTTGCTTTCTAAACTCCTTCTCAGAGAGGAGACTGAGTGGCTGGATCCAATCTTAGCCTCAGATTATGTCAACGGTTTAAATTTAAGGAATTACAGAGATGTGATTGAACCCCTTTTGTCCTGCAGGTTTTAATGCTTGGCAAAATGAGAATATTTATATAAAATGAATCATTTATTATTACAAATGATCAGATAAAAGATCTTAGAATTATTTACTTCACAATATAAAAACTAAAAATACTAGTAGTATAGTATAAAATATGATAGTGCACTATATTGACACAATTATATTAAAGCTAGAAAAAGAAATAGTTATTAAGTAGAGATTTGATGTAACTCACCCATACCAGTGCTCTTGGGGAGATCTCTTTTGCTCAACCTCCAGGAGTATCCTTGGAGTGCATCCGCAGCCAGGGGAGGAATCTCCACACATACACCCCAAGAAGGGTTATGTTAGAAGAACCTGACTTCATTGAAAGCAGACTGGGCTTTTATAGTATAAAATGATTGGCTGCTAGTCACAAATTTACAGACCAGCCACTAGCTTATCTATCACATCCAACTTCAAGAAGCAGAATGTGTGCCTGCAGTTTGGTAAACAAGGACGGTTTTAGCATAATTCAACACCCAAAACAACACCCTTGCACACTGGTAACTCTTCACAGATAACTTGCTTGGTGTCTTTCACTGTTTACATTCTCTGATTGGATTTTCTTATCCAAGGGTAGGCCCTCCTGCCACAAACAATGATTTTTCATTTTCAGTTTTCCCCTCCTCACATGAACATTTTGCTATTGCAAAGACTACAAGCTGACATCTTATTACAGGGGAACACCAAGGCAAAGGGACATTCTCTTTTTACCAGTGGCCAAATAATATATATACATATCATTTCATACAGGTATGTATATAGTAACTACAGGCAGTAAAAATGCTACTGAGAAAAAAATAATCAGCCCTGTTTCTGTCTCTTAATTACCTCTAAGTATTAGTAATGGAAGTTGCATTGTTGTCATGGTGATCAACATGCTCGATCAACCGGTCACAGTGATCAACCTGTGCTGCTTTTGACAGCACAGGTCCCTATACACCTCCTTTACTTAACATTAACAATCTAACCTGTTATTACAGTCCACATGGTACTGTTGTTCTTTAGGATTTTAGTACAGGACATTGAATAGGAATTATTACTCACAACTAATTTATCCCAACAGTCTTTGAGACTTCTAAATCTTACCTTACTTTGTTGCAGCTAGAATTATGGAATTTAATCACTGAATCATAATTAGGAGTTACTCAAATAATTTCAAAATATAGTGTCAAATCTGTCATTGAAGACTTTGCAGCATATAAGCCAATTTTAATGAAAATCTCTATGTACCATAACAGGTGATGTGACAAAAATGGTGGGAAAAAATGAAAAATTTTCATGTTTCTGGTGTTTTATGAATGTGTAAATTGTGTGATTCCCTCTGTAACACAGTGAGATGAATTAGATGCCATTTTTGATAATAATTTCATGTTATAGAATTAATTTAAGCAATGAGATACGTGCAACAGAACATTTCTGGATGATTGTTTCTTAGCTGCTGTGGGGATACATTGTATGAGAGGGTGCCAGCATTTGGCTTTAATCCTGTAAAGCCACATTCTGTAAACTGCGTGATTGCCAATCAAAATTTGAGATAATTCATCTAAATAACAAAACACAGCAAGTATATTGGTACATAAAAAATGGCCACAATGTAACTGGCATCAAGATAAAATTGGCATTAGAAATCATCATTACAGATAGTATTAAAGATCTTCATTTCTGGCTCTTTACACAGACTTTAGGATTCTGGCCTTCCTCGCTGCTCTCCCCTCTCTCTGCCAATTCAGTGGTGAGGCAGACAGTGAGCAGTAAGACAGACATCATCCAGCAGTACTCTGCATAAGAAAATGACATAACAATGTCCTAACTGGAAGTAAAGCCTGCTTTGCAGTTGATTTTTTTTCCAAGAAAAGTTCACAAAAATTAAGTAAAATAGGACTGAGGAACAGCTGAAACTATACCATGACTTCAGCCTGCAGGTGTTCCTGGCCATATGGCTGGAAGACACTTCCTGCATGTGCCTTCTTTCTCTCCTCTTCCTCTCCCACTTCTCTCTGGAAGCACACAAACTTTTGATGTGGAAATGGAGATAAAAATTGTCTTTCAATACAAGAGGTTCAAGTGTGTTTACTTCATAATCCATCTCAGTCCAGAAAGGTCACTTTGTAGACAGAGATTTTACCTCAGATGACAGTGTTTTTAATACTGTGGCACTTCTCCCCTCTGTACCAGACTGTAACAACTGCCATATTATTAACATAAATCAATAGACAGATAGAAGATTACAAACTCTACAGAGCTAGCTGCAAAATAGGGATAGTGTAATTATCTTTCTCTTCATAGTATATCTTAGTTTTCTGCAATTTTTACTGTGAAAAAAATCTCAATTCTCTCATATTAAACTCTTTGAAACCCTTTAAACTCTTTAAAACTCTTTAAACTCTTTAAAAAAAAAGAACTCTTTAAAAATCAGGGGAAAGTAGGCATGAGAAACATTAAAAGTTGAATGAACTGGGTTTTTCCATGTGTGACCAAACTTTATCCCTTGCACACAGCTGGAAAACTTAGATCATGGAAACTTCCAAAAAAAAAAAAAAAAAGGCAGCACTAAGGAATGTAGTAGGACTGCATGGACAGAAGGTGAAAATGTGAGGTTCCCTGTGTGGAACAGTATGACTAATGACCCAGACTGTTAAATAACTTAATAGTGTAATCAGTAACTGTTTAAGTAAATTGGGTTGTTTGAATGCTATTTTATGCCTTTTCCATGTTTTGGGGGGTTTTTTTACATTTAGACTTATATTACACAGGTTACAATAGTCAATGATATTGTTATGAGACTCTTTCAAGTAACTTAGTGGGTTATATATCATCTTTTCACTGGACATTTTGAAATCTCCAAAAATCCTCAGTTGTTCTTTGTCTCATATTTAGTCCCACATAAGCTACTCAGGGAGAGGAAAAAAAAATCTTCTTTCATTTTAACTCTAAGAAATATAAATACTTTTTTTACAATTATTAAAAATGGAGGCTAGTGAAATAATTTTCTAGAGCAAGTGGATTATTTGTTCATGATAAATACTTGTTCTTGCTAAAACAAAAGGTAAGTTAGTAAACATTTAGGTGTATTGAAGGAGGATGAATATGTAAAGCAGAGTTCTGGATAACTTGACAGGTACTAGTGGTGGTCTCTGAGCTGCAGGGTTCATTCCCTCCATGGCTTGCGAGAAGAGTACCAGCACTGAGTTTGTCCTTGGGAGTTGAGTGGCACAGGATGTATCAGGGATGCCCAGCAGCGGTGCCCAGCACACGGTCACCAAGGGCAGGGACAGCACACTGAGCCTCCTGGGCACAAGGTCTGCCTTGGGGCCAGTATCCCAAAGGCCTTCCTCTGAAGGATGTTTGGCAGAGGATGGGGCTAATGCAAGTGGAGCTGTAGATGGAGGACCCCTTCGCCCCCATGGCACAATGCCACCATCCTGTCACACAGCAATCACAGTGCAGGGTAAAAGGGATCATCCTTCCATCTCCCACTTCCAAAGCTGGCCTGGGGCCTGCCCGAACACATAAGAGAGATAGTCATGGAGGAGCTGGTAGAATTACTTGGAGGGAGGCTGGGGGAGGAGGATTGGAGGCTGGACAAGGCTGCTGGAGGTTCTCCACTGCAATGCCAGCTCCCAGCAGGGCCCTCTTCAAAGCTCATCTAAAGGACTGAAATATTTTTTCAGCTGGATAGCCATGGCAACACCAAGGGAATGCCTTCAGAAGCATGGCAGAACTCACTGTCCTCATTCCTGCTGTGGAACCAGGGACCAGCAGTCATAAGAAAAGAGATGCAGAGATGTTGCAAGGGTCCCAGTGCTTTGGAGCACTCACTGGTGGCCTGCCAGGTGTGGGAAGGATTCTTGCCCCAAAGGTGGATCAGGCTGAGTGCATTTGGTCACTCTTGAAAGCCTCTGACATGGTTCTAGGTAGGGCAGAATAGAGCTCGGACATTTCCTGGGAGGTGTGACCAGCCTTTGGAATGAGGAGGAAGGTCTTACTCATACGCTCAGGGAATAGCTGGTTGTCATCTATAGGGTCAAGAAGGAATTTTCCACCCGGGCAGACTGCCACTGGTCCCCAGCATTTTTTTTACTCTCTATTCAGCATCAAACATGTGATGGTAATAGTTCTCTGGGCCCCTTTGGCCAGGTTGCTGCCTGCTGTTCATGCCCCACAAAGACAGCCTCTCTCCCCTGCAGCACTTTTCACCTTCCTATGCAGCACTGAGCATGGCCCCTTGGCCTCCTTTGGGCCATTTTGGCCAGGTATCTGCTGACCTTGTGCCCCATATCTGGTGGGAGGAAGCTTTCTAAACTTCAAGGGTGGGCCCAGGGGTTCTTGTTCTCTGTGACACTGAGCACAGCCCTTATCAGGGCTCCTCTGGGCCCCTGCAGCTTGGTTCTTGCCCACTGCTCTTGTACCTCCAAGACATTACTTGTGCGCTGGTTCTCTCTGGCTCTCTCTCTTCCAGTCCCTTCACCATCTTTTTTGCCCTTCTTAGCAGCCTTTTTAAATAGTGGGGCCAAGTTTACAGGATTACATTCCCATACTGTGATCCCTCGTAATATAGGGATGCAATTATTGCAGCTGTAAGTGAATTGTTTCAAGACATGCTATTTCTGCATGCGTTTGTCTTGTGGGGTCCTTTTCAAAGAAAAAAACATGGTCTTAAGATGCATAGACTACCTGTTTGTTTTTTGAAGTATAAATCAAAACAGAGGGTTTAGTTTCTTAGTTACATGTAGGTGAAATCCTTGCCACTTAAAAACTGTTTATTTCCTAAAAGTCCTCTGAACAGAGGACCTTCATGGAAAGGGAATCCACCTCTACCCTTGCTCTGCCTGGTGATTCATCTAATCCACATTTGGATACAGGTCAGCGCCTGTCTCGTCACACTGAGCTCGTATCAAAATGTTGAGATTCTTTAACTGATTAGACAGAGTCCAGAGGCTTTCTGCACTCATTGCATTACATTTTGCAAACTAATTACTAAATGCGTGCTAGAAGATTTTTGTTCTCAGCCTTTTAATCAAGTTAAAAAACTGTGGAAGTTTCTTTGTGTCTGAATAAGATCATCAGCAATTTCAGCAGTACCATCAAGAGCTAACTGTTCCTCCTAGATGCCCCTAGGTAGTTATCCATAGAAAGAGACTGAATTATCATGCCTGGAAGAAGTGCCTGATTGTACATTGCCATTCCATGCTCATCACAGGTAATCGTGTTCCCTGAGCTGGCACAGGAGAGCATCCATTTGATTCACAGGCGTTTCTGATTTTACTTTTTTATTCCTGCCCAAGTCACTCTTAGGTACATCTGGTCAAACTTTATGTTTTCACCCTTGCAGCTTCAAATCTGATGACCTGCTTCAGCCAGCATGATTGCCCAGGCACATGCTGTGAGCTCCACAATATGGGGTTTTATGTTTGGTAGATGAGAGAGAAGGGGTTCCTGTCCCAAAGACACACAACTGCCTACATTTACTATTCTGGTAAGATTAGCAGGTAAAGGATTTGAAGAAAAGTTAATGATAATGGTAAACTTTTAAAATCTTATTTAAATAATATTACAAGCTCTTTTGGCAAAACCTCTGCTTTTTTGCTGTCTGCTTCAACATGACTGATATAGGAACAGCTTAATCAAATGGTGTAATCTACAATTTATGAAGGTCATGAGCAATGTCTTTGTGTGGAAATTAATTTCTTGTTTTTTCTAACATACATTAATTTACTCAGGGGACTTGATTGAATGTGCAGCTTGTATTGCATTCATATGTAATTATTATTTTATTCTCATTTTCCTGTGGGGAAGATGAGAGCACTGAGCAAATATCCACAAAGCTCTCTCTTGGACATGAAATTTATGCTCTCACAGGGCTAGATGCTAAATATTGACCTGATCCCATAATAACGCTGTCGAAACTAACTCCCTGGTTACTTAACTGAGTTCTGAAGTCAAACTGCTTTGATGACTCTCTCAAGTTATTCATCACTTAGTGCTTCTCATCAGTCCATACCTGGAGAAGATAGCATATTATGCAGATTTCTTATTATTATGTGATTAAGATATCTTCTCCTGAATGAACAGTGCTGCTATTCTCAATGAAACTGTCACTATATGATCATTTTCAAAAATAAACAAAACCATAATGTTGTCTCAACTTTAAAGTTTACAAAAAATTTAACCAATGCAAAAAAGTTTCAGTGGTTCATAGTAGTTCACATTACAACTAACCTTTAAACAAAACTAAAATAGCATCATCCTCTCACTTGCATTTGTTTATTAAATTCAAATCTTTCAGATATAAATATCAATACTTCTACTTTTTTTTCCTATTAAAAGAAAATGGATAATCACTATCCAAATAAAATAGACTATTGTTATCTGATTTTATTTGATTATATGCTGTAATTAGTAGGCATCCTAGTGCTTGACAGGTATGACATAATGTTGTAACAAGTAATTATGACATATGTTTTAAATATTTTCCAGATACTGGCATTTTTTTTGTGTACAGTACAATTATGATTATGACCAGTTTTATGACTGCAGCTCTGAATTTATAATCAGGTATTGAGCTGTGAGTAAATTTAACCTGTTCATTAGAAGTATATGCCTCTGGAGGACAGCCAATCCTCTTGGATTACTAGAATTTCTACTGGATATATTAGAAAGAGGTGTAGTTAAAACCATAGAATAACCATTTCATATTCTGGCAATACCTGTCTGAGGTAATAATTTTGAGCAAATGAGTATCTTACTAAAGTGTTGGATCCACTTTTTGTTCATACAGACAAACAATAAAGTCTCCAGAATAAGTCATTGGTCTTGCATACAACAGTATACAGAAAAGCATTTTTAGCTATTTGTGGATGGAGTTTGACTTTTAGAAAAATTGCCTTGCTATAGAGTTCTTTCTTTTTTTCCAGGAATCATTATAATTGTAAAATGAACATATTGAACTCATGCAGAATATTCATACTGATGAGATTCTAAAGAAATAGAATTATAAGTCTAATATACTAGAAGTGGTTTTGTAGTGGTTATAGGTTGCTCTTGAAAACTTGGATAAAAAAATAGTTGTAACTATACAGTCCCTGGGGACCAATGACACCTGGTATTTCTGTTGTGTTTATCATGACATCTTCCTTTAAAGAAAATGCAACTAGAGAAAGACTAAGACCTAGATTATTTACAGTATATACATGTAATAATGCTGCCTAACTTTTGTAGCTCTGCCTGTGGGAACAGGATGGAGTCACGAGGGAGGCACTTGAATTCTGTGTAGCATAAGTAGACATAAGCATTGAAGAGTGGGACTAACCACAGGCAAAATGCTGAGCAAGGTATTGAGATGAATTTAGGTGGAATATACATGTATGTAGTAATAAGGGGAGAACCTAATATACAATCCTTGCTCCCTACAGTGCTTATGTATTTTATCCAACAGCAGAATGCATAAATAATATCATACTTAGGTATGCTATATGATTAATTGGTTGATCCACAAGGATTTGACAGCAGACTAAGAGAGTGAAGAGAGGTTTAGTTTCTCTATTGCTTCTTCTGAAAACCTTAGGTGGTGAAGCAGCCAGATGGTGTTTTTCTGTATCACTTTCACTGTAGGCACATAAGCAGTTTTAAGGCCACATGGTGGTTGATCAAGATGGCACATAAACTTTGAGGTTGACCCCAGTTTTGAATTCTGCCTCTCTGGTTTTACATCAGAGTACTTGAGTTTCAGTTAAATCAACTTTCCTTTTTACAGTATGTTGAATAGAATTAAAGAAATAGAAACACACAAAAAGTTTATAATGAGACACTTTAGTCTTTGTGAGTCTGCAGATTTCTGTTGTGCATCAAAATAAAGGCAGGTGGCAATTCTTGATGAAAAATTGAGTTATAACCTAATCAGATTTCTTCTGAGGAATTGGAAAGAATAAAACTCCTTGGAGTTTTATGTCAGATGCTACTTGCTTAATCCTCGATATCTTCCTGGAAGGATAGTTTAAATGAACTAACTAATACAAGGTTTCAGTAGACAGGTCTTCCTTCATTCCCTCTAAATGTCACCAATAGATTAGATTATATTAGCTGTTTTTAAAAAGGTACAGAAAGGAAATGAATATTGAATAGAGATCTAGATTAGGAGAGATATGAATAGGATTGGGTTTCCCCAGAAGGAAAATACTTATTCTGCGCAGTAAATGTGTTCTATTTTTCCTGGTATAATACAAAAAAGGTTAAAAATAACATAATGAGTAGCCTCACCTGAATGATCCAAAAGAAAGTAAGTAAAATATTATTTTTACAAGACCCGTTAATTTAGAGGAATGCTTAACGGAACACTGTTTCATTTAAAACTGTTGAAAAAATATATTTTATATTTCCAATTTCTAAGACTTTTTATCTATGAAGAATGAAAAAAAAAATCATAGCTATAACATTTTTTTTCCTGGAAAGAGAATTTTTGTATTAATCCTATACTTGAATGTTTGCAACAAAATTTTCACTGGCACTTAGTTCTTGCAGTTTCTGTTACATAAAACTCTCAATTTTGATGAATAAGATTACATTCTGTAGAATTTACTTACAAAACAGTAACAAAAAAAAGGTGAAAACATGCTTATTCCAAACCAAGCTCTTCTACAATTCTATTCTATGATTATTAGGCTATGGTTTGTGCTGTTGCATTAGACCTCTAAAATTTTTGGTTAGGATAACATTCTGAAGAACCAGTAAAATGGCCCACTATGTTATTATGAGAGACTAAGAAATTCAGACATTTTATCATATATAAAAGCTATATTAAATAATGTACCTAATGACAGCTATAAACAAATGACTTATTTATTAGAAGATTCTCAGTGAAGCCAAAACTAGTTTAAATGTTTCGCACCTCTGAAATTCCTCTCATGTGCTTATTTGTTTAAATGAGGGTTCAGGTGTGATCTTAAATCACATCTGTGGTGAGACCCAGATCAGCATTCAGAGAGCAGTATTCAGATGGGCAGAAGAAGCAGCACAACATGCAAGGCTCCTCAGCTCCTCTTTTCCCTCTCAGTTGACTGTGATAGGAGCAACAGGTTCCAATTCTGTCTTAGAGAATTGATACAAGCAGAAATGTCTGCTTGGTAAGGCTCTATTAATTGCTTGTGTGATTGTTCTTTGTTAGTTGCCTAATTATCCTCTCAGGAAAATGTAGGGACCCTGCAGAAGTATCTTTCAGGCAAGATTCTGCCCACAACCTCCAAGTTGGACATTGTTTAATGTAGGTATCCTACACTGCAAACCAATTTTATGAAATGCAGAATACCTATTCAAAAAAATATGTAAACTAACCAAAGTAGAAAGAAAGCCAAAGAAAACTAAGTAGGTAGTTTGTTATTAGGTTTAGGGCAAGGAGGAGAGACAGACTACCCTACTGTCTACTTTCTGACTCCTAGAAAAAACATACGTATGATGTCTATGCATTTTACATTGGCAGTAACTTCTTTCAGTGGAATACTCATTCAATTTATACATTTTGCTTGTTAGAAACAATGTTGAGGAATAAGAAACTCAGTGTTCCAGTGGCGATTAATGCAAGACTTTTCCACTAGGGGAGGGGGAGAAAAGAAGGGATTTTAATCCCACAGTATAAGTAAGTGCATAGACATGAAAAACATTTTGTGTTTGTAATTGTGCCTAAGATTTAAAAGCCTTTACAGCTGCCTGTAAGGACCCTTAGATCAAGAATTTAAACTGGACTGACAAGATATAACAAAAGGAGACATTTTCTCTGTTATTATAGACTTCAGACCCATGGATATAATTTTTTGTGCCTTGAAAAAAAATCTGATTCTTGTTTCTCGAAAAGATAATTGTTGCTTGTACATTTGTTGCATTTATCTATTGCCATGCATTCAGCCAATACCATCTCTATTTTTCTGTTATTGTGATACATTTCGTTGTTAAGACAGACTTGTTAGGGGACAGCAGTTAATTTGACTTCAACTTTTTATTTTGGCACCTAATTGTTGCTCTATCAATCAGAAGTTTTTAGTCTAGGGGAAAGACTACAGCATCTTTATTTAGTTCTTCTTATAACTTTTCATGTCACAACACTGCGATTGTTGTGATTAATCCATATGATACTGTATGGATTTCATATAATTTGGATTATACATATAATGGATTTCAGTATTAGCTTTTGTAGATCATTCGTCGAACATTGATTCCAACAAGTTTGTAGAAGGATTTATTTGGATATTTATGTCAGTTCATCCTTATTCTCTTACAGATTTACATGGTCATTTCTAAAGTAACATTGTGAAATACTATTTAGAAATATTGACTCAACTGTTACTGATAGATTAACTACTGCTTACTATACTGTAATTGCAGGGGAAATGCTTTTGGGGTTTTTGAGCAGAACTGGTGCATAATATGAAATATAATATAGTTTGATTATTGGGGTTTAAATCATTAAATAGCCCTCCAATGGCTATTTATTTCCAATATGGAAAGTTTTCATCTAAAGGGAAGATTTATTCCGTGTTGAAATATCACGCAAAATTTTGTTTACTTTCTTCATTTCAGGCAGTTAATGAAAAAGCAAACAAGAGAAATTAGTCCAAAATAAATAGAGATTAATTCATATGTGATATGAGTCAAACAACAATGCTATCTAACTTTCAGTGCTCATTTCACTCAGTCTTACAGTTTTTAAGGGCTTCTAATTTTCCACTTAAAAATATGCTTCCTGCGTAGGGATGTTACTGATCTATCCTCCTGGATTTCTATTAAACGTGGAATTCCTTTCAGATCAAATTCCTAAAATTTTATGGCGTTGAAAAATTATCATTTTAAAGCTGACGTTGCTAGTCAATTTGTACACAAGCACAAGGGCAATCTTTGATACACCTTATCTCTTAACTTCCTATTCTGCAAAAGAATGCTACACATTCACTGTCAGTTTTAGTGCAGGTAGCTATTATTTTCACCTGTCTTTTCACTTTTGTAGTAAAAGAAGCCTACCAAGCTACAGAGAATTCTGGGGGAAAGAAGAAATCCAGCTCCTATAATTTTTCTTTTTATTTCAACATGAAAGACTATATGTGCTCTTTTTCTCTTTTATATCAAAAGGGGTTGATCTGTCTTTTCAAGAGCACGATTTCTACAGTTTTACAGTACTATACACCTTAGCTCTGTCTGACTGTTCTTCTGCAGTTGCTCAGTAGGCTCCAGCAAGACACTAACTCAGTGCTGTTACAAAAACTGACCTTCTCAAACTCATTAACTCAATAAACAAAATTACTTATTTCTCAGATCCAACACTGTTCATTGTATGTTACTGATGTTTCCTTCTCCTTCACCTTCTATGACGGTCTACCTTTTAAAATTATATTTTGTGCTAATACTATGATGAGATGTCTCCTGCCCTTTGTATTAAATTTACTCATCTGAAGCATTGCTCAAGGGACCATTAGTTATAATATCTGTTCAGGTATTAAAATCTGATTCTTTGATTCAGGACCTCCACAGAGAGTAACAATTTTTTCAGCATACTCACTTTCCTCTGGTGTTTTTTTATTTTCACTCAAGATCAGTTACAGCATCAAAAGCTAACTACTCCAATGCCTAGTCAAATAACTCCCTTGATATTTTTTCTTTGTACATTTAGTATTGACAGCATTTATTTGGACTTGTCATCCCAATTTTTCATACTTAGTATTGCATCGGTGGTTCATGTTTCAAGTGTTTAATGTTTCACTGGCCATATAACAACTAGTCAGAAAAGGGCACAAAATAAATGATGACTTGGACTGTAACTCACTCTCCTTCATCTGTTTACACAGTAGCAACCTTGTGTATCTTATTTATGCATCCTTACTTTAGCTGTTCTGAAAACCTTTATTTTATTGTTCTTGCCTCCTAGAAATGCCTTTATATCTGTCTTATTGACTCTATCTTCTTTTCAAATTCTATAGAATATATTCTCCTCCATTTCTCAAGATTTAATGTTTTTCTCTCTGCTATTGTTTATTTGACTGTGTAACTATTATTTATCTCAGTGGTACATTTCATCATGCAGTTTGTATGAAATGTGCTCTGTAAAATGTGGTTGCATTGCATCATCTCATAAAAGTACACAGTAGTTTTCTTTGAACAGTATAATTATGTTTAGAAAGTTCCTCATTTAAGTGTATAATGTTACTGTTTGATGTTAGAAATACATTTGAACACACAGAATTTTGTCCTTGAAAAATATGTTTTCTCCCTTTTTAATACTATCAGTCACTTTCATGTATTGTTTAAACCTAACAGATGTATACCTGTGGGCTCATTTATTTTATTCTACTGTAGTACAAGCAGTAAAGGAAAATGCAGGTGCTAATCACTGTAATGTGACATAATTTTTAAGAAGTCTGTGTCTCTGTTGAAATAGCTAATTTATTATCCTAAAATATGAGAGAAAGGAAGAAAGAAAGGAAGGAAGAAAGGAAGGAAGGAAGAAAAAAGAAAGGAAGAATGAAAAGAAGAAAAAAGAAAGGAAGAATGAAAGAAAGAAAGAGTAAGAAAGAAAGAAAGAGTAAGAAAGAAAAAGAAAGAAATAAAAAGACAGAAAGAGAAGAAAAAGAAAGAAATAAAAAGACAGAAAGAGAAAAAAAAGAAAAAGAAAGAAAAAGAAAGAAAGAGAAAGAAACAAAGAGAAAGAAAGAAAAAGGAAGAAAGAGAAAGAAAGAAAGAGAAAAAAACAAAGAAAGAAAGAAAGAAAGAGAGAGAAAAAAGAAAGAAAGACAAAGACAGAAAAAGAAAGAGAAAGAAAGAGAGAAAGAAAGAAAGAGAAAGAAAGAAAAACTAGTGAAGGAGTGGAGGAATGTGTAGAACTTTAAAAAGTGAACTGTTTGCAGACTTAAATGGAAGAATTGGAACCAGTAAGTCATGATTTCCAAAAGGTTTGAGGGGCTTGAACAGTACTTTATCTTGTCTTGGCAGAACAGCTACTTTTATTACAGAGTTTACTGCTTTTGCTGTAGAAAGTGACAGTGGGTTATAGCTACAGAAATCTCAGGTCAGGAGCAACAGTAAATTGACTTCAAAAATAGGAAACTAGATTTTTAAACTGGACAGACATATAAGCCACATAGCTGTTTAAATGGTTTAAGCATAGGCTAAATCCTTGGGACAGAGTGTACAGAGTTGTAAATACCAAAACAAAAAAAAAAAAAGGTTTTCTACATCAGTGATTCTTATATGATCAATAACTATGTTTCTTTAAGTGAGGAAAAAAGCCCCCAAAACAAATACCAAAGCCAAATATTGCTCTTGGGCCTCTACTCTTAAGCTTTTAACAGTGAACAAGTTACTTTATATTTGGTGCATGTCTAAAATAGCCTAGTCTGTAAGTCCATGTTGTTCTGACTATAGTTTTAATTGGCAGAGCATATGGACAAATTGTGAGGGCTGTATCAAAGCTGAAAGTAGAGATCTAGTGTTGATATTTGATGATAAGAAATTATTTTTTTTTTTTTTTTTTTTTTTTTTGTGGAAGAAACCTTTATATCAACTCCTCCCTCCCTCAAGAGTTGTTTGTTGGTGGCGGGGGCTACAAATTTTTTTTCACATTCAACGTGGTGTTGAATGTGTTTCTAACAGCTAGTTAATTACATAATCAGTAGTCATAGAGTACTCATTATCCATTTTCAGCTCTTGTAGGAATGCACTCTAAATATTTGTATTTTATGGTAATTATAGACAAATGGTAGACTTGGCTCAGTAAAGTTTTAGAAGGAAGCACCTTTAATCAGAGAGCAGAAACATTATGAAATGAACTTTTTAAGAGGATGTCACGGTTTTACCTCCAGAATGACTGGTAGAAATTAAAATAACAGAATGGGATGTACCAGAACTTTTTCACGATACATATCTGTCATGATTCTTGCCATGATATTGAGCAAATACTGGATTAAAAAAGACATGTTAATAGAAATACTGAAACCATTACATCTAGGCCATGCATCTTTTTTTTTTTTAAGATCACAGATACTCTATCACATTATAAAACAGGAACTCAAATATGAATGTTAACTTGAGCTGGCTTACATTCATTTTCATAGTTTATTTCTACCTCAATGTTCAGATGACACGAAAAAAGGTATTTTGACAGATACTGATTATATAGTCCAGTCATTACAGAGTCCAGTCATATGCAGAGTCACACTCTGGATCATTATTTTCCTCCCATGTTCTGTTTATCCAGGTCTTTTACTCTAATTCCTTTGAACTATAGTGGTATAATTGATAAAGTAACATAAAATGCTTTCTATGAGAAGGCACTGATAATACAATCTAAAAAAAATATGCTGGAAGTCTGTCCTAGAAATATACATAGGTATCTTCACGAGATCTTTGAATAAAACAAGAAAAGTTTTAATAAGGTGAAAAGTAACCTACCTACCATTAGTAGTTTCTGGTGCATAGCATTTTGACTTTTAGGAAAATTATTCTTTCTTGAAGATTGTGAGAAATGTGAATGGCTAATTATCAGAGCAAGCACTTTACTATCCTGCAGTGCATTAGAATATTCATGCTATAGTCCCTTCTGTCTCTGCTTATAAGGTTTTTCTTCTGGACCTTTGAAGTCCTGAGCAGGGATACTATTAATTGAGAACTTTGTTTTTGCTAAATTTTCCAAGACATATCTCCTTAGAATTATAGGCAAATTAAATTACTCTGGGGGAACCAAACAAAAGATTGCCATAGATTATGGTCAGAACAATCCAGTAAAACCACTTAGCTGAAGCATCTTGCATTAAAAAAGATAAATAGTTTTACTACATGAATGCTTCATAAATGATACCTTCTCCTGTTTAGCTTTTCTTTTTTTTTTAAAGTCATTCCTCACGTAATTAATTCAAGACATAGAAAGTATTCTAAATCTTCACGTAATTGTTCCCTAGAGGTTAATTTTCTCACTAGTTAAAAGTATTTGTCTTATTTCAATCCTGAATTTGTCTAGCTTTAACTTGGAGCTTTTAATTCTCAGTACCAGATTTCTATCTAAACCAAAAAAATAGTCCTCCTGAAAAATTTCTTCACTGTGCATACCAGAAGCTTTTGTGAATAAGCAGGTGTAATGTACCACACTCTTCTGGTTCTTTCTAATCTTTTGCTATTCATTAATGTTTGTTTGTTTGTTCGTTTTTTAAAAGTAAACCTATAGCCCAGACATATGATTTTTGCCATTACTAGTGACAAAAGTCTTGCTAAAGGCTTTGTTTTGACCTGAGAGTATGGGGTCTTTTCAGGGCATGTCTGGGTTTACTTTGGTGTAAGCTGTAGCTTGGATAATAGTTGTCAGTGGACATGTGACTGCTGCCTGACCTGGGTGGACTTTGGTGAATCCCACAGACTGTGAAGACCCCATGTAACAAACAATAGCCCTTTGGGTGACCTGCAGCTACGGATGGCTGTTGTGCAACTTGCAACTTTTAGCTTTGGAATAGAGAATAAGGACTGTGATTGAAAATGTATAAAAGTAGACACAAGGGGTCCCAATGCTGATGATGGAGCCCTGTCACCATAGACAGCAAACTTCTCCTAGCTAAGACCTTACCATAGCTCTGTTCTCCCCTGTTCTTCTAAAGGAAAACAGAAATGTCAGCCTGAAAACTTGAATGGATAGGAACATAGTTATCAGGAAGAAAGATAGGTACTAGGGAGTTTTGGATTACAAACTTAACTTTATTATTTATTGATTTTTTTTCTCTATTAATTAGACAATTTGAATACTTATACTCTTAAACATCACCAGAACTGAAAAGGAATTTTACCTCCACTTGTCAGATGTGTCCTTTCTTGCTCATGGCAAGATTTTGAGTGTAGCAAACAGAACAAGGAACAGGACTACAAGCAAAGGTCTCTCTAATCCTGTATGATTAAGCACATTGTTTTGTTTTTACAGTCTTCTGTTATACATAAGGGACTCACATGTCCTTTCCTACGTGAAACATCAGTTTTCAAGTCTAGACTTCTTCATTGCTGGATTACACATTACTATCCTTTTAACCAAAGATATTATTCCAAGAATTTGCATATAAGTGTATTAGATTGAAAAATGGACAATCATCTCAGCTAATTTTTTTGATGGTCTCATATAAAATTTACCTTATCCTAAAAAGTTTGAAAGGTCACTACAATAATTGCTCCTTCACATCACTGAAGCTATTACGCAATAGAATATATTTCATTATTTTTTTAGCATGAGTGACTCTGTTTCTGTGTAAATAGTGAAGAATAATGGCAACTCAATAATTCACATTTTTCTCTATTATACTTTAGTTTTACACTTCTGATCTGGTGTCAGATGTTCAATACCATTAAGATTTCATTTACCTCAGTATATCTTCCTAAGTCTGTTAAGAATAGCTTGTTTGTTTGTTTTTTAGTTGATGTCCTTAATTTCCTGTTAGTGCAGGTAGTATGTAACACAGTCTGTGCTCTCTCCCAACAATTATGCAAGCATTCTGAGACTTCCCAGCACTATTTTTCTGCATTCCTTGGCAGTGACCTGTGATGTAAGGTACAGACTCTCCCTTGTTTCTTACCCTAAAAAATCTTGTCAATATTCACTTGATATTTGGATGTGTTCATAACTTTCTTTCCAGTTTAGAAAACAGGTCTTTTTAAGTCTCAATATGTACTTATGTTAACAGTTGGGACTGTAAAGTGTTTGCTAGCAACTCATGAAATGATGCAATAATCACTCATACTTAGGAAAAATCATCAGTTTCAGCCCAGGGACCTATTTATCTTTCAACCTGCTGTCTTAAATGGGAGTGCCTTAAGCAATGTGTTTCTGCTAGCAAGTTCTTATGTAGAATTCATAGGAGCATTAAGGCTGTTTTACCAGTGGCAGCTTTAGAGCTCCAGCATATGTCTTACAGGTTGAAATACCACAAAATGACAGATTTTTTTTTCCTGCATGAATATTATAGGTTTTGCAGCTTTGTACGGCACCGCTTTCTTCCAAAGCCTCAAGCTGTAGCTAAGCAAGATGCCTGGGGGTGTTTTGAAACTCCCTGTGGGTAGATAATGACAATTTCAATATCCACAGAACTCTGCTGAAACAGAAAGAAAAGAAAATGAACAACAGGATTTGTCCATATGAGTTAAATCACTGGATGATCATCTGCACTCTACATATCCTCAGAGCAGTGAAAACTATTAAACATGTAGGTTACTACACTGATATTTTTTGAAATATACTTCCTTACTTATAGTCCTCTAGGAAAAAAGGCAAATCTTATGAAAACTATAGTACCTTCCAATTTATTCTGTATTGATATTGAACTGTGTGCAAGAATTTTGATGTTATCAGTGATGAGAAGTATTATTCAGATCTAAGGGAATAGGATGGAAGCCTAGCAAGCAGCCTATTCCAGTAACAGCAAAAATTATATACAATAAACAAAGAACAGAGGAATAACTGAGAATTAATTGGTTGGTTTTGTCTCAACTAAAAGGTAAAAACAAGGAAGTTGAGACATACTCAGTGAAATTCTGTCCTAATTAACTTTGCTGAACTCAGGACTTCATGATGTTGCCCATTTTCTCTCTTAGTAACTAGCTGTAATTTTTTTTATTTCTTTTTGTTCCATGAGAAGGACTCATCTCTATCCCTCACAGCCCTGACCTCTTATGGGCACTGCAGAGCCAGTAGACCCCCCTGCTGGCATTTGGGCACCTGCAGCTGGTACAAAATCAGAGCTGGACCCTGTTCTGATATACTGTGGAATACCCTGGCGTAATGCCTTTCTGATCAGCAGTATAATCCAAGCATGAATGAGGAGAAAATCTTTCTTGTCTGACTATAAGGATCTGAGACTCTGGGCCATGAGTGTGAACCTGTAGTTTTTGAAAATCCTGTTGCTGGGCACTTGTACTGATTTGACAGCCAACTGTGCAGGGAGGAAGTAGTCAAGCAAGAGGGCTGTCATTTGTGAAAGATGAGTCAGTATGTGTTTTTGAAGTAGTCTTCAATTTCTGCTACATTTTCAACACTTTTTTTCCATCTGATTTCTTCTTACTGGAATCTGGAAAAAAAATCTATTGATACCCATACCTGAAGATTCTGTTGGCAGAACTAAATTACTGAATTATAATACTAAAAAGAACCTTAAAAGCTTTCCTCAGAGAAAGACACTAGTAAAGCTGACATCAGTTACAGGAAAAGCAAGGATTAAAGCTCAAATATCAAGATGAGGGTTAGCCCTTCCCAATAGAAATAAAAGCTGCACTACCTTGCCTGAAGTTCAGAACAGGTTTGAATAATGATAATTACTTTCTGGTAGCACTTAACAGTCTGAAAATGTCAAGAGGAAAATTCCAAAACCAATCTGGAGTTCATCTGACAGAACAGTGCATGGCTTCTGTAGATAACTTACAAAAGTATATTTGGTGATAACTGCATTATTTTGTGCATTACCCTTTGTAGTGCATTACTTGAGGGGTTTATCATCCTTGCCCATCAGTTGCAGTTTCAATCAATTTTATTTGTATTCATAGAAAAAGCTTGGTGAGAGGGTAGACACTTTTTTCTTTTCCTGTTTTGTTTTGTTTTGTTTTGTTTTAATCACCTGTTTATAGAGCAATTCTTCTTGTTCCTATCTGACACAGTAAAGAAAATACAGCCAAAGGCAAGGGCACCAACCAGCTTTTTGAAGGTCTCAGGTAAATTATTATTTATATGACTTCGGAGAGTTTGCTTCATATTTTAAAGGGCAGAATAACTAAGCTGAAAAACATGCTTAGGAAAATAGATCATCCATTAACCTTATCTGCTTTCCTGACATGGGGATGAAAAGGCTTACTGAAACCCAAAGGAGTGCTGTATGTGAGCAGAGCTCTGTGATGCCGAGTAGTGTTTTTCTGCCTGTATTGTCGGATGTGTTTCCTCATCAAAAAAAAGAGTCATAAAAGATTAAGATATCCCAAATGATGTTATTTAGAATAGCCTTCAAATGTCAAGGTAGCATCTTCAAAAATTCTTGCAACTTTGCCCAAGTTTTTATGTGTCCCCATTGAGCTTTCTTTCTTATGAAATAGTATCTACAGTACCACAAAAATGTTGGTTGTCAGAAGCAGTCAGATGTCAAGGCAAGGATGACTCTACAACATACCCTTCATGTGACACTGCCCACTGCAGAAGGCGAGATTATGCACCAGGTGGATCTTTGGTCTAACCCAATGTGGAAAAACAATGTTGTAAATTGTATTCACAAATTTCTTAATTAAGATCAGTAGCCAAGTAGGTAGGTAAGTAAATAATTTGGAAGCAGCAGCAAAGTAGAACTTTCTAGCCAGAATTTGTCATCATCTACCACCATTCACCAGAGAATGTTCAGGTTGGATTAAACATTAGAATGGACTACCCTGGGAAGTGATGGAGTCAGTATTCCTGGAGGTGTTTAAGAAAAGACTGGACATGGCACTTAGTGCCATGGTCTAGTTGACAAGGTGGTGATCAGTCAAAGGTTAGACTTGATGATCTCAGAGGTCTTTTCCAACGGAATTGCAGCTAGACAGCTGACGCTGTCTTTCCTGAAGGTGGTTGTTAAAAGTATCCTTTGTACAAAAATTTATCATTAACAAAACATTACTTTCTCTAATTTTTGCTCAAAATGGAAATACAGCCTGATTTTTTTTAGACATCTTCCCATATCCTTTTTGCAATTGCTACCACCAATCCCATTTAGAAACCAGATTCTAGTCCCTGAGAAGTTAGACAGTTTGTGCACTGGGGGATTACAAATGAATGCAGCATTTGCTAAAAGCAACCTGCAAAAGACTGAGTGGTTAACAACATTCTGAAGCCATTTGTTAGTCAAATCAAGCAGAAATAGTACCTCACTAAGTAATGTAGCTAGCTAATCTAATTAAATGTCCCTTAGCCCAACATCTGTCTTCATAATGATCTTGGTGCTTTTAGGCAATAATTGCATCATGCTTTTATGTTTGAATTAATTTTGATAATCTGTGGATGACATTTGTAATGTTGATAATAAAATATCCAGATTTTATCAGCTTCATATTTACTGACATTAAGGTATATAATCTTCTATTTATTCTTCTTCTGTTATTTAAAAATTACATTTTTGAAATCTGTACTGTACAATCTGTCCTGTTGTATCCATTCTAATTTGTGTTCACAGATGAGAAACATATGATGTATATAGTTTATTTCACTCAAATTATTGAAATGTTAAAATCCACCTGATCTTGTGAAATTCACAGCTTCCCATATTTTATTTCCAAGTCTGATTAAAATGGTAGCTACGCTTTCTGTGATCTGCCCTCAGGTTAGTACATACTGTCCATATAAAAGGCCTTTGATCATATTTAAAAACTTTAAAATGTTAAAACTTTTAAATGCACAAGTTATTTTTATCCCTGCTAATCCTAAGCACAGTGGTACTCAGGAACATGTAATGATTTTCAGTGAGTAAAATTTCTGAGATAGCTTTAGATGGGAGGAAAAAACATTAATTTATTACAAAAAAATGACATATTTCCTCATCTGGTAGGCATGCTGTTTATAATAATATAGTTTATAATACTTTTTTCCCCAAAATTTGCCTGCAATTTCCTCTCTACATTTCCATTCTAATATCTTTCCAGTCTGGTCTTACTCTATGCAAAGTGAAATGTGTTTTCACACCAATTATCATAATCTCTTTTGGATAAAAAGGTTTTTGCCAGCTAGTTTCCATGGACTTCTACAACAGTTTCTGCAGAACAATACAGTTTAGAGTGTAATTCAGAGACTTCTGCTATAAATTTTCCTTATACTCTTCACTGAAGACAGAGGGATTGCAGATTGTTTAAGAGGCAACAAATGCTACAGGCTGAAGAATGTTACATATTGTATTGACACTGTTTTGTTCAAGGCATTTAGTTTCTTCTCTATTGAATACGAAGAGTTAGAACTTAATTCTCAACCTCTTTGACATTGTAGCTATCTTCAACATAATAAACGCTGGTGTTTTGGTTTTTTTCCCTTCAACCTTGTAGTTTCTGTAACTAAGCTGTCTCCCCAGCACCATAGCAGCACCCTTAGGGAGTTGTGTGAAGTTCCTGTTCATTCTTGTTTCACGTTTGTGTGGTGAGAAGAATGTACAGTCTTTTTAGGTGTTCTCTTTTCATGAGAAGAGTCAAATTATGTAAAGAGCAGTGAAGCTAAGGTACAAATAATACACAGTTTACTCTGTTTCCAAAGGGAAACCCTCAGTGTACTTTTTAAAAAGTGTGCCAAACACCACATGAATTATTGTGGCATGGAGCGCATAAAGAATAAAGCAATTTTCATGTGTTGAAACTCAGATAGCAGTTCTGTTAAGAACAGGAGAATCTGAAAGCGTCTTGGCAGCTAAAGGTAAATTTGCTGTACTATAAAAACTCAAGGAAATTTCTAATAAATGTAAGTATTTAATGAACCATACATCTCTCAAACTCTCCTTTATGGTTTTCTTTGAAGAGGGCAGTTGCTAACAATAATAGACAAACAGGGTTATTAGTAATATCTCAGTGTGAGAATGCTTTTCTATGTTTTGGATCTGAAAACCAACATGAATATAATTGCACATTAAAAGATTTGCTGAATCAGCCATCATCTCAGTAACAGATCTGCTTTCACTAGTTTAGGGTATAATTAAAACAAAATATATCCCTCAGACAGGAATAAAAAATAACCAGCAACTTGTGTTTGCTGTTCTTGAGTTGAACTAGCAATTAATTAAATGTTTGAACAATGAAAAATGTCATATATTCTGACCTGAATTTTGTTACCCTGAGTTCTGGCAATTTTCTGAAAGGAAGGTGTTTCAAAGGCTATCCTCAACAACAGCCCTACTGAAACCAGTTTTATGATGACAGTGGAGCAGAAATGTGTGCCCTGAATACAAGATTAAGTCTAATTCTTAGGTAAATGGAGTTCAACACTTAAAAAATAATTGTTTTTTTTCTATGTTTGAAATGCATCAGGAAGTTTACATACCACTCCATGCACTGGTGGAGCAAGCAAAGCCCTGTACAAATAACTATCAGTGTCATGAGTGCAGCCCCTCACCTCTCACTGACCTTAGGGATTTTGTTCCTGGGCTCAGGGCCAGCCTTTGGTGGAGATGCCTGTCTGTATCTGAGGGCTGTGTGGAAAGAGCATTGTAAGGAAGAGCTATGAGAAGCAATGGCTTCTTCACTTCTTTGTCTTTAGGCTTCTCATCTCATCTTTGAGCTACGTTGCAGCTTGGCCAGTGCCTGGCCGTGTGCCTCAGTAACTCAAGCCCTGACCCTGACTGACTGATTTCATCTCCTGGCTTGATCTACTACCTGCCTTATTGCCAGGGCAGTTGATGGACCAGAGCAGCATAGTGGCATGCTTCATCTTGCCTTGCTTTCACTCTAACCTCCCAGCAACTCTTCCCTTACAGAGCAGCCCACTCTTGCTGCTCCTTGACAATAGCTTTCTAAAAAGGACACCATCAAAATCAGGTGAGAACTGCATCAGCTCTCAAGTTTCACAGCCAACAATGGCGTCTACCAGATGCTTAGGGAAAACATTCAAAAAACAGGATAAGTGCAGGATAATATTTTCCTGGGCTACTTTCCAGCCATCAACAGTTTAAGAAATTCTTGATCAAGAGGCTGGCAGTCATGTTTATCTTGCCTATAGTTTTTCCACTCTGTTTTGAACACTCTTCTGCTGTTTATTCCCCTGGTAATGATCTCTACAGTGGTGGAGAATGAGGAAAGACTTCTTCGTTTTGACCATGCTACCTGGTAATGTCAGTGAATTTGTTTTAGATCCTGTACTGTGGAACGAAGTCTATTCATTCCTGGTGCCAGTTTACCATGCCTTTTTAAAGGCTTGCCTTGTTCTGCATATTAGCTGTCCTCTTCCAGGACTATTTTAGCCTCTTATTCTTTCAGATGAGGTAGGAAGAAATACATGCTGCATGCAAATGTGAGGCAGCATGCATATCTATAATGGTAAAATGTTATTTTCAAAAATCATTGATTCTTACCTCATTCTATGGTAGTTCTTACCTTTTTTGTCAGATTTTGAACACTAAGCTCTTACCTAGAGGAAATTTTCCAAGACAACTTTCCAGCAAAGGAATAGCTGACATTTTTCCCTTTATTGTATAGTCATAGAGATGGGTTTTTTTCAGAAGCACTTCAGCACTTGAATAAATTCTTCCACCTAGAAAACTACTTCTTCCATTTTGAGCAAATTCTACAGATAATTTTCAAGAACAGCCACTTGATGGCATGTTAAAATTAGTTCTGTTACAGAGAAATAGCAAATTGTTTTGCAGGGCTTCATATTAAAGGAGAAGTGGGCCATTCAGCCATAAATCAGAGAAATTAATTATAGCTAGGACTCATGTCATTTGAAACTTCAGGAGTACCGTGGTTCAGGCATTGTACTGAGAGTGTGAACTTCACTGATAAGGAGGTTTTCTATGCTCCCAACAGAATCCCACTGTTTCTTCTTAAATTCTTCCACTGTTTTTTCATATTAAGTCCACTTTGTTTGTTTCTAAGTCAGTTTTATCTGCTAGTTTCTGTGTCTCCCAAATTCTGGCAAAGTCATGGACTGTATTTATAGAGGAAAGTATAAAGGTAATTGTATTACACTCTACCTTGTTCATTTGCTCATTAAACAGAAGGGTGACAGGAGACATCACTGAGAAAACCTTTCAGGCAGAAGGAATTGTCCTGACATCTAAAATGGAAGACATTTGTTTACATAACTGTTGGCCTCAAAATTTTCCTGCTGATTTTCAACTGAAGAGGCCAAGGTCCAGCTGATATACAGTAGGAAACAACTTCCCAGCAGAACTCTGAAGATTAAATGAAAGAGCATGAAATTTACCTAGAGATGAAGCCATCTGTCGTCCTGGTATTGGTTTCCATAATACCCTCCAAATCCATTGGAATCTAATCAATATCCTTCCATCAAAGGAAAAGATAAATCCTTCATGATGAAAGAAATGAGACATTCACAGGAGCTACACTACGTCGTCCTCTGACTTCCTATCTTCGTAGAGTTAGAGCTGGGTGGATGATTGATTGTGTATGTATGTATATACTGATAGCTTGCCTGCCCAGCTATAACCTACAGTAAATCACCTGCAAATAGGTGGCTTTTCACCACACCAAGTTTATCTGAGGATCAGTTGTTTGCCTCCTCTTCCTCCAGCACTGCAGATGGCACCGAGGCCTGTCAGTTCGTTTCCTGTTGCTTCTTCAGTCTGTCTGAACTAATCAGCCTCCAAGAGAGAAATTATTTGAGTTACTCCTCTGTACAGGGTTTGTATATGATACAGTTTTGAGATGTCACTGAAAGAGCCCCACATTATGGGGTTTTTTACAGTGAAAAAAAAAATAAATAAAAATTTAAGGAGGTGGTTTAATTTTCCCCACTAAGTCAAGCACTTGGCTTGATTTCACTTGCTTAAGGTAATATAGGCACAGTGCGTATTTGGTTTTTGAAAGGCTAGAAATTAATGCAAAGACAGAAATGGACTGGTGTTATATATGACGGGGATTTAATGCAGAAACCTCTAAAAAATATGTGCCTTTTTAAGGTTCTATGGCTAACTCTCAAATCTTCCATTGCAGAGTCTTATCCTATATCTAGGAAATGCTTCAAAGGAATTGTGGTGGTTGAGCATGTTCTTAATTAAAGAAAGTGATGTGGTTTTAGGATATTCATCTATCTCTGTTCACTATATTCTACGTGGCTTGCTCTAATGTAAGCCTCAATTATTCTACAAAGCAGATGTTAGTCAGGCGAGGTCTTTCTTCACTGAAGGATGGAAAGAAGAGATCTGATTTTTTTTGTGCGTGAAGCTACTCTTATTGCTATGCTCAAAAAAAATGATTTATATATTTCTTTGACAAAGCTAACCACAACTGTAGTGTACTGAGATGTAAATTTTTCTGGGTTAAAAAAGGGGAGGAGGGTAAAGGATGTGCAAGCATGTGCATTAGCAGCATAGGTTTTAATATGTACCAAAGCCATTATCAGAGTGTCTTCACTCAAATTTAAAAAAAAAAAAAAAAGGAGCTTATTCTGGATCTACTAATTTGTCAAAGGAGAATTTAATCTTTTAGGCTTATGCAACAAGTTTGCCCCTTTTAAATGCAGGTGTTTCTATTTAAAATTCTATTGTTGCAATAAAAATCAGTTTATGTGTGAATGTTATATACTAGGAAGTGAAAAGAAGAGAAAGCTCATCCTTTCAGAGGTAGTCTAGAAGCGTTGGCATAGTCAGCATCTGGAAGACATTGGGTACCAATATCTCAGTTAATCTCTAAAAGCCGACTCCACCTGTGATCACAGTCTGTAAGATGATCTGGGTGCTTGGTGTCGTGGTTGTTCATCATTTCTCTGTTCCTCCAGGCCCGTCCTTTGCCCTGCCAGTGAGCCATGACTGTCAGCTTGCTACAGCATACTGCCATGGTAAAATGAGTGTTAGCTGACCATCTCAAAGGGCTCTAATGTAGTATAATGTATGGCTCAGTCAAGGGAAGTGTAAAGGAAATATCCTCACTGGTTTGTTGGTTATATATTGTGACAGAGGAGGCCCTGTTTAGAGTGCAGCATTGCCATACCTTAGACAACATTGGGAAATGGAGCCATTTTAAAAGCTTTGTTTGAACACTCGCACCCAGGACATCTCCCTGGAGAGCCTCATAGGACCAGGTAGCAGCAACAGAATGGCCAATGGGCATGCTATGGCTCATAACCTTGTTTATAGTTGTAGATGGAAATAAAACCCATGTCTATAAATTACGTTACAATCCTAAATTTAATTAGAACGAGTATGTTTTGGAATTGATGTGAGATGCTTTGACACCACCTACACTTCAAAATTTTGTTGCAAGTGCTGTGCTGTAGGAAGTTTCGAGAGGATGGCAGAAATTAAAATGTATTAGGATATAAGAGTAACAAATTATGACAGCCCAAGAAGAGGTCAGAATGAGGCACTGACATTTTACAGCATATGTTCACGTATTTTGAGTGTTTCTTGTGAGTAATAAAACTGAGATGCTTATCCCTGCTGGCTGCTAATGATCTTGCAGTATTTTTCATGAGGATAGTATAATTATGTGTCCTAACTTTGGTAACTCTTACCTGTCATTGTTATTTGCCCATGTGCTTTTCAGTTGTCTGAAGCATTTCTTGTGCTTTAAGTTTCTCTATCTGTAGTTTTCAGGTAAAATTAACTATGCATCCTGGGCTTTACTATGCAGTTAATACTTGACAGCACCTACTACATTGTTTTCATTCAATTAAATCCTATTGAGAGCCTTGGTGCAGACTATGTGACCTCATGTTTCACAGCTAGGTAACCTCAGGATTCTCAAATACTAGCCTTTTATGACTGTACCATACATTACTACTAATCTAGCAGGAATCTCATATGAGACCCATACATTGCAAAAAGTTCACAAATTTTGTCAGCATGGAAAACCCTCAACTGAGTGCCTCCTAAGATATATAAAAAAAGAAATAACCTCTTTTCCAACATATAAGGACAATAACTACAGGTCTTAGTAAGTTTTAAAAATCATATGTAGATTCTACATGTACCAGCAAGAGGAAAGCTTGTACAGCAAGAGGAAATGTAGGCCCACTGCTGAATTGTGGCAGGCAAATGAGGACAAGTACTATGAAAAGGCTGACATATTGAACACCTTCTTTGCCTCAGTCTTTGCATTAAAACTGACCCTTAGGAATGTGAGGCCCTTCAGACCACAGGTGAAGTCTGGAACAAGGAATACATACCCTCCATGGGGGAGGACCAGGTCAGGGAGCACTTCTAACAAGCTGGACATACATAAGTCCATGGGGCCTGGTGGGTTGCACCAACAAGTGCTGAGGAAATGGACTGATACCATTGAAAGGTCACTCTCAATCACTTTTGAAAAGTCGTGGGAACTGTCAGAAGTTCCAGAAGACTAGAAGAGAGCAAATGTCCCTCCTATCTTCAAGAAAAGCAAGAAAGAAGATCTGGGGGTCTACAGGATGGTGAACCTCAACTCAGTTCCTGGGAAAGGGATAGAGAATATCTTTTTGGGAACCATTTCTAAAGATATGACAAACACAAAGGTCATTGGGAGTAGTCAGCATGGATTTTTTAAGAGAAAGTCATGCGTAATCAACCTAATAACTTTCAACAATAAGGTGACTGAGTTGGTGGACAAGGGTAGGCAGTGGATGTTGTTTACCTTGTCTTTAGTAAAGCTTTTAATACTGTCTCCCATATCATCCTCATAGAGCAGCTGAAAAAGTATGTTAGATAAGTGGATAGGGAGTTTGGTTGAAAATTAGTTTAAGGGCTGGGCCCAGATAGTTGTGATGAGTGGCACAAAGTCCAGTTGAAGGCAAGTGACTAGCGTGACCTGACTGATACCCCAGGTACCAATACTGAGGCCAATACTGTATAATATTTTCCTTAGTGGCCTGGATGCTGGGACAAAGTGCACCTTCAGCAAGTTTGCAGATGATACATAACTGGGAGAAGTGGCTAACATACCAGAGTGTAGTGCTGACATCCAGATGAACATCAGAAGGCTGGAGAAAGGGGCCGACAGGATCCTCACAAAGTTCAACAAAGATGAATGAACAGTTCTGAACTTGGGGTGAACTAACCCCATGCACCAGAACAAGCTAGAGGCTGACCAGCTGGAAAGCAGCTTGGCAGAAAAGGCCCTGGGGATCCTGCTGCATACCAAGCTGACCATGAATCAGCAGTGTACACTTGGGGCAAAGTAGGCCAGCAGTATCCTGGGCTGCATTAGGAAGAACACTGACAGCCGGCCAAGGGAGGTGATCCTGCCCCTCTACTCAACTTTGGTGAGGACGCACCTGGACTATTGGGTCCATACTGGGCTCCCCAATACAAGAGAGAGAGAGGTACCTATTGGAGAGAGTCCAGCAAAGGGCCATATTGTGATTAAGGGACTGGAACATCTCTCCCATGAGAAGAGACAGAGAGAGCTAGAACTGTTCTGCCTGGAGAAAAGAAGGCTTACAATAAGTGAGATAAGAATGTTGGTTTAGTGCAAAATTATCTTTATTTGTCTTTTTCTAGATGACATGTTCACTAGTATTTTTTCTCCTTCTCTTGCATGATAAACTTACTTTCCCTACATCATAGATTTTTCATTTAAACCTGATAATGTCTAATTTTTTTTTGATGATTTTGTAACACTTTGTTCAGAATTCTAGCAATCAGTTTTGTCAATGGAAGTTCTGGCTTGGGTTGTAGTTTGTAGCCCACTGGGAACCATGTATTCTTCTGTCTGTGAGGACTGACATTATCTTGTGAACCAAACTCAGTTTTTCACAGAAATTGGTAACATTTTTTCCTGTTCCAATATAATTCAGAGACAGCTTATTTGTATAGCACCACTATTTATAATACATATTGCTTAGAAATAATTCATCTTTGTAGCTGAGCAGATTGCAGTATAATTTCACTGCTCTTGCATAGACCTTTCTCTTGTTTATAATAACAGTGATTTCTGAGTTACAATCTCCCTAATATAAATAATGCATTAGTTCCTAATTTTAATGTGACCTATCTTTGCCAGACTGGTGACTCACTATAAAGATCTTTTTGAGTAGCTTCAAAACTTCAAGCAGATTTTGGTAGCTGATTTATCTCTAGTGATCTATAACATGTGAAGATTTAGCTTTAATGTGTTTGACAGTGCTGTGAGGACCAAAACTGCTAAGAGTCTCTTAGTCTGATTCTCTTGTGAGTCACTTCCTTTCACACTAACATGGGCTCTGCTAGATTATCATACTCTAAATTCAGGAATCTAGCATTGTAGTTACAAGATAAGTTTTCTTTGGTGGAAAAGCTGATTGACACAGCTCATTTCCACTTCTGCAGTTCTAGTGGTGATGATTCTCACAGTTTGTAAAGTATCAAGATTTAAACCCAATTTTGAAATAAACTGCATTTTGAAATAACCATCTAAACAGGTGGAATGAAAGCCATTGCATGGGTAAAGGGAAAGGGCTACAAATTTCCTAAAATGTGCTTGCTACCAAATAACACCAAAGGCCATCCTAGTTCTCTGCTTTGACTTAATAGGTATTTTGCACAGTACTGCACAAAGGGACAAACAATAGGAAGTTACATCCATTGGATCCTGTTGATACCACTTAAGAGCTCTAAATAAGACTATGAATCTGTGTATCCAGCAACACTTTCTGGTTTAAAGGAAAAAAAAATTCCCTCCATCTTTTCACCAAACAGCCAATGTAAAAGAAAAGAGGAAGAAGATCTGTGAAAGACAAGATAGATTTAGTGTAAACACTGAGTCTTTTGGAAGATGTCTGGACCCTAATTTTTTTTGCATAATATAAACCAAATAACTCCAGAGCACGGACTTAAGGGCTTCCAAATTACCTGCATATTGGCCCCACAAGTCCTCATGAAGAACCAAAAGGCATTCTGTGTGTTAAACATTGCATTTATTCTTCCCACACATTCACACTTCAAGTTTTAGCTCTACATCTGTATTTGGAATGGGAAGACAAAGAATGATGTTTCCACATCATGACATTCTTTCTAATTACATCTACTTTTTTGTTTATCAGATATACATGCAGGTCTTGAACTTGGTATTTGTGCATTAACTGTATACAGCTGAAATTTTGTCAAAGCTTAAATAATACAAAATTTCTTCTCACTGTGTAGCTAAACATATTTTTCAACATTTGTCTGGTAAAATATCAAGTAACACAATCATAATGTAACTCGCTGTTGAACTTTTTAAAATTATCAATAAAACATTAAGTATTGCACTTTATACATCATCAAGAGCAGCAGAATTATGCTTTCCAAGTTTTCTAGGCTTAGTGACAATTTCATCTTGACCCCATTGCTATTAAACACCACTACAAAATTCTCATTTGCTTTAAAGGAAACAGTAACAGATTGGTTTTTCTTTTGTTGTTCTATCACTCTATCACTCTAGCTTCAAAATGTTCTTTCATTTGTGTAATAAAAATCAACACCACGTTGTTGGGCACTGATTCACTTGCCAGGTGAGTCCTTTGTGCTCATTCCCCTGGAAATGAGCACTCCACGTGGAGTTCTGCATGGGTCTGGCAACACAAGTAGCTTCACTATTACAGAAGGAAGTCACACTTAGTCCTTCATTATGGAATGCTATATAAATAAGAGATAACAATTGTTCAATTATCATATAACTTGAAGAAACACACTGTCTATTTAAAATATTAAGATGGAAACACTGTTCAGAAATAAAGAGCTAAGACTTTTAAGAGTCTTTCCAATTTTAGGGAAGAAGTCAAAGATGAGCAAACTCTTTTACATTTTTAGATTAAATTAGTAGCGAGTACCACTAAAAGTATTTTGAAAAAGTGATTCACATATTAATTTTGGCAAGTTTGATGTGGTATTTGATAGATTAGAATGGAAAGTCACAAAGGCTACCACTCTTTTCACTTTTCATTGCTCTTTACTTTTTTTGCTTTGAAGTATTAGAGGAATAGTAATCTCTAGTTTAAATCTTAGTTTACTGTATTTCTGCATTGAAGCTTTACACTTCTCATCCATTTTTTTTTTGTTGGACTCAGTTAAACTATGATGAATTCTTCTTAACTGGGTTTAATTTTGCTTGGTCAGCACCAAAATCAGGATTTATGAGTCTAAGAATTAAGTGCAAATTTTTTAGCAGATCTTGATTGATCTGATGCCCTTTTTAATATAATTTATTTCAGAATTTTATACAGTAAAATGTAAAGAATGGTTGTACCATGTAATTACCCAGTATAGCCTTGATTCCAGTGATCCATATCTGAACAGTAGAGAGCAAATAAAAATATCTTCCCATGAAACACTGAAATATACAATTGTTACATTGATCAAGGAAGAGAATAAGAAGTATTTTCTTCTGAAGTTGAAACATTTCCTTTTGCTATTGACCAGTTTTTGTATTATCTCTTTAGAAATAAAAGTTTTCCTTGTTTGTCTTTTCAGCAGAGCTGGATGCAGGTCCTTGTTTATCAAAACCAGGAACCACAGCACCCTGCTAGGGAACCTGTCTCAGAAATCGTGTTTTAGGAAAGCTTTATAGAGTGGATTCCACAAGAGGCTTTCAAAGCTTTATTGACTTATTTCTGTTGGACAAATTCATATAAATTACAAAACTCTAGTTTAATTTCATCAGATCAGGTTTGTAAATGCAGATTCAGAGGTTTTGCTCTGTTTCTTGATCCAGAAACACTTTTTCTAGCTACAGCAGAGCTAAGTTAGTACACAGGCTACATCCTAAGCATTATCACTGTAAGACTGAATCCATCTACACGTTTGTTCCTTCACTGCAAGGACATGAGTAAATGATGCATAACTGAGGATACCCTGTACATAAAAACATGCAATGACATTGATAAAATTTTGGGTTCCATAAAGGTCTTTATGATATTATTCATGATTCTTTTGTCTGACCAATAATACTCCTAGCAGCTAGAGGTAGAAAGATGTGTGTCTGAGGGTAAAGCAGACTTAAAGTAACATACCAAGTTGGTATGCTGCTGATATTGTAGGTAAAGTAAGTGGGGAAGAAAGAGTAACGTATGCACAGCTGTGGTGCCTGACCCCAGGTTATTGCAACTGTGACTTTTTGTTACAGCTTACCATATTTATTATTTTGTAAGTACAGGTCAGCAGAGGCATGGCTGAACATGTGGGATATGCCTTCTCTACATCAATCACTCCTGTGTTACCTGCTATATGCGGATCATTCAGGAAAGAGGGAAGAGCTTCAAAGCTCTTGATGTTAACAATATTCAGTGAGAAAAGATTTGACCAAAGGAAGATGTTGCTTCAACATTTCTTTCCAATCTCTTGTATTACGGGGAGATGAAGCAGTAGGAATTGCCGACATGTTTTTAACATACTAAAGTTAAGGGACAAGCACTAAATAGACAAAGCAAAGTTTTAGGAGAAAAAAAATAGTGTTTGTAGGTAAAGCCATGAATAAAATGTATAGCCTATGTGGTTAAAGATAATGAGCTAAAACAGTGAGTTATCCATTCAGTGTACTGTGTGTTTTACAGAGAACAGACTGGAGAAGACTTCTCTATTGAAAGGCAAATAACCTGCTATCATCTCAAAGCTTTATTTAGCCTTTCATTGCTGCAAGGTCCATACTGTGATTATGATAAACTTATGTATTTATCATTAATCTTAGAATATTACCTTAGTAATATATACCATTAGCCACTTTAATTGTACATTTCATTGTTCTCAATACTTATTTATATTCTGTCTTTAATAGTGACGTTTTGTGTTTTAATTTTTTTAGCAGTCACATGCCTTGTAAAAAAACTCTAAAGAATTTAAGACAGCATTTTTTGTAATATTTGTGCATGTAAAACACTTTGTAACTGGGTATGTTTTATCTCACTAGTATTTTATATAAAGCAGAAACTTGTTCCAGTAAGTCAGTGGAATAAATCAACTACAAGTTTTTGTTTTCATGGCTAGTTCTGTAATACTTCGTTATCAAAACTATTGGCTAAAATGGAAGTTATCTGCAAGGCCCGCACTATGTATAGCTGGCAATTTGAAATAGTCAAACAATGAAAAGACATATCATTTTTGCAGCAGTGATGATGGTTCTGTCTTCTTTTGTGCATATGACATCACGTCTCTTTGAATGTAAGGTAAATAGAAGGCCTTAGCAGATTTCCGTAAAACTGTCAAAATACCTTGAGTTTAAAAAGACTGAGTCTTAAAATCAGGGATGAAGAGGTCTTTTTCAGTGCCAAAATGTAAGTGCAAGTATCCTTACATGATGAGTTGATTATATTGTTTCATGAGTAATTTCATCGGCTCTTGAGGTTGCAGCAGTTCATCTTTTTCTTGTCCTTGGAGTCTGTGTTTTTTCCTTATTACCTTGCTTTGAGTGGCTCTCCAATTTCTCTTTTTCTAGCAGTTTGGTTCCCCCAACACATTTGTGTTCACATTTGTGATTAAACATTTTATTTTCTCATTTTTTTTCTCTCTCACACTTCTGTCTTCTACACACAGTGTCTCTGTATCTGCTTTTCAGTTTTCATATTAAATTCCTTCCTTAGCATTGATGCAACCAATGGTGCATGACCAGTTTAGATTGCTCCTGTATCAGAGCTACTGAATTTAAGGCTACTTTCTTATTTCCAGTTCAGCTGTTGGTGCAGCTATCAAAGTTGTACAGATTCCTTCAACAGGTCTCTTGCATACTGCGCCACTCAACTGCTCCAACCCATTTCTCCCTCAGGAAAATACTTGGAAATATACTTTCAATTTGAAACAGTGTTGGAGGGTGTTATTACTTGGCTTGGTACAGTCTTGTCCATGTAGTATATTTTAAATTATATTTCAAAGAGAAAAATTATTCTAAACTATAAAAGACACTCTTCATTTTGAACATGTCAAATGACATGTTTCAAGAACTTCAACATGTTTTCCAACATTTGTTCAAGTTGAGATATTAATCAAATCTGGCCCTTTCCTCTGAAGAGTGTTTCAAGGAGTGTCAAAAATTTAATGACGAACTGTCTGGAAAGCAAAAGCAAAATATTGTGTAGGGAGTTTTACTTTTTTTTTTCCTCTACTGCTTAAAATAAAACCTCTCAAACTATCTACCAGCCTGTCCTTACTCTCCCGGAATACTAAGTGCATGAGGTATTTCAGAACCAGTGCTGTCAGTATGCTACTATTTATTTCTGTTCTGGCTTTTGCCTTGTGTGCTGGATTTCTGGAGTAAATTTTTGTAACTGAAATATAAACCCTTGAGAAATCAAAGCTTATAATAAACTGAAATACTGACAGACCTTGAACTATGATTCTCAAATTGCAGTGTTTGAAAAGCAGAAAACTAAAATCAGGAGCCTCTAAACTACTCTAAATTATAGTCTATCATTTTTTCTATAGGGCAATCACAAGCCTATTTAGGTAGAATAATAGATTCCCATCAATGAGCTATTTGTAATTAAAATTAAGCATACCAGGATTGTGTCATTACATTTTTTACAGTCAAGTACATATTATTAAAACAGTTGTATCCTCATAGTTACATTTTTCTTAAAAACAGTTTTACTCTAAATATGAATTGTTTTCTTGAAAGGACTGCCAATTTTCAGAAGCTTGAAATCCTTGAAAAAGCATGGTGTACGTTTATGCACATTGAATGTAGGTGTGTGAACATAAATGCACGTATGTGTGTGCACTCACACCTATTTATTACTTCAATAGTAAGCCTCCTGGCATCAAAACAGTTCATTGCACAAGTTCCAGTTAATAAATGAATTGTTTATTACTTACAGTACATATCTCTTTTCAAGCAAATTGAAAATTTTAGTGTATTTATCACAGATCTGTGACCACACTGCAGCAGAGCTGCAAATTCATTGTCCATCCTTGCTTTTGATGGCTTTAGACTACAACACTCATTATATTGTAATTTATAAAAATGTTTTAGAGCTTCCATAAAGGATTAAAATACTGATGTGCACTAAGAACACAGACAAAGAACAGGGGATTAAGTCAGTTTAACCTATATGATTCACGTTTTATACATGATATTTTAGCTGAGAATATTGTTGCTTGTGGTAGATGTCATAGTAAAGGAGAAAAAGCAGATTGTGTAGATTTTAGCATATGTTCCACGATAATCTGGAGGAGAAAAGTGTAGTATAAAAAGATAACTCATTTCTGTGTTACTGGTTATTGTTGTTGTTCCTCATGACTGCAATGATAAGGAGGAGGAAATTCCATTGTGATAATGTCCTACACAAATATAAATTTTAATCCTTTTTTGTGATCCAAAAATCTTGCAAAGTAAAAAGAAGAGAAATGAGAATAGAGAAAGGGGAAAGGGTTACAAGTGAATATTCACATTATATTGCCTCTAATGAATGATAAACACATAATTAAGCTTTGTGGCTGTATGGGTCAACTCAGGGAGAGTGTTCCATGTGAAGTAAATAATTTGTGAATGCTGTCTACATCTGATTCATTCATGATTGATCCAAGTCAAATTTAAATTAATGACTTGGAGAACCTAGTCTATACGTCCTTGCCAATATTGAGCAAACTAGGAGCTGGCAAGGATATACCAAAATAAAAGCATGCTGACCTCAGCTGTTCTTCTATAGTACAGTGGGATAACTAAAAGTCTTGGTAGGTTTATTTTTGCTCTACCAAGAAATAAGGAAGATCTGAGTTTCTCTCAGAGGCAGGAGAAATTAGTGTCCTTGACTTATGTGTTCTGCTAGGAATTTAATAATGAAACTGGCATTTATACCAGTTGTCATTAATAAACGTCTCAGAAACATTAACTTCCATTTCACATTTGCTTCACTGTATAGTCTGTGTGTTTTGCTTTACTGCCAAGACTATGTTTTCAAGGCAAAACCTTCACTGCTTAGGCAGAAAATGTTTACTATAGCTTACAGAACAGACTCTTCTGATCATACGGTTGCTGGAATCATCCACTGGAATTAACCATTTATAATCTAAACATTAATGCAAGAGCCACAGTTTCTGTGAAGACATTAGGACTTAACTTTACCTCCCAATCCATATTTGTAAGATAATTGGTCTTCTAGAGAAGCTTTCAGTTGTGTCTATCACAGTGAAGAAGGTGGCCAGATTCCTAATAGTAATGATAGTAAAGAGTAAAATAAAAAACTTAAAAAACTAATAAAACTCAGAAGTGTTTTAGGTGAATCAAAAGTCATTCATACTAAGCAAGTAAAAAGACCCTTTGCTGTTGTGATTTTTTTTTAGGACTATCACCATTCTGTAGTATAAGTCATTTAGACAATCTGCGCTTTACAAGATCAGCATCACTTTACTAGCACTAAATCATGTTTATCTCGAGTTTCCTTTAAACCACCATGCCATAAAAACAGTGGGACATTGACTTTCAGTATGTTCAACTCAAAATCTACCAGTTATGAAATACAATTCCATCTCATCGTGTCATAGCCAGATTAGTATAACAGGATGCTGAGCCAAGACTGTCCTTATATCAATAGTAGTTGATGGCATTTTATAGCTCCACGAGCATCAAGGTGATTTGTGTTCTACATTTGCCAAGCAAAACATAGTTAATGGGGTTTTGCATATGATGCATCAAGGCTTTGTCACATGTTTGAAGATCAACATGAGATAGCTCTTGTCCCTGATTAAGACACAGGAGATCAAAACAAGTAATGCAAAATATAAGGTTTGCTATGGTATGCATGAAGGAGTGAGGAAGTGTCACAGCCAAGGGCTATGACATGTCCAGTTTTGATGCAGAAGAGGCTTTTAGTATAAAATCATCCATCAGTTTTATACTCATCTTTACGAATAAGTAATTCTTTACATTATGGGAAGAAACATAAAGATTTCTGACTATCAGTTTCTTTATTCCCCAAAATATAAATTTAGTAATAAACTCATTTAAAACACAGCTGTATAAATTCTGTATTTGCCTGTGATTCAATGCATGATCACTTGTGTTTATTAGGGGGGAATATTGTAGTCACTGTTCTGTATTATATCAGTTGTTCACTGGTCCATGTGCTGTGATAATTATGATCTAAAGAACAAGAGCAACTTTCTTCAAATGTCTAACATGGATTATAAAGCTGACATCATAAAATCTCAGGAGCTGTATTTCATGAAAACTGTAAAAAGTAGAAATAGCAAAGAGTTAACAAGACACCAAAGAATCTATTTTATTTGTTCTCAGACCCAGCCAGTGTGTTCTACTTTACCTATGTGAAGTAATGAAAGAGAGGTGATTAGATGAATACAAAATTAAACTAGTCAGATTTTGAACAGGGCAATGCTTGGAAAGATTTAAAGAGTTCTTCAGAACTCCAGTGACTAAAAACCATGAGATTCTTCTGGAGATTCTCAGTGCTTAACGTATATTCTCATATCCCCAGGAGGTCTGAACTGTGCCACATTGGCAGAGTTAGGTTAGTAACTACCTGCCAATTCTCATACGTGTTTATTCAAATAATAAACTCAAAGATACCAGTTCGAAAATAAAGTATTTATGCGGGGTATCTCTCATCTGCTCTAAAAGCAGATAACTAGGTAATAACTAGGCAAAGGTCTTCAAAAGCACATGAAAATGTTAAATAAAACCCCACTGGAGATAGATAATATTTAGTAGCTGGCCTTTCATAACAGTTTAGTCTTCCTTTTGTTTCAATTCATTTAACAGGCTTAAGATAGATGCAAATATTCTTATTTACACCAGCTGAAGACCTAGCCCTGCATTTTCTGACTAAAGTATTGTGCAACAGAAACTATTGTTTTTATCTAGCCTGATTAGTTCATTTATGCATTTGTGGGTTTATCATCTATCTACCTCTGTAACATTATCATCACATACTCCAGTTCGAAGCTTTTGGACTGGATGTAGCCCATGGGCCATTTCCACCCATTTTATCCAGTTTTTTCCCCTCCTTGACCTTCTCCACCCCAGAGAAGGTAAATAACAACTGAACAAGGGCTGGTCTATACACCCTTTCCTCCTGCCTCAGCTCCACAGAGCTGGCCTCCTGTTAGCACAAAGCAATTACTAGGAGCTGACAAAAGGGACGTTAGGGCTGTGAAATTCCCTGGTGTTAGCTGGTGCAGTAGATTCACCTTCCCCTGCTTCTCTTCAGCAGAAGTGGCAACAGTTTGAGTTGGACGAAAGTAGTTGTTCAGCCATCAGACTGTTGAACCTAGGTTGTGCATAACAGGTACAGGAAATTATCTACAAAAAGTGCAGCAAAATGGGTTATCCAGTTCCTGGAACTGCTAAAGTGGAACCAGCATGATTTAATTTTAAGGACCTAATTTGTGAAGTAGTCTGAAAATTAAAAGCAGTAGAAAATAAAGGAAAAATTAGTCTCTACACTGTTGTATACAAAATAAAACCTGCTCAAATCTAAGAGGATCACTTAATCCAAATGAGTTAACTGTGGTATTTTTCTTTATGCATTAGTCCTTCATTAATCATTCTAATGCAAACAGCATAGTATAGCACCTTGCCGGTCTGAAGATAACACCAAAAGTATGTTTGGCAGCCTTTCCTGGGAATATGCCATAAAGGAACTTTGTTTAACCAAATGTCACTGCATATTTTAATATTGATTCGCTGTTTACAAATCACAGTCTTTAAAGGTGCCAAGCATTTTGTTTTGATCTCATGGCGGAACAGGTCTCATAATGTCCACCAAAGAAACGTGGCCTTGTATTACCATTAAGTGATAAAGAAAGGCTAAGTCCTCCTTGGTTCAGGATTATGTAGTTCTGCCATTGTTGATTATATGCATCTGTGCACAATTAGGTTAGAAGTCAGCAGCAAATGAAACTAGTTTGGGAATTACAGAAAATCTAAATTGATTTTACAGTCCCTTCCATCTGCCCTTTGTGTTGCCTTGCATATCAGATCCAAGTCCTGTTACTGAAAATCTCAAAGTCACATTAAACACTCATTACATTGGAAGAAATAAGACAGAATCTTAAAGGTAGGTCAGCTGGTTTTACTTTCATTTAGGATATGCTGAAAATCAGGGGCTCTCTATGGAATGGTTAATTTTTATCTGATGTTGGTACAGTAGGACCCTGCAATAGTACTTTGTCCTTTAGTGGATTATCTTATTGTTCAGTGTTACTTTTACCATGATGATTGGAATGCATTTTATCACATTAAAGAGCAGCATCACTGCAAACAGATGCATATGTTTAAAATATTTTTGTGATGTTGTTAATAGCTTACAGAATGTCTTTTAAATAAACATACGTATATTCTGTGATTCAGATTAACATCTGAAAGCATTATTTATTGCTCTTACAAATCATTTTCCTTGTATGTTGTTTTAGAGGCCTAATCTTTCATGGTCTTCTTGAGCAGTGAGGTATCCCTCTACAGTAAAAAAAGTCTAAATTTTTATAATGTTTTAACATTATGTTAAACACAATGTTAAACATAATGTTTAAACATTATGATTTGTGTGTGTGTGAATGAAGGATGATGGCAACAGAACAGCATACTCAGCAAGGACAGCAGTATGCATTTTGAAGGATCTTTGCAAAAATTATGATAAACCATGGATTTTAAGGATATGTTTGGAGGTGATAAAAAGGGCAATTAGAGGAAAAATACTGTAAAACCATTCAAAACAAACTGCTGGTGGTTAGCTCTGAGACAGAGATATGGACAAAAAAGTGGAACAGAAGCAATTTGGGAGAGAAATGAGAGGTGAGGTGTGATCAGGAGCAAGATTAGGTAGGGATTTGACAATGAGAAGGAAAAGATTGAATTTTGCGTTAAGCATAATTCAGCCTGGGTTACTTTCCTTTGCAAAAAGCCTTTAACATTTAGTTCTGCTCTACAGAAATTCTCATGGTGTAATTATCACTGTAACATTTGAGTTCTTTTCAGTACAGTTATGGTCAATATATGTCAGATATCTCGTGTCATGTGCTATGTGTAGTTCATTCCTTCCTTCTGACCTCTCAGGTGGAGGAGTAATAGCACAGGTGAATGTTTTGTTTTGGTGATTTCTTTGGCTTGATCGTTTCAAATTTATATAAAAGGAGAGTTGATTCAGGCTGTAGCTACGCACAAGCTGTGTTTTGCACTTACGCTAGAGATAGGAAGTGTAAAAGGAGAAGGCAAGGAAATTAAGGAAAGGTCTGTGCTTTACAGTGCTAAATAGTGAGATATTTGATGATTCTTCCATACTGAGGGACTTTATTTAACAGTCTCTGCGTGGCCATCTGGACATTTGACTTCCTGTTCAAAATAACTTTTTATCTTCCTGATCAAACTTCAGAACTGGAGAATTACTAAACACTTTTGGCACAATATGTCTCAGGAAACTAGTTAATATATTAAATATCCATGCCCTAAGGTATATAGTCCTCTGAAAAGATTGAGGTAGTGACCAAAACCTATTGACTTACAGAGGTTAAATAGCACAGTCACAACTGTGCTATATAAGAAAATATGCATCTTGTCACAGAATGAGAAATAAGAGATTGAAAGAAATACTTTTTGGTTTTTATGGAATATGAAAATATCTGGATCAGAAAAGCATCTGGACTAGACCTCAGAGGTTATTCTCCTGCCTTCAGGCAGAAACAAACATACTTAAGGCATTCCTGATGTATATTCTGAAAATACTTTTTAACCAATAATGAACCTCATTGCATCTTTGCCCTTTCCCTGTGGAAATTTCTAACCTTCCTGTTTCCAACAACTTTTTGTGCAATTGAAAATCAGCCATTACTCATTTCTGCTGAATAAGTTGTAAAGATTTCTTCATTGGTCTTTCATATCACTCTCCTGCTTATAGTGACACTATGAAATCTCTTTTCTCTTTCTTCTCTTTCTTCTCTCTTCTTTCATCTTCTTTTTCTTTCTTCTTTTTCTCTTTTCTTTTTTTTTTTCTTTCTTGCTGGAAATAGTCTGTCAGGTTCACTTAGGATGATTGTACCACAGATGGAACAAACAAACAACAAAAAACCCTAAGCAAATAAAAAAAAGCTCATGGCTTTGTATTATTATGTGACAGAATTAACTTAATGTAATTTAACAAATGGAAAAAGAGAGATCCAGAACACCAGGCTCCTATTAATCTGCCTTCAGTAGTCTTACTATTCTTTTGAAGAGAATAAGGAAATAATTATCTTTCTTGAAGTAAATGCAAGGTAGAGTAGAATGCAGCAGATGTTTATCAACAGTCAATACTTCAGGATTAACCTGATCTCCTTCTCTGATAAAGCACAGTATTTTTTTCCTCAGACAGGAGAAGTGCAATAGATCTAGTTTGTCAGATGTCAATAAAACATTTGATATAGTGTAATGATGGAAGTTATTAGCTAAACCAGGAAAGACAGGGTTTAAGAGAAGAATTCCAAAGTGAGTTGTGAACTGTCAAATGGAGTTGCCTCTCAATTTATACTGATGGGCTAGAGGCTGGCTGAGAGATGTGAGTTGCTCAGAGATCAGTGCCAGAGATGATCCTATTTAATGCTTCAACCTTGGCTAAAAATTAGGAATATTTTGGTGAAATGTGCTAATGATAAAGATTCAGCCTAGAAAAATAAGCAGAAATATTTGGATGACACAGTGGAAGTTACAGTACAGAGTGATACAGGATTTCCATATAAAGATGGAGGTCATTGGTTGGAAGTGACAAAAAGAAGATGAGTGGGAATGTACTGAAAGTGTTTAGTGCATTGAGCATTCTCAGGATGACTTTGAGCTGCTATTTTTTGGCAGTCAGCAAAATGCTATATATTAAGCAAAATAATTTCAGTAGAGAAATACAAAAATGTTGATCAACTCTGAAATCACAAAACATTGCTAAAACCTCCTCTAGAATACTGAGGAGAATGCAAGTGCAAGCGGGAGCAGGGCTATGAGGAAGAACCACAGAAAATCTCTTTTCCAACAGGAAGACTTGTTCTCACAAAAATACAAACTAAGAAAAGTTTTGATTGCTCTCTGCAAAGTATTCAGACATAAATCCCAAAGGAAAACAAAAGTTGTTTGAGACACAAATCAGTCTTACCAAAAAATTACCAAACAAAACCAAACAAAACAGCATCTGTAACCTCTCTATGCATAAATTTTGGATGGAAATTAAAAGAAAGTGTTGAAAGGACTAAGTTCTAGACTTTCCTTTCAGAAGGAGTCACAGAACAAGAAAGTTCTCAAAATGGAATCAGTAACATTTTGTAAGAAGCAGTTCTTAAAATGTAGGTGTACTCAATGGGAAGACACAGAACTCAATGATGAGGAACTTACTTCCAGTTCTGTTTTGTGATGATTTCTAACTTCAAAACCTGCTTCTGGAGGGAAGTGCCATTTTGAAGGCTTGTTTTGTTTTGTTGTGTTTTGTATTGCTTTTTATGTAATGCAGCCTCATTTATAAAGGAGACTAAAGAATTTGATTAGCTAGAAACATAGTCTTTTAATACGAAAGAACTGCAAATTGTTGATTCTGAGTGTACGCATTTTGAGTCTATACTAAATGATAAATGTAAGGTAAATAAACTATATCATTACATCTGCTTAAAAATGCAAATTTCTCTAGCAAGATGTATATGGACATTTTTATATTACTCTCATTCTATGGAAAGAAAAGTGTTTGAAAAATAATGGAGTTTGCAATGATAAACCGTATTCCTCATGATACATCTACTGAATTCAAAGAGGGTTTTTTTTGTAATATCTACATTCTGGATACTTAGTATTTCCTGTAAACTCTATTATAGCAGGTAAGATCTGTCCAAAAAGTGGACAGATGAGCATCAGATTATGTTGCAGAAGTTTTCTCATGGATTTAATAGAAAATAAATCTTATAATTCTATCTGATAAAATAAACTAACAGAATAGTGAGGGCGGAGAGAGAACTTTGGGATACGGTCTTATAGTCTGACATAAACTTCAGTATGCACTAATATAAAGATATTGTTTACTCCCTTTTTCTACCTACATTATCTTTAGAACAGGAAAAATTAGATGAGTAAAAAAGAAATTTTGCAGATGCAGACTACACTAGTCCAACCATCATAGTGGAAACATAAAATTAACATCAAGGAGTTTGCTGAATATATCTGGTTTTATGACTTAATACGCTCCATTAAATGATACAGATAAATATCTGTTTTTCATTTTTCTGAAGGTAAAGTCATTTACCCCAGTTATACAGTCAATAATGTGGTATCTTTACTAGCTATGCTGCAATAAAAATAAGCTATACTGCACTAAAATATGAAACTAGTTGCTAGCATTATGTGTGAGACTTCATATAAATAGCTGGTGAAATTGGTATAGGAAAATGTTTGGTTTGGTCATTGAAAAATTACTTTTCAAGTAATGTGCGTTCAATGTAAATGAAGTAGAAAATACATAAAAGCGAGTTATTCTGAAAGGCTGGGAAAAATACAAAACCATATTCAGATTTAAGAACTTTTGTAGTTATTTATATCCCTGAATAGAAGTTACTTTTATGAGATTATTTTTGAAATGTCATTGCTCTTAGCTTTCCTTACTTTTTTACCCACCAGCTATGGATTCATGTAAATTGTTAATTGTTTGAATGTTTAGAAATGTGCTATTATATGCCCTTGTTTTTCTTCTGCGGTGTTGAGAACATAACTGAATAGCAGTAATCAGCTCTATCTATTCATTTAGCCTACCACACTTACAAAACTAAATGAATTCATTTAAACCATGTTCAAAACATAATTTATTGAACTGTGATAATTGCCTCAGGTGGTTTCACTGTATTTTACTGTGAAAAGAAAACTTTTAAATGTTTTGGGTTTTGTTTTAGAAGAGCATTTATTTAAGAGCTATTTTTAAACAAACCAGTATTTTCTGATCTTTGAAAAAGAATGGGTAACCTTGAATAATAAAGGCTGATATAGGATATAAGACAGCTATACTGTATATATTCTGAGGTACTTGTACTGGCATGCATAAAACAAAAAATAGTTTCTACATGTGAGTACACAATGTTCAAATCTCTAACGCATATTGTGACAAAAGTTATTCTTGGCATATATTATGTATATATATATATATATATAAAATATATATATTGACATTTTGCAGCTGTTAATTGGAACTTGTGGAAATAGGAGACCATAAGTTTGTAGGGGGATGGCACAGACACTTCCAGTTTCAATAAATTTCTACATAGGAAAGCAAAGATTTCCTTGGGAGGTGTTTATGGAAGTATTGTTAACTATCTCAGGAATACAATGAACTTCAGATTTATCTTAGAGACAAGGATATTTAATTTTTAATGCATTTCTGAAAGTATTTTGTTTTTCTAATAGTGAGTCTCCTAGTTTTGATTTTTTAATGTTATAATAAAAAAAATGTAGATTTGGCCAAATGAAAATGAAAGAAAAGCTCCTTTAGTTCTTGATCAAAAATGCAGAGCCCGTACTGAGTCTGATTGCAATAAAGTTAATAAGAAAAAAAAATTCTTTGAAATGGTATTTCAAAGCCCTTTCAAAGAAAAGAAATTTAATAGTTTCAGAGGTTAAAGTACATGATAGTTCCCATTTTTGACTACATTTGTTAAAAAAGAACCTGACCAAAGTCAAATCTTTAAAATCACATTGTGATAATATTTCAACCAATAAATATATGTTCTGCTATAACTTTGACTTTTTGCTGTTCCACTTTTTCTTTTGCATTCCTTCAACTCTCCAGTAAGAGTGTAGCTGGAGAAGAAAAGCAAGTGTGTGAGAGAAAGGTGAAGAATACTTGCCACAAATCCCTGAGAAGGAAAAACTTACACAGCTTTTATAGTGAAGCCCATTGCTTGTTTTAATAATGCAGCATTACTAATTTCCTTCCATCCTAGCCAGCAGGCAACCTCCCTCCCCTTTACCCTGTTGATGACAACAGAAAGATAAATAGCAACTCAGTGGCATTTTGTTTTTAACTTTCAGTCAACTGTGGGACTGGACTCCTCGAGGTGTGACACCACCTGCACAGCAGGAGGAGATGTGACTTGTGATGTGCTTTTTGTTTTGACAGCTCAGTACCAGTCATATGTAACTTAGAACCCTGATTTATGATAGGAGGCTCTATTCCACCTTTATTGTGTTTTTTTACTGTTTGTAAAAGAGCTGCAGCAAAGCCTTGATGATATTTTATGCCAGTCATGTGTTCAGATATAAATTCTGTTAATCTGCCTAAAATAACAAGGATTAATTACCAGGCAAGGGCATGATATTCTGCTTGTGCAGCTCAAAATTTAGCTTTATGTAAATCTTGATGCTCATTTTGATTTTTCTTTCTGTCTTTGCATCTCCTCCTGACAGGTGTGTGCCCAATCACTGCGAACATGGTGGAAAATGCACCCAGACGTGGGACAGCTTCAAGTGCACTTGCGATGGAACTGGATACAGTGGTGCCACTTGTCATAACTGTAAGCCATCTTGCAGTTTCAAAATGTCAGTGGAGGAGGGAAGACACGTGTTTTAGTTGAGATAAAAAGCCAAAGTCTTCTTTTCTGGTTGTTAAAGATCCTCAAACCTTTTTTGAAAGGAGGTGTTGGTTTAATCATACTCCAGTTTGTCTGCATAAGGATGTGTTTATATAGCACTGTGCTGCACCACACAAGGGACCAAAGCACTACAGATGTGTTAGTTGGGTGTATTGAGCAAACACTTTCTCAGCAATTGCACATGAGGTAGAGCTTCAAATGGACGCAGTGAATCTGCCCTAAGCTACTGGGGAGAGCTGCTGACTGCTGCTACAGATACTTGTTTGGGTTGCTGATCCCAGAGTGTGTTTATACACTGATTATCAACCATTTTAAAATTTAATTACTTGCTCTCTGTTTATGGGTTTCTCAAATAAGAATATTTTCTATGAGCCTCACATGCTCTACACTATTAAAGCACAGAAAGAAGAAAGGTACTCTTTTTAAGGTTGCTCTTTTAATCGGTACCGAACAATGCATGTATCTTCTGTTCCTTCTCTCATATGCTAAAAACTGGGATTTTCATCTGCAAATGTATTTTAAAATACCTAGAAGATAGAGAAAACATATCCAGTCCTTACTGTCATCACTTCTTTTTTTTGCAAATAATCTCCTAATATTGACAAGAGAGAAAAAACGCTTTTGAACAGGTGAAAAGCTGAAATTGAAGCCAGGATTTGTAGAGATACAAATTTATATTATTTTTTATTTACCTTAACTACAGCTGTGTAAAATTCTAAAAAGAAAATTGTGGAGTTGTTTCATTTTTAATCAAAAAAATCAAACCAATGAGAAAACTTTGATTATTCACAGTTGTCTGGATTGCAACAAAACCTATTCCATGGATAAAAATTATATAAATGTAAGAGGGGATGTATTTTTATATATATGTATATATAAAATAACTATTTATATATATATACACATTTGATGGCAAAGTTCTCTGTGATCTTGCTACTGAAATGGTAAAACTGAAAGGGCTAAATGGCAAAAGAATGTTAATTAAAGAGAAATATTTAAGATATCAATGCTTGGAGGAGTGATTTCATGGCAGCCTTTTTTCCACCAAGAAAGAATGTGCACAGTGATGGTGTGGCTTCATCTAATCTTTGGACAGAAAATTCAGGAATTACAGTATTCAATATTTCAGTGAAAATTCAGTGAAAATTCCTACATATGTGATAGGCTAAGTTACTTTACTGCAGAAATGCAGGGATGGAAGCTCAGTTGAGTTTATTTTCTCTAGTGAGCCTCTTAAAATAAGTGTTATCTTTAAGAGGAAAATGTACTGTGTTGGACTGCTGCAGCTGCATTCCCCCAGGTGCAACCAGTAGCAAGGCTGTAAAAGTATTCCCGGTAAGCATGCACCCAACAGAGCCCATGTACACTGAATATATGTATATGAATATATATGTACAACTGGCTGATCAGATCACAGACAGAGCACACACATTAACATGGCACCAATGGCCTCATCCTGCTCACTTCTCTGGCTGAGCGGGTCGCATGTCCACAGAACAGTGAACATCCATATTCATGCAGAGTGGATCCCTCCACCAGCTCAGCTCAGGCACTCAGCCCAGTGGCTGGCCCTGGACTCCAGACTCCTCAGTTCCTGATGCCTGGATGTTGGATGGCACAGCAGGGGTTTTTTTGGGGCTCAGCCTCCTGCCATTGTCTGTCTGTGCTCCTTTGTGGGTGTGCAGACAAGCTGTTAAGACACAATTAAACATAGTTAAGCTTTCTTCTTGAGTTCCAAAGGGAAGTAACAAGGACAAGCGGATGACATCACTTTTCTGAAATCCCATTTATTACAAAGGAACGAAATAATAACCCAAGGAGATGTGACATTTCATTTAATAGGATTTTCACCTGCCTTTTATGGATAAAACAATGCAATAAGGCAAGTAAAAGGCATTGCTGAACTGCAATATCAAAAGAGGGATTTGGAGTGTATTGTGCTTTCGCTATGGAATAGATAAAGTGTATGGGATTACATACTCTGTCCAGGTCATTTGAAGACACATTGTTCAAGAACTTTTACTTTTTAAATTCAGGCAAAGTTTCTAACTTGGATGTGTAAGCTTTAGTTTTATTACATTTTTGTGTTTAAAGAACATAATCGTAGTTTTTACCATATATTGCTGTACTTTAGAAGTCTTCTTTCTTACAAAAGAAGGTTGAGCCGAAAGTTATTCGCTTGATAGATGTCCTGTCACAATGTGTGAAATCTTATGCCTTTCTAGAGTATAGAAGTTAATGGCACAAAAATGAGTGAAATACAAAAATTTGAGCGTCAAGATATAGACTGAGACAACCTTAACTCTTCCCTTATTGAGCAGGCAATAGCTATCAGTATTTATAACAGCATGTTCCAGCGTTAGATACAGCTACAAATAAGGAGGGGATTTGTTAAAGCTTGCCAGAGGTTATACTGTCCTGAGGTCTGGGACCTCAGCTCTGCTAGGATGGTGCTGACCCTACTGTCCTTTCCTACTTGTGCAGTATGTGTGTATACTTGGACATGCCTGGTGTGCTGCCTTTTGCTTTTGAGTTTTGAGGTTTGTGGCTATAGCAGTACAAAAGACATGCTGGGGGAGGAGGCAACTTGGAATGATGACTGGCATGTGGTATAAAAATAGCTGAAAGCAATTTTAAACAGCATTGCAGATTGTAAGAAAAATATAGCGGATATCATGATTCTACAGAGCAGGAAAGTGTTTAAGTGCAGACAGCACTTGTTCAGTACCATTTTACTTAAAAATAAGATTATTTTACAGAACAGATTATATTATACTCCACAGTAAAATATGTGGTTTTTTTTCTCAATGTGTGGTGGATATAATAGCATTTTTCGAAGACGTTGGAGTCAAGACTATGTTAGTGGGGACTGTAACTCCATAGCTGGTTGTAATGAGTTTGAGTTTTGCAGAACTTAAAGGAACAAGATAATTCTGTATTACTGAAGGGTTTTTTTCAGTGAATTGATTTTGCTTTGGTCAGGTAATTCAACACTTTCCTGAGCTTTTGACCTGAAACAAGGCAAAGCTTTGCAGCTTTGACTGAATTTCAGATTGCGGTTTAAGGTTCCTTTGAAGTTGAAATTCAAAGACAAATTCAAGGGATGAACTCCTTGAAGTGAAACAGAGAAAAATGTTTGCATGAAAACCTTATGAATCAAAATGACTTCATTTCACACAGGTCTGATCATAATATATTTATAGTATGGTAGTGAAAACAAAAATTAGTCTAGATAGAGAAATATGGGGCTTAGACATGCTAGGAACTATAAACCAAAAATAAACAGCTAAAGAAGGAAAAATTCCTAATAAATAAATCTGAAATAAAAACTGAACATCTTATTATCTCTTCAGTTGTGTAAATCAACTACACTTGTTTGATATCTTAAGATTATGAAATAGTTTGCTTTTCAGAATATGGCACTCTTACAGGAAAGCTCTTCACCTTTCAGAGACACACCGGACACTCCAAGCTCTGAGTCCACTATCTTGTTATTTGTCAGAGGCTTAAACTGCCATTCAGAGGAAATGATAATTTGTTTCATCCCGCTACAGGTGGGTCCCTGGAGCTCAATGGTGAATTAACCAAAATACTGGAAAGTTCTATCTCTCAGTACATGGTAAATACCCTGGGAATCTACCAGGTTTCTTTCAGCAAACAGATATTCATGCCCAGGGAAATGCTGTGGCCTGGCAAATATCACACTAGAGCACTGATTTTATCATTAGACAATACTAAAAGATAAATTAATTTATTTACTTAAAAATCATGATTTACAGTGATAAAACATTTACAAAATTATTTTAAAATTAATTATTAGTGTTATAGTTAACAGCAAGTATCATTCTTACTGCTTTATTGTATCAGCTATATTTTAAGCCCTGACTAATTAATATTTACAGCCTAGCAAAAGCTGGCCTGCCCATGCAGAGTTCTTAGAGCAATACTTTTCTAAAGTCTATTGATAAATGGTTCCTGAAACCTTTGAGAACAGGAGCTCATTTTCCTTGTTACTTCTCTTTTCCATTATGATCTTCAGGTAACACTGCTCTGCTACACTTTGCACGAGTTATACATCTAGTTTTAGGCTCTTATGTTCTTCCTGGTGTTTACAGCCTCTTTAACACAGAGTGGTATAAGTTATCCTGTATCAGGATAACTAATGATCATGCAAGTTTCTTGTCTCAGATTTTTAATATACAGGTCAATGCATGCTTTCTCTAGAATCTGTATGTAAAAGAAATGTATCAAAGGGCTTACAGAGTTTACCACGTCTATGATATACCTTCCACCTCCTGCATAAATTTGTTAGATTAAGGAAAAGGCCAGAAGCACCTTGTTTGATCATATTTGCCTTCTCCTAATAGTTTCCACTAGGAAAATTATTCAGTTTACACATAAAAGATTAGTCTTAATTATCACAGAATCATGGAATAGCTTGGATTGGAAGGGACCTTAGAGTTCTTCTACTTCTAACCCCTCTACCATGGGCAGGGACACCTTCCACTAGAGCAGGTTGCTCAGTGCCCCATCCTACCTGTCCTTGAACACCATCAGGGATGTGGTATCCACAGCTTCTCGGGCAACCTGTTATAGTGTCTCACCACCCTCATAGTAAAAAAATTCTTCCTAATATCCAATCTAAGCCTGCTGGCTTTCAGTTTAAAGCCATTCCACCTTGTTTTACTACTACAAGCCCTCCTAAAAAGTCCCTCTCCAGCTATCCTGTAGGCCTCTTCAGGTACTGAAAGGATTATAAGGTCTCTCAGGAGCCTTCTCTTATGAGAAAGTTCTATTATTCTTTAATTTGACCTCCAAACAAACACTGTCCTCACTTTTACAGCTGTAGAGATTCCTTCAGAAATATTGGACAGGAAATCTTCAGCTAGTCCATAGGAGTGACTAACATCCAGATCACAGTCTGTTGACTGTTAGTTCTGTAAAAGAGTAGGACAAATACAACCTTACATACTCTTGTCACTAGAAGCAGCAATAACTACATCGGAATATACAGAGAATGCAACTCTGCAGAGAAAGAATATAATTAACTTTTACATTTTTTAAATTAGCAATTTGCTATGTTTTCAAAATGAATATTTGAAACAATATAGTGATTCTTACTTTCCATAAAAGAGAACTTGACCTCTGAATTCTCTGTCTGCCTCCTCATAGTTTGTTGGAATAAACATTACCTATATTTTGGAATCTGATTCAAAGTTAATGAGGAATAAAGCCGTAATCTCATCTTGAAATGATAAGTACGTTAAGTGTCATTGGAAATCCAATGGGCATTGATATTTTCTGCAGGAATATTGACTATTTTCTTAAAATGAAATATTGCTTTAATATTGAGTTTAATAGTATCTAGAAACACATTGAGTATGAAATATTTGTGTTACACATATTTTAGAATCTCTGATAATTCTCATTGCCGATTATTCCCAAAATCAGTGATCAGCAACACAAATTTAATCTGCAAAGGCTATGATCTTCAACAAGATCTCCATCAGTTAGTTTGTAGCATATGATTTCCCTGTATTTCTATAAATGAGGAAGTACCCAGAAAAGCAGACTTCATACACTTTGAGTCTAGATAGGAAAGAATGGCATGGCAGAGGTATTCTCCTGTCAGAAATTTGAGAAACAGTTCCATAATGAAAAAGCAAATACATAATTCAGCAAAACTATGCTCTGAAATCTACTTGAGTTAAAAAACAAAACAAAACAAACAAGTAAAGAAACAAAAAAAACCTATAGTTTTCCAGTCATCCCAAACAAGCAGAGTATAGGTTTATATTTTATTGGAGACTGGAGGAATTCTCAGAACAACCATGGTATCTTTTTGATCACAATCCAATTTGTTAGAAAAAGTAAAAGCCTTGGAGTTTCACAAGCATATTAATGTATTATTTGATCAGGAAAAATATGATAAATACTTCTGTGTTTAAAGGCTGTGTTACATAAGACAGTCTTGTGAAAGAATGTTCCATTTCAAAGACAGGAAGAATGTTGATTTTTAATACACTTGAAGTGGAAGATACAGCCTAGTCAGAAAGGTCCTATATTTTGAGAAGGCTTGACACAAAACCGTCTCCTCTTCAGTTGCCCTGTGAGGATTTTTGTGCAGGACTGTGACAAAGTATCACCTTGACACTTCTGAATGTTTACCAGTGAAATGCGATGTTTTAGTCATTTAGTTTAGTTTCATGAAAAAATCTTGGATTTCAGAACTGGGCCTTCTGCAGAAAGCAGCATGGTGATAGATGCTGCAGAAGGGGATTTGTGCACATGCAAGCATCTGATTTTAAGATTTAGCAGAAGTTTGGCAGCCCATATGACTGAATGAACCACACAAGACTGCCAGATTTCCCAGTAACAAATTAAGAATTTTCATTAGTAAATTTATGGAAAGACAGCATAGGAACATACAGGGCTGATTTTCTGTAGCAGAAGGCTGGCACTTTAAGGCGTGCAATGGGGCTCCACAATGCTCATTAGACTTGTTCATGGCAAACGTTGCCTGAATTACATGAAAGGAAGAATGAAAAGCAATACTGGGAACCCAAGCTGGTTGGTTTTGAAAACATGAAAGAGGAACTTTCAGTAGGGCAAAATTTGAGTTGCTGCCATTCCACCCCTCCTCATGTGTTTGAGGTGATTTTCTTCATTTGGGTTGATGGAGAGCAGCTGCTGTGGGATGCACTAATGGGAATGAGGAGCTTTGTAGGGAGGTGAATTGTGAAGTTACTCTGAGAAAAGTGGGTTTGGAGAAATAGTAAGAGTTGTTTTGACAGTGAGGCTTGGTTTGGGGAGACTGGAGCTATGGAAAGTATTTATGAACCTAATACTGGATGCAGTGATGAGAAAAGGGTGATCAGCTCTTTTAGCACTATCATTAAAGAGTAAGTTTTGTACAAGATGCTATAAGAAAAGTGAATATAGTTCTTCACCCTATCACCTCATCCACTTGTGAGCTGATGTTTGGGTGTCCCTGATGAAGGCTATGGTCTTTTGAATTGCTCCTTGAGGGTCCCTGCTTTAAGACTCTTTTTGAGACTCAAGTCTAAGTAAAGTAGTTTCCAGGAGGTGAATTAATACTGTATTCAAACTCATCAGCTCAGATGTGTGAGTAATGCTGATCTTGGAGAAATAGGAGGGGAAATGTGAGCTAAAATTTCTAGAAAGAGGCTTTAGTTCTCTTCTGCTGTTAACATCCTTTGAGAAAGAACTTTCAACAACTGATTGTTCTTTACCAGGGATGTCAGTATCAATTTATTCTTCTCCTCCTTTGGCACATTCTGTATCTGAAGTAATCAAATGTTCAAATTTGATACATGCTTTGCAAAACCTCTTCTTAGATGTTTGTTTCTTTTCTGTTGAGAACAGAAAAGCCTGTTTATAAAGAAACTACTTTTATTTACAGAAGTTTATTAAAAGGATTGTATAACCAATAACTTACAAAAGAGGCTAATCTCTTTTTTTCAATAATGCTTTTCAAAAGAATTATCGTCATAATTTATAATAGTCTTTGTGGATTCATCTTCTATTATTTATTACATGTTTTCAAAGGATTTAACATAAAGCATTTCTTTTCTAAGGTTGGAGACTATTATTAAATTACCTCTTTTTATTAAAATGTAGTTTTAAAACAACACTGAAGTTTTTGTTTAGTCCTCACATGATTTTTCCTGTGAAACATATAAGCCCCATATTGCTACATTTTTCATATGTTTCTGTAAAACTGGAAAAGAAAAGCTTCGTTAATATTTGGTTTTTTTCAGTTTGGGGATGCTGCAGTTTTTTGGTTTTGAACTCCAATATTTGTTTAAAAATCAGATTGTTCTTGGTTTCAGTGCTATAAACTATAGCTCTTCTACTACTAATTTATTATCAGCTGAGCTGAGAACTGCTCAGTACCAGGTGTTTATAAAATGCAGAATGTGTAATAAATTGGAAGGAACTTGCATTTTTATTGTAAGGAAATGGATGGAGTCTGTGTTCCTGACAGAAAGGGCTGCAGTTCCAAATTGAGCAATAGCATCAATAGCATTTAGTGAAGGTTAAGTGGAGAAAATGAGCATTAGGATGCAAAGCAGAATATGAATAATCAACCAGCAGTAATTAAGTTGAAATTAAAAAAATCAGCTGGAAATAACTCTATCAGATGATTTGTGAGAGAGAGTGTAAGGGCTGAAACTACACTTTTGGTTTTAGTTGTTTGTATAGTTGTGTTGTTCCTATGTATTGGAATCAAGTGCCATGAGTTCTTAAGCTAATTTCTACTAGGTGAGGTCCAGTGGAAGAACAGTATGAAGTCAGGATATAACTCAGAGCATTTTCATTCCCTTAGTTCAATGACCTAGCTAAATATTTCAAAACTAACCAAGCAACATGCCTGAATTGCATCCTGTGTTTGGAAAAATGAGTATTAGCTGAGTTTTTTGCAGGTTACTGTAACCATTCTCTAATGTTGTTCAGAAAGCACAATGAAATATTGTTTCCAGGGGGCAGTTAAAAGAGAACATGTAATTAACAATAGGTAACTTTAAAGCAGCTCATGTATGCCATAAAATCAAAGCAAGAATTAATCTTAACCTGAAAAGAATTCCGCATATAAAGACTTCAAAATTAATTAGCTTTGTCTTAAACTTTTCCATTAAGACAATCTAACATATTGCAGACTTCACTGTTAATGCTTCTGTGCAATTAAAGTTTTTTAAGGTACTGATATTAAAATCCCGTTGGCAGCCATTAGACAGAAAAACCGTGTTTTGAAGTCACTATAATCCTAGTTTCCTCAGATGTGAGAGAATGAAGTTAATGCAAATATCAACTGCTAAAGAAGTAACATAGTTGAAGTAATGAGAACTTCTTTAATATATATGCAGACATATTTTTATCTGTTCACATGTAATTTTTTTAAATTTTTTTCCTAAAAATTCAAAATAGGGGAACATATACTGAGTTTAATTATGCTTGCCATTAAAAGACACTATGTACCAATGGATAACCAGACATTATCCAGGGTTTGTAGCATTCCCATGTACATCACCTAGAGCAGAAAGATTTCATAAATTCTACATTTGTGATGAATTTTACCATGTGTTGAAGGCCATATAGTCAATCAGATAGGACTGTGGACTGAGAAATTTTTTTACTAAATGGAGTGAAACCCTGAGATACTTCTGGTGTTTTGTATATAATTTGCCTTAATACCTAGTATAACAAAACTTATCTTTATAACCTTAAGTGTATGGGTCTCGCAGTAAATAAGCATAGAGAATAATTATTGTCAGTCTTCTTATGACACTTCTCTTTGGATTATATATATTTCAGGTTGTGGAGTTTTTGATACAGCTTGATTCCTATTTATGCACACTACCTTCCTCTAATATCATAATATTTTTTCAGTAGACTTATGGCAGCTGTACATGTCTTCCTTAAGAATCACTTGTCCACATTGATCCTTTTCATTCAAAGGCAAGAGCTGTGGTGGTTTTTTGTAGTTTAAGTCTGGTGGGGTTTTGAGTTTTATTTTCCTTCTTAATATGCTGTAATTTAAATGAGAGGTAAAGGAGGGAAAGTTTTAGGACAAAAATCTGTTGGCAAAAGTAGGTGCTTGGTATCAGTCATGCTTCATAACTATTGCTTTAAAATTTTACCTTAGGAAGGATAGCCGATAATTATCTTGGCTTGACAAGTCTTTCAGCAGAAGTAATAACAGGTTAGTTGAACTCTAAATATTTTACAGAAGCCTGAGGAATCTTCTATCTATGTTTACTTTCAACTAAGTTTATGAAAACATGGAAAATGCTACTGTTTCATAAATAAAGTTCGTGTTAATATTAGTAGAAATACTGAAACATGCTGAGGTAGTTTGTAGTTTCTCATTTTCTCAGTAAAAGTCTTAACTATACAACTTAAATGTGCGTAAGTACTTAGCTTTATATCTAACATTATTAATTTTATTTTACCTGAAGCATACAGTCTTTAATTCTAATCTTGCAAATTTTTAAGCCCATGTATCCCTATGTAGCTTTTATGTCAGCTCATTTACCACATCCAGCTTCCCTAATGACCTAATCACTTGTGAAGAAAACCTTCAATTTTCTTGTAACTGTGGTTGTTGTATTTTATATGATGTTTTCAGTATACTTTTAGGTTCAGAAGGCATTTGTAGATGCTCTAAAACAGAGAGGAAAACATAATGTGCTGTTTGCCACTATTTTTTTTTTCTTTATATCTGCCACTGTTATTTCAGAGCACTACAAATATCGCTGAATTTCTCAGACTGATGCTTGGGTTAACTGAGCTACAAGAACTTGGTTTTGCCTTTCTGAAAACCTTGACTATGCCTCTCCCTTTCAAGCCCTCTTCTGTTTCCCCCATATTAATGTTTCTCAATGTCTTTGTGGTTTCCTATCAACTTCAAAAGTTTGTTTCCTCCTTTCATAATTCTTTCTCTAGTCATCTGCTCTGATTATTTTCCTCTTCACTTAGTCTTTGTTTTCTTCCAGCAACTTGAATGGCCATCATCAGACACATTTTACAGGTTAGAAAGCTCTACTGCGCAGAAGCTGGGAGCTGGTCTTGATCACTTGAACTGCTTGTCAAGCAGAATGTTACTGATCACAGAGAAGGGAGATGTGCTGAATATCAGTGTAGCTGAGTAAAGCCCAGAGAATAAGGGCTCTGTAAAGAGTTAATTGCAACCATAGGAGAAATGACTACAGGAGATAAATCTTACATTCTGACCTAATATGCTTCTTGAAAAGCATATGCTGTGCAATACTTTCTGCTAGAAGAAAAACATATAATGACAGACCAGATCCAGCTAAAGATGTATTCCCAGCAGTCATGTGTGCATAAAACACACATGGCCAGTTCTACAGATTACAGACATCTTGTGCACTCACACAAACATGGACAGCACCAGTGGCCTCACCCTGCTTCCCAATCTGGCTAAGGAGGATCAAAGCCCACTAGAATGAGTATATGTACATATGTACGTAGTGGATCCACCCCACAGCAGGGCTCAGGCTCTCAGTCTGCTCAGTAGCACTCTTTGATCCCAGTTTCCCCATTTTTTTTGTCACCTGGACGTACAACCTCTGGGGCAGCAGTTCCACTCTAGTTACTGGTACCGGCCATTTTATGCACACACATTCAGAGGTGGTCAGGATCTTCCAGATCCCCACAGATAACCCTCCCTTAGGAACACCCAAGTGCTCTCACCTCTGAAGATGATCCTTAGAGAACTGTTCATCCCTGCTTGCTCCTAGGCCACCTCACCTGCTTGCTGGCTAGTACAGCTTGTCCTTTGCTAGCCATCACACACTGTCACACCTGCACTTGCTCCAGTGGCTGGCACCATGGACAGAGTGGCCCTCCAGCCTGTGATCTGACTCCACCTGCTGTCATCCACACCTGCATACTCACACATATGCACACAGGACCCCCTTGCCCAGGGGGATATAGAGAGGAATTTAATAAGAAAGCAGGATAGACTGTGCTGATCAGATGCAGGATACAACCAGACAAGCATACTGACCAGATCGCCATTTACATTTACGCTTACCCTTTTTTTTTCCACTTTTTTCTCCTCCAAATCGCCTAACACTGTTTTTCTGCCTTTAGTTCCATCCCTAAATATCCTATAAGTCCCGTGCAATTCTGAGCTATATTTTCCATGCTGGGCAATCACCAACCACATGAAGTTCAACAAGTGAAAGTGCCAGATTCTGCACCTGGGATGGTGCAACCCTAGATGTACGTATAGACTGGGGAATGAGATACTGGAAAGCAGCACAGTAGAAAGGGATGTGAGGGTCCTGGTCAACGGCAAGTTGAATATGACTCAGCAGTGCCCTGGCAGCCAGGAGGGCCAACCATGTCCTGGGGGGCATCAGGCAAAGCATCTCCAGCTGGGCAAGGGAGGGGACTGTCCCACTCTGCTCTTCACTGGGGTGACCTCACCTTGAATATTGTGTGCAGTTTGGGCACCACGATACAAGATATTAAGCTGTTAGAGAGTGTCCAGAGGAGGGCCACGAAGATGGTGAAGGGCCTTGAGGGGAAGCTGTATGAGGAGCAGCTGAGGGCACTTGGTCTGTTCAGCCTGGAGAAGAGGAGACTGAGGAGAGACCTCATTGCAGTTACAACTTCCTCGTGAGGGAAAGAGAAGTGGCAGGTGCTGATCTCTTCTCTGTTGTGACCAGTGACAGGACCAAAGGCTTGAAATTGTGTCAAGGGAAGTGTAGGTTAGATATAAGAAAAAGGTTCTTCACCCAGAGGGTGGTTGGGTGCTGGAACAGGCTCCCCAGGGAAGTGGTCACAGCATGAAGTCTGGCAGAGTTCAAGAAAAGTTTGGATGATATGCAAGGCACATGGTGTGACTCTTGGGGATGGCCCTATGCAAGGCTAAGGGTTGGACTCAATCCTTTTGGGTCCCTTTCAACTCAATATATTTTGTGATTCTGTGCTAATTCCACTCCAAGGTAGCAACCCCTTTAGTCTGAAAGGTGTTGGGGAGAGCTGTTACCAATGACTCATGATGATGGGCTCCATGCCAAGATACTGGAGCTGAGGCTGTGCCTCAGACAGGTTGTTTGTATCCTTGATTTGGGCCCTCTCTGGGCTTGGGCAGATGGGCCTTTAACGGGCTGATAGCTCCTGTGGTGGACCTGGGAGCAGCCTGACAGGGTATTATTTGGGCTTCTCTTCTGCCATTTGTTCTCTGAACTCCTTTGTAGGTGTGCAGATGGGTGTTTTTCCAGAGAAACTGGCACTTTCTCCATATTCTCATTCCCTCAGTAAAGAGTCTAAATTAATACTCTACAATGCTCCTATTGAAACAGATAGCTACAAAAGAGAGTGTGTGCCAACCAGGGCAACCTCAAAGGTACCCATCTAACATCTTACTAATTTCACAGCTCATCCATTATCTGAAAAAGATGTGAAAATTATTTCCAGTAAGTTGCCAGGACACAGTCATTACCAATTGAAAGCGCTGGAGAGAAAGCATGAAAAAAGGGGACATGGAGCAGATGTTTCTGTTGATATTTTTATGTCAGTTAAAATTGTTGGCATTGCAAGTTGCTTAGTGATTAATGGAAATGACAAACATGATGCATTGGTTCTGAATTGGTGTCATGTTGATAGAGGACATTTTGATTGAGATAATGTAAATGCTGATATGAGCATTTGTTTTCATAATGTTTCAGTTCTTTTCTAGTGGTGGAAATAAGTGCTCAGCTCCTCTGGAAAACCCACTGTTTAGTTAGGTGTCTGTCAGTCTGTGTGTATAGCAATGTTTTTGTAAGTAAACTACTGTTTGTTGTTGTGGTTTAGTTGTTTGGGGTTTTTTCACACATAAGCTTTTAATATGAGATTTTAAAAACTCTAATATTATTTCACCAGTTATTGGTTCTGCTTTGTTTTGTTTTGTTTTTCCAATACCCTGAAGTTTTACTCAAGTAAATCTTGTATTCAGGAAGTATAGCCTAGAAACGTACCATATTTACCTTCACAGGATTCCTGGTTATCAGAAGATCAGATACAAAAATACTTGGGGATCTGGGGTGGGGAAAAGGAGGGAAAGGGGCAGGAAATGATGACAATTACAACTGTTGAAGCTGGTAAAAAGAAAACTTAATTACAGTCCTATAAATGAGCTTGGAAGTAATGCATTTTGGGAATACTAATATTCATGAATAAACAAAAACTGACATTATAGTCTCTTTTAAAGCTATGTAGAGAGGATATCTCCATGTGCAGTTGAGCGTTATTTAACACTGATTAGGAAGTTCAGATCAAATGCTGTTATATCCAAGGCAGGGAAGAACCAGCATAAACTTGATGAGGGAAAATACTTTGGCTGATTCTTTATCTTTGCTATTTGTAGCCACTTACAGATATCTTGTATTAAAATAAGATTCCTGATATTCTGTAACATTGACCTAAATTTACCGGAATTATCTCCCCTACTTTGGCCTTTGTATCATTTTCTGAGGTTTTCAGAACCTCTGTGCACTGTAGAGAATAACCAACGATTTGTATTACACAGCTGGGAAACTGTAAATCCAGGCCTGTACCTTGTCTCTTCTCCTTTCCATTGCCCTAGCAACACAAAGTGGGAATTGGAGTAGAAATCACACTTTTCTTTCAGGGTATGGATTTTTCAGAATTAGTTTTTATACCAGCCTTGAAGCCTTTTGCATGGAAGAGAGGGATAGGAGGGAAGAAGGGGACAAGATGATATTGACAGTGTTCCTGTTGCCTCCCAGCTGGGCAAGGCTCAAATGAGCTCCAGGCAGCTCTGAAGCTTTCTGTGGCTGGGCCTCATGGAAGACCAACAAAGCATGGTGAATATCTATGAGTTTCTTTGACAATCTACCCTTCTCAGATGCAGGGCCCAGTAATGAATTACAGCTACACAAATGTGTAACACTATCCAGATTTAAAATGAGAGTGTGCCTTACATGGAGATGTTTGACATGACTTGAAGTTCTCTCTTTTAATCCTGAACGGTGTTTATTTCAGTTACAAAGAAAAATGCTAGAATGTAGGGCAGGTATTTTTGGTTGGTTTTTTTTCTTTTTGTTTTTTGTGTGTTTATATACCCTTGAACGACTTAATTCACAAAAGCACCTTGTTAAAAATTGGTGTCTAATTATACTTCTTTCTTGTGAAGTCTGTAGGCTGACACTGTTACAAGCATGCTAATTGCCTAATCTATGGCTCCTAATTTAAAATCACTGTAAATTTGTTTAAAAATCCATTTTGGATCGGCCATTTAGGTTTAAATTAATCTCTCTTTGCCCTCCACGCCTCCCTCTCCCAGCCCAAAGCAAAGAACAAAGTTGAGAGAGAAATAGAAGCACCTTTGGTTTTTCCATAAATTGGATGTTTTTATCTGTATTTGTAGCAAATTCCAGGTTGCACTACTATGTGGTAACTCAAATTGTAGTTTTCACCCCTAAACCAGTAATTTTCTTTATTATCCCAGTGGCAAATAAACTCATGCTCTCTTTCTCATTCTGATGGCAAAGCCTCTGCTTTGTTCCCTTTGTTACCACAATGATAATTGTCATGTTTATCACTGACATAAATGAGCCTAGAGTCAACTTGACACAGATTTGCCACATTTCCATATAACAGTATTTTTATTTTTACTCCTTTATCATTTTCTCTCTGTTTCTGCAGGGTGTACTTGAATAGTGCACTAATGAGAACCCTTTATAAGTTAATTAGCTCACAGTAGAAGGCAGAGGGAAAGTATGAGGCAGATATAGGAGCTTTCAGAAGGCTGAAGCTTAGACCAATGGCAGTGGGAAGAAGGCTTATGCTCAGTTACAAAGGAGTTTTGTTGTTATAAAGTTTTAGTGGCATGACAACCAGTGCAACCATGGACTGAAATGAACACTAGTCCAACCATAAAGTACTGAATTTCTTTCTGTTGGTTTATCTTCCCAACTAATTAAAAAAAGTGCCTGTTTTTATAGTATTTTTTCATTTATATAGTACATGACTTATAAGTAAATCATATTATATGTATACTATTATTTGTATATATATAAAACATAACAACGCATTTCCTTTTGGAAGCTATTTTAAGGATTTTGAGGTGCAAAGGAATGACTATGCTTAGGAGTTGTTAACGAACTGTAGAAATAATGGTTGAGGAAAACTGCTGGTTTAGTTTTGCATGTTTTGTTTTTGGGGGTTTTTCTGTTGTTTTGTTGTTTTTTTGTTTTAAATTCAGTTTTGTAGAAGTGGGATTTTTGGATGGCTTATTTACCTTGTAGTTCATAGCTTATGATTCTGTGAATAAAGAAAACATTATTTGGGAATGAATTAACAGAAGTATAACTTGTGGAATGTGCAAATTAATCCCACTGTTCTGGACATTGTCCACTTTCATGTGCTGAACTTCATGAAAATTGGACAGCCCAGAGCAGAGAAAGAAGAAGAATTGAGCACCTAGAAAACACAACCAGTGGTCAAAATTAACCAACTTCGCCTTTTTAACATAGAAGTGAGATTCATGTCAGCAAATAGACAAAAGATAGCTGCAAGGAGGAGGGGTGTAAATTATTCTCCAAATTAATGGTGGATAGAAAGAGAAATTATGAGTTTAAATTGCATCAAAGCAGCTTCACACTGTAGAAAGTGGGAGAAATGCTGTTGCTGGAGGGCTGGTGGAGCTCTAGGCTGCCTTGATGTGTTGAGGAATTTACATAATTTTGAACAGGAGCATGTCAGGAATGATACATGGATGTAATTTAGCCTTTTTGGGAGGTAGATTAGATTGTCTTTGAGATTCATCACAGCCATGTGATTCTGTTGTTGTACTAATTACGATCATGAAAAAGATTCTGCTTTTTGTCTCAGCACTTACTGCGTCAACTATAATTTGAGGAATTGAACTACCTTTTCCCACAACATCTTGTCAAATAATGGAGTATTTATTTAATGTGATGCTGAGAGTAACAGAATTCAACCCTTAAGCTTTAAGTTAACTTATATTTGGACTGTCATGAGTAAAACAGTTGTATGGTATATGAAAGATTGTTATTAATCTCACATGGTGACAGTGAAAGGATGAAGCTTTGAGCTCCTAATATTCATGTGTTTGTCCTAACTAACTATGAGAGTAAACCAAGTGCCTCTACAATGAAAAAACAAATTAATCTCAGTTTCACTGTGACAGTATGAGAACATGCCAGGGATTGTTCTTGTTTGTGCTCTTGGGATTGCAGTGCCTCAGTTCAACTTCCAACTGTGGAGGTAACCTAGTCATGGCTGAGAAATAGTGCTTGATCTTGGTTTTACTGCAACTGGAAAAATTATGCATATGCCCTGTCAAATACAGCTGTGATTTGGTGGACTTGTTCATGGTATCTTCCCATTTTCTCCAGTTCTCTTATTTAGAGTGAAATTTTCCAATTGCTTGATGACATTTATGTGTGAAAATTGCATTTCTGCTGAATAGCTGTTCATGTATAGCAACATTTTTTTAAAAGCAGAAGAAAATTAATATTTTTACAGATACAACATGAGCATACAAATTGTAAGTAGTACTGTCAGGAGTTTAGAGGTTTTAATTTACTTGAATTTTCAGTTATATGTGAAACCAGGAGATGCAGGTTTTCTGTTTTCCATTGTCTTTAATTTTGAGGTGATATTGCATTGGCAAGGGCATGTCACTTTTGGACACTTCATTATTCCTTGGTTTTTACCTGGATGGAAGTAATTTGGTTGTAAATAAATGCACTGTGACTGAATCTAGAATTGTTGTAGTTCTTCAGAAAGAAATTTCTGGAATTCTTTAACATCACAGTAGATCCATTTCCAAAACAAACAAAAAACAAACCAGACAAACAGAAACAAACAAAACCCACAAACCAAGCCAACCAACTAACCAACCAAAAAAAAAATAAAAATTCCTAAAGTTACTTTAAATCTCGAAATTAATCTTTTTATGTGCAAATCATGTTTAGGATGTGCATAAGGCTGTAGCTCACTGAGAAACTCAGTTTACTTCCTGGATGTGAACTTCACCACAGTTGCTGACATGTTCAGGTGCAGTTTTCAAGTGCTCATAGACTGGGCACAGAAACTCAGTATTGCAGCCAGCCAAGTGTCCTGGCATCTTCCTACTGCTCTGGGATGTCAACGTGAGCAGCCACGGCTGGCTGCTTCCTGGGTTGTGAAGGCCAAGAGCCTTGAAGGTCTTACTAGAGCCTTATATTTTACTTAAAGTTCTGCTTCCTGTGTTTTTTCTTATTAAGGTATCCTTATTCTACAGGGTCATCCTAGCTGCAAGTATCTGTAATTTAATGGTGCAGCTTGTGGTGAACAACTCTTGGCTGGATGAACAACTCTTGTGGTGAACAACTCTTGGCACACCTTCTGGGTGAACAACTGTTCTGTGGTGAACAACTCTTGGCTGGATGAACAACTCTTGTGGTGAACAACTCTTGGCACACCTTCTGGGTGTGCAGAAATTACTCTCTCTAACAGTCCATCAAATGTAGTTTGAAAAACTAAATGATGTTGTAAGAAGTTTTGTCTAGTTAGGATTTTATGTTTATTCCTCCTTATCACCTACTTTTGTTTAGGGAAGGGTGTTATTTTAGTAAACATTTTGAAGATACTTTTAAATCAAGAAGGACTTTTGGAAAGGGCTCTTTGGTGGTATACAGAAGCTAGACCAGGTGTTTTATTGTATTATTGTGTAGCAGACAAAAATAGCAAGGAAGAAAATCCCAAAACAGAAGTCTTGGTTACCTCAGAATCCTTTTGTACAGGATCAGATTGCATTTGATGTCTTTAACATGTCGGAGCTCCTTTTCAGATGAGTGTGCCTACACCTAGAAAGAAATTGAAGTGTGTTGAAATTGTTCAAAGAATTTTAGATACATGTGGAGTTCTGTATCAGAATGGTGATGGTTTCATCTTCATTTTTAGTTTCTTCCTTCTGTCACCATTTGACTGATGAGGGTGATTCTCCTTGGGTTTTGATTTACAATTAACTTTAGATTTCATCTCTCCTAGCTGTGTAAACTGACAGCCTAAAAAGGTAGACGTTTCCAACTGCATTTGCTTTTGCTACAGCAAATGAACAAAGGCACCCCTAACATTTTGGAACTTGGTAAAAGATATTTACATTTAAAACTCATTATAATCAATATCATATTAAGTTATGGTTCTGCTAGTAAGTAAAGATTTAGTTAAACTTTCAGCTATTTTTTTATATGAAGGATAAGTACAATAATTATATTATTACAAACAAAAGAAACTAGTTTGCAATGCAGAACATTTTTGAGAGAGTGCATCTATACAGTATGAATTTCTAACAATGCTTCCATCTTGAAGTCATATCTGAAAGGGTTACCTCTCACAGTGTGAGATGTAAAAGTAGATATTTGTTCACACTTGGTTTTGGCTGACTTTAACAACACGTTCTCATTCTAAGTTAACTAAAACTGGAAACTGAAATTTGACTTTATTTTAATTTTCCTATTTTTAGGTATAGCAAGGATGAGTTCCAAATTACAGAAGTTTTATACTCAGACTTTAAAAAACTGGCAGACAGGTTTGGTTCTGACGATTGCAGCCATAGTCTACCGAATAACAAGAACACTGAAGTAGTGTTTCATCATATTGGCTTTTTGTGAAGCTTTTAAAAAAACTTTTATAATAAACATGAGGTAGTAGAGAAAACCAGCAGCTTCAAGTATTCTTTCTGTCAGAATACAAAAGGGGTTTCATTTTCATATAAAGCTTGCTTTGAGTCATGGTGAGATACTTAGTTCTCTTAACCTATTTTAAAAAAATTGTAAAAGATCCCATTTCTCCGCCAGGTAGCATTGGAATGGACAAGAGGTGGGTATAGGTTTGTCGTTAAGGTACTACACAGAGAGAAACTTCTGCTGATAGGGCAAAAACTTAGTGTGCACGTATTCACGCATCAAAACTAATTTTTTAAGATTTTCCATTTTTCAATTGATTTTCAGAATATATGTTTTAATAAAGCAACACATTTTATTCTTTAAAATAAACTATGGATATGCCATTTCAGTGTGCAGCTATTTCTTGAGTAAGCTTGAGGTTTTTTTCCCCCTTCCTTGTATGTTTGTGCTTTCAGCCCATTTGGGGCTCAAGAGTTGTAACCAGCTTAAGTGACATAAATCCAAGCACCTCACAGTCTATTTAGCTTTTGGTATTTTCTAAGTTGAAAGTACTGAGGAGACATAGCTGGACTTTGTGGATCTGATGCATTGCCTATTTTTGTCACTTTTACTATTATTTAATTCAGAGAATCATAGAATCGACCTGGTTGGAAAGGACTTCTGAGATCACCAAGTCCAACCCTTGAGTTTCTGCCTAGACTAAGAAATTTAAAGAAGCTTGATGTTTCACACCAAAAGTTTTGGTGAGATTCTTTTTTTAATGGTTTTGTTTTGTTTTTTTAAACTTTTTAACTTCATGTTAGAACAGAGACAACCCTTTCAAGTTTTATCATGAAATGGATTTGGTGGTCTCAGTTTGATCTGTATTATTCAGGTGATTAAACTTTAAAAGGACTATTGGATTTTTTTGGTACTCTTCTGTTTCTGTTTTTGATTCTTTTTGTACATACTTTATTCCTGACTCTAAGACCTTGCATCACTGTTCTAATCAGGTTTTCCCCTCTTATGGCTTGTAGACAGTTTTTGATGCAATAAAAAAGCATGTGAAGTTAAGAGTGAAGAAGCTGTTTGTAGTGTGGGGAGGTTTCCCCCTATTCTCCTCAAAAAGAATATAAGTAACATTAAAAAAACCCTAACAAACCTATAATTGGATTTATTAAGCTAGAAATGGCTTATCTGGACACCAGGGTGCACGTCAGTTTTACCTTCAGCTTGGAAGATTTTGAGGTTTAATACTATTCTGAGGTCTCTTAGGAATACATATGCTGTGTGTTTGGACCAACTACCAAAAGGCAAATACATATTTTTGGCATTTTACTTCTACTACCTTGAAAAGCAAAAATCTATCGCCCTTGTGTCCTCAGGTGCTGGGATTTTTTGTTCATTTGTTTGTTTATGCTGAGGGGGGTTGTTTATTTGTTTTTCTTTCCCATTTTCCAGAAGAAATCAAAGAAAGCAGCACTAAAAAACCCTTCTCTCTCTCCCTCTGCCTTCTCTGTATGTAGTTGTATGCAATTATTTCTACATATTTGCATGTGAACACTGTATACTTTTATATCCAAATCTTGTATTTTGTTTACTTGTCTTTTCTTGGCTCTGTTAATTTTTTTGCTTCTTTAATTGTAATTTTAATCAGTTTTCTCATTTAGGCCGTTTCGATTCTGCCATGTTCTCTTCTTTGTATTCTGTTTTTATTTTCTTCTGTGTTTTAGTGTATTTGTGTCACTTCCAAAACAATGTTCCTTAAATGTTTGTCCTTTCATCTATTCTAGGTTTTCTCTGAGTTTCTCAACTTCCATTTTTACCTGTTTTCCTTCTGTCTTATACATTACTGGCCTTTTTGTGTAGAATTTTAAAAAACAAGTAGTGAATTATAAGGTGATCCTGTGCTGACTTCCTTTCTACATCATCTTCACAGATCACAGAATAAACTAGATTGGAAAAGATCTCTGAGATCATTGAATCCAACCTCTGACCTATCATCACCTTGTCAACTAGAGCATGGCACTAAGTGCCACATCCAGTCTTTTCTTAAACACCTCCAGGGACAGTGGCTCCATCTCCTTCCTGGGCAGCCCATTCCAGTGACCAACCGCTCTTTTTGTGGAGAACTTTTTCCTAATGTCCAACCTAAACTTCCCCTGGTGCAGCTTAAGAATGTTTCCTCTTGTCCTGTCACTAGTTGCCTAGTTGACCAACCCCCTAGTTGACCAACCCCCACCTGGCTACAACCTCCTTTCAGGTAGTTGTAGAGTGATAAGGTCTCCCCTGAACTTCCTCCTCTCCAGGCTAAACAACCCCAGCTCCCTCAGCCTCTTCTCACAGAATTTGTGCTCCAGACCCTTCAACAGTCTCATTGTCTTTCTCTGGACACGCTCCAGCACCTCAATATCCTTCCTAAATTGAGGGGCCCAGAACTGGACATAGTACTTGAGGTGCAGCCTCACCAGTGCTGAGTACAGGGGAAGAATCACTTCCCTGGTCCTGCTGGCCACACTGTTCCTGATCCAGGCCAGGATGCCATTGACCTTCTTGGCCACCTGGGCACACTGCTGGCTCATGTTCAGCTTCCTGTCAATCCAAACTCCCAGTCCCTTTCTGCCTGGCTGCTCTCCAGCCACTCTGTGCCCAGCCTGTAGCGCTGCAGGGGGTTGTTGTGACCAAAGTGTGGCCTGGCACTTGGTCTTGTTGAACCTCATTCCATTGGATTCGGCCCATCTATCCAGCCTGTCCAGGTCCCTCTGCAGCCTTCTACTACATCTTCTACTTTGACATCTTGGTATCATGTCTTGTTTCTTCCCCTTCAGAGTTGCCTTCTCTCCCTGGTGCTTGCTGCTTTTGTTCTTTTGTTTATGTAAGTGGCTACTCTTTGCCATCCATAGTCAACAATAAGATCTCTTTCTGACATCAGGTGTCTTCTCACACCCGAATATGAACTGCTGTGTCCTATTGTATCTTAATTATCAGTTATTTTGTCAGTATATGAAATTCACTTATCCCTTTATTTTGTTCCTGTGCTCCCTGTGAAGTAATTTGTTCCTGCTCATTGAGTTAGAACTTACCCTTTCATTTTTGTTTATTCCCCTTTATAAAGTATTAATGCAACTACAAAAATGGCCTCAAGTTCCACCAGGGGAGCTTTGGATTCACAAGAACAGACTACTCCAGGAGGTAGTGGGGTCATCATCCCTGAGAGCGTTCAAAAATGTGTGGATATGGCACTCGAGGACATGACTTGGCAAAGAACATGGCAGTGGCAGTAGGTTGATGGTTGGACAAAATGATCTTGAAGGTCTTTTCCAAGCTTAATAATTCTATGATTCTACACATATGAACAACACTTCCCAGAAACCTATCACACACTTATAAGAATGCTTTTCACAAGTTGAATTTATTTAGAATATCCTATTCTTTTGTCTTCATTTGAAGAGCAATCTTAGTTTCTGTTATTTGGTATTCAACATAATATTGAAGTTTAACAAAACCTGACGTTCAAAAACAGCCTGTTCTGTGCTGTGAAACTAAATATTACCTATGTAACACTTTCTATTTTTTCCATTCCAGAAGAACAGAAAGAATGGTGTTGTATCTAAACCCTTTAATTTTCTATAAAAATATTCAGTAGGGATGAGTGCTTGATTAAACAGCATAACTTGGCTTGACTTCCATATAACAGACTTTAATGTTGTTTTCTGAGTTATAGCAGTATCTCTGTACAAAGATCGGCCTGTCATCTTGAAAGGAGCAAACTTGGATAAAAATGTCATGTGGTCCCACATAAAGGTAGAGACAAAGCTCCCCTAGTTTTCTGAAAGAGTTTTGAAAATGAAAACACAAAATTTCTGCAAGACCACAAACAGTATTTGTCAGTTTCTTGACTTGACCTGGAATGCGTCTGTTAAAATTTGCATCTTGTGTCACAGCAATTATACATTGACAGTGTTGGTATGTTATGGTTGTGTTTAGGTAGCATGTAGAGAGTTAGAGAAATATTTCTGAACAAAATAGGTTATGAATTCCTTATGAAATCTACATGAAGTGTCTGAAAACAGACACAGAGTCTCCTTGATAATGAAAGAATATTTTGGCCTTGGTTTGTGGAGAAAGGGGAAATGGCTTGGAATATTGAATGACTGAATTAAAATGTTGTCTACATGTACAAAATTGACTTTAAATCCTGTAATGAACATATAAAACTATCCAGAAAATTCTTTCTGTTGTAGCATTGACAAGGAAATTATCTTTATAGATAGACATTTTTATAGACAGGTAACAGTCTTTAGCTTTGCGTTCATTCAATATCAAAATTTGAGATTTTTTTTTTAATTTGGCTTTACTTCCTGTGTCTTGATAGTTGGTTAGAAGCCTTTAAATGTGTGTGTGTGTGATCAGTCACTCATCATCATCAGAGCCCAGCAAAACAGCTCGTCCTTATGGACATTTGAAATAAAGCCAGTCTTAGCTAGGAGATTGCTTGTAAGAATTGCCAACAAATTAGATGAATTTTTAGAGTAGATATGAAGTCTGGTTAAACAAACATTTATTTCTTTTAGCAGCTGATTGATTGATTCCAAACAAAAAAGCTTTACCATCTGGTCCTTAGACAACAGAGCAGAATTACACATTCCTCTTAAAAATTTGATTAAAAAATATTTATACAATTTACCAGGGGTTTTTATGTATATAAACACACCAATATATATAAATGACCAGTTTTACTTCTCTTATGCATAAAATTATTCATATTTAATGCATGTGACTTTATAATAATCATACATTTCCAAAAAAATATAGGCATTGCTAGAAAAGCTTCTATCTACAATGCTTATTATTATGCCTGAGCTATTCATCATAACACAATTTGACAAGCAGTTTTATGACTTGAACTAGAAAGCAGTATTCAAGGAAAAATTGAAACAAAACCCTCTGCTAAATCAATTAAACTTATTCCAGTAAATATTGTGAAATTTCAGACGTTACTGGAACAGAGTATTAGTTACAAGGGTGTGTAATAGAATAATTACAGAGCTGTGTAGAGACAGGTATTACATTAATGAGAAGTTTTACAGTTTTGAAACAATGTTATTCTGAGTGGTAATAAAACATGAAAAATTCTAAAATTTACTGAGAGAGAACTTGTAAGCTTTTTCTCTCGAAAGAAAACTAAAGTATGTTTTATCAATAGAAGTGTCTCCATTTATAATGTAAAACTTAAGCCAGGGTATAAAAAAAGTTACGAACCAAAGTATTTTCAAAAATGGTTTAAATATATATACTCTTGAAAGAATTTGGTTGTTCCTCCCTCCCCCCAAGTTGTCGGAATTCTCTTCCTACTCTGGCTTTCTCCCACATGTCAAAAAATGAAATGATATGCCTTAAGTTTTTAATCATTGCTGCATTTTTTGAAAAGATACTTTGTTTTCACTGAATGTCAGTGACATGACTTTAATCTCAAAGGTATAGTTCTTGATATATAAATAGAGTCAATTTATTATCATTATGGATTTTTTTCCCCAGGATATCAAAATCCTTATTGCTGTGTTTTGTTTTATTTCATTCCAGCTATTCATGAACTCTCTTGTGAAGCATACAAACACTTGGGCAAAACTACAAATTACTACTGGATAGATCCAGATGGTAGTGGGGCACTGGGACCTTTGAAAGTTTACTGCAACATGACAGGTAACTGCATTATATTTGCTAATTCAGTTGGTTGGGGGTTTTGTGTGTGGTTTTTGGTTTGGTTTGGTTTTAATGTAGTTGGAAGAAAGAGTCTATTCATAATTCATATTTCTTGTAAAAAAAACATAATTGCTAAGAGCTTTCCATGAGAGGGATCATCAAATCTGTAGCTATCATTCAGTATGCTCTTAGAAAGGCAGTAGTTAATCCATTTCATAAGCTTTTTGAATTGCAACTATTAATTAGTCTTAATAGGTCTTTGTATCCTCAGTGGTTCATCATTTAAAAAAAATAGATAGATATGGCTATTTACAAAAACTGTTGTATATCAACATATTTGAGTTCAGTAATGTCTGCAGTTAATGAGGTACTGTAGAAGGCAGCTTACCACAAAAACCAAGGAATAGAAATTAATTACAAAAGAAACAAAACATTTGAGTTTTCTTTATTGTCTGTATTTTAAACTAGATTCATCCTTCTAACACCAGTTAAACTCTGGAGATTATATTTATATAACTGCATTAACTTGTTTTGATTTTGTTGTATGTATTGTTTTCTGCTTTTAACACTTGCTTTGCATTCTCACAGAAAGTATCCTGTCTTAGTCATCTGCATTGCCATGCTAAGACAGGAAAATAAGATAATTAAAAAATAAGGGGGAATTTTCTTCAGCGATAGTATATTATTTCTTTGTTCTGTTAATGCATGACAGTTGTCTCAGCACTTCTTCTGATATAAAATATTGAGTAGCTGATACAACATATATCCTCTGTTTTTCCCCAAATGTCTGTATAAAAAGTTTAAATTTCATTTTTTGCACCGGAAATGTGGCATGTGAAGTCTTCGGACTTCAGCATCAGCAACGTGAAGGTGACAACACTATCATAAGTTGAAAGTGTCTCTGGCTTTTTAGAGATCAAAATTGCTGAAGCTGCCACAACTCTTCTGGGGGGGCAGAAACCCGGACACACCTGAGCCTGTGGGGTGGGTTTTATCCAGCTCGGATGGGAGAGACGGGGAGGAATGCATGGCACATGCAGCAGACCCCAGATCAACTGCTTGTAGGTACACAGCCTGTTGGAGACCAGGAGATAATACTGCTGTTTCATGCTGCCATTAATGTATGTATTTGTATAATAAATGCATACCTTAAAATGAACCTAATCTAAGCTCTGGAAGTGCTGTCAATCCTATTTGGACTGGAGAGACTGTTCAACCTGTCAAATCTGTTCTGAGACACAGGTGTAAAGGCAGTCTTTTAGATCCTGAGCCATTTAGAGCTTTTTAAATCATTAAGTAGCACCTTGAATTGTATCAGTAACTAGTCAGGCAGACACTGCATGAAACAATGCCAAGAACTGCTGCTATTTAAGAGATTTCTGCTATTCAGAACTGCTGTGTTCAGTGTGAGCTATAGCTTTTGGTTACTCTTCAAGGGTAGGAATGTAAATTAGAAATATACCACCATAGCGGTGTCAGGGACAGAAAAATACATCCATCCAGTGCTACAGTATTGCTCATTCATGATAAATGTAAATATAGAACAGAAGGTCCTAGTAGCTTATTCAACACTGCGAAATAAAAAGAGATAAGTAAAAGTAATAGTTTCATTTTACTAATGTTTCTGGTGTACAAAAATTTCCAGAGTACATAAATGTGACCTTTACCTAACCAGTGCAAGATCATGAACATTACGATATATGATTTAGTGCTCTTTCCCTTCATTTGCATATGACACATACTGTGGAAAAATACAGTTTTCTGTTTCAAATGAATTGCTCTCATCAGCAACTCTTTGCTATGAGAAAAAGGCGTTTTGCACTAATATCCATGTAACTATTGCAATTTTAAAACTATTTAAAATTATTTCTTCATTACAATGCCAATGACTGCAAGAAATTTGTGAAAAATTACTGGTACAAAATGTTGGAGAGTAAGCTACACTCTCTCTTGACTGTAAACCTTCTTGTGGCAAGTGCAGTATCCCAAAAAAGCCACTGAAATTGTATACTGAGAAATTATGTGTTTAGCCCTTTACTATATTGTATCACAAATATTGAATCACGAATTTCATCAGTTCATCTTTATATCAGCATTTCACCTACAGAGTTTCTAGTCAGAAGGTGTTGGCTTAGCCAAATGTGCCAAAAAAAATATTAAAAAAAAAAAAAGGAGAGAGAGAAAATTATGGTGCAGTAGACATCTGTCTAGGCATATTTCTGGGCATAATACATATCCAACTTTCTTTGAATTCTCACAGTTTCATGATGAGACCTGCCCTTCATAGATGTTGCTGCAGTAACTAAAGATTGTTCTGGTTTTTCTGAGATGTACTGGCAATTCAATAGTGCAGTTAATAGAAATACGTGTATGTGCATGAACAGAGCAGTTCACGGTCTCTACAAACAAGTCTATTCTCAAAGAAATCCCAGAGATCCCCCCTCCAATTCTCATCCTTGTCTTCTCCAAATAAACTCTGTACTCAGTACTGTGTTCTGATAGTGAAGAGGAACCAAGAACTTACATTTTATATCCTCATAGTGGAATGAACATGTTTGAGATATCACATTCAAACTATCTAGTCCTGGTGCAGTAAACCAGCTTTTAAAATCTAGAGCATTGCTGCTGATATTCAGCAGTTTCCCAAAGACTTACCTATAGGAACTACGTAAATTTTACGAAGTTTTGGGGTTTTTTTAATTGCTTTTTTGCTTTTTGTTTAATAAAAAGAAATATTGGAAATGTTTAGAAGTAGAAAGTTTGAACTTTTCAAATTAATACACTTTTGGAAAAAGTATTCCTTGAAGTTGTGATGTGGCATAATTTTTAACCATTAGACTGCTTTTCAATTTAGCCTTTTGTGACTAAATTCAACGGGGAATTCTTTAAAAACTCTGTCATCTTAAGGCTGAGATCTTACCCTCTTTCAGAGGCTAGTCCACAATGCAAAGTTAGACTCTGATTCAAGCAGGTTATTCCAAAGTTGGAAGGTTCCTATCTTAGTATGCAGTCTGACTGTTCCTGTTTTCTCTTTAATTGTCATTGGAGCCATAGCTGCAGTGGAGAGAATTGCTCTTTTAAGGTATTTGTTAGAAGTTGTAAACTTTCAGTATATTACAGCTTCACCACTTGCTCAGTGTGATATTTCTGAATCTCTGAGCCTGATTCAGTTTCCTCTGGCAGATTTAGTTTCAGTCCATTGAGAAAGACACAAAAAATAGTTGATATTACTCCCAGTTTTTTCCGTTTCTCTTTTTTTGTCTGTTTGGTACATGGAGGATGGGGAAAAGGTGTCAAATGAGTACATTTATTCAGATCTCGTGCATTTGTCCTGCAAGAATTTTCAGAGTCGAGAGTGAGGAATAAGCTGAGGGACCATAAGGACTTAGTTATTTATCCTAATGGCTATATGGGATGTCAGTGGGAAAGGCAGATCAGCACTCCTGTGGTTGCTTGAGGCTTTATGCTGAGTATAGGGAAATATTAGCCTGCTGTTTCTTTTGCTTTATCATTTAGAGTACTGATGCAAAGTAGAACTGAAAGGTTTCATATTCTATTTTACCAGAAGGTATGTCAGTTAATTTTTCCTATTGGTCCTGAAGTCTTTATGCCTCTGTGATGTAGCTTTTATCTCTTTTCAGGATCCAAATAGCTACAAGCATAATGCCTCCATTTGAGTGGTACTTACCCTGTCCCCTTTCTAGTACAATTCTTTTGCCTAAAGCTGCTCATCTTCAAACAGTTTGAGAAATCATTATGCATATTCATAGTCTGTCTCATTAAGGTCAAGCGTACAAGGTGTCTTTTCTACCCACTCTCCTCTTTCGTCTCTGCTCTCTCAATTTTTTTTTAACAGAAATGGAATGTGTAATAATTACTGCAATGACTTTCAGAGTAGACATTAAACAACCATAACTGTTGTATCCTGTGATTTCTCTGTCTTCTATCAGTAAATAGTGGGTCACTGGAGTGCTTTGTACTATGACATATGTAGAAACATATGGCATGAATATAAATGTGCCATTCATCACTACAAACCGATGAAAAGTGCTCTAACAGTGGTAAATGTTTAATTCTGTTGCACATATCTGTATAATTAGTTTTTTCAAACGAGACTTCTTGCCTGAGACCTGATTTACTGAACTTCAAAGGTACCAAAACTTTTATTCATACATATATAGAAATAGATGTGAAACAAAATTTTAAGCAATTTAATTCAATAAATAAAAGTAAAGCTCTTTTTAAGTATAGATTCTCTAGTTTGATGGAGGAAGAACTTAATGTTCTTTAGTTGTTAACTTAAATAGCATGAATTTATACACATTTAAAGGCAATAAGCAAAATTTTACCATTGGACAATGCTAAGTTATTGAATGAAAATAAAAATATATAGACCTTACCTAGTCTATTCTTACTGCAGAAAGCTTTCAATACAAATATTTAAGTCCTTTACCTAAAACAGAGGAGGAAAAATTGTTTCATTACTACATATGAAATGAAGGGTTTTTTTCGAACAAGATCTCACAAACTTTTCCATCCACTGTAGAGCTTTGTTTTGGAGGCTTTTTAATAGTCTGCTAGACCTTAATGTACTAAAATTACATTTGAGAGGTAAAAAGAGGAACAAATATTTAAAATGAATTGAGGCTGTTCTTGCAGTGTCCGAGCTTGTTTCCTTGAAGATGAAACGAGTAGGAACAACCACAGAAAAAGAATAAAATGGAAAGGCAAAAGCATCAAGCCATTTAGGACACTGTTTTTGTGCAGTTGACTTATCAAGGTAGACTCTTTGTATAAAGAAAGGAGAGAAAATACTGACAAAGAGGAAAATAATAGTCACTGAAGCATCAGGAGATCATGTCTAGAGGAGCAACTCTGATGGCAGACTTTCTTCCTAAGCTGAGTTCATCCTCCAAGCATCAGAGTAAAATAATAGACCCATGAGAGACCTGGAGACAGAATAGACTATGTTTATATCTTTGCCTGCCAAGTTGGCTGAAGTATTCTGCAGCTCAGTTTTAGTTCATTGATTATATTTTTCATCTGTTCTTATTTGCAAGGCATGTTCTTTTTATTCTAGGTTTCACTGGTACGTCATTTTGGTTTGTAATCAGTTGGGGTTTTTTTTTGTTATTTTTAATTTATTTCAAATTTGGCTTCCTTGCTCATTGTGGTACTTAACTGTATCTCAACAAATTTGGCTAGTGCATTTCTTCCCTGTGCTATGGAACACCGTACTGACTTAGCAAGAGGGTGATCCTGGGTGCTTTTCCATCTGGATACAAACTTTCCAATCACCCTCAGTCAGTTGACAGACTGTAATTGTCAGCCTTTACCTGGACTCATCTTGATTAGATGCAGCTTGCTGTCTGGAGTCCTTCTGAAATAAACAAGGACGTTTTCCTGTTTGGTTTTGCCTCGGATTAACACTGAAAAGTGATGTTGTTAGGTTCTTCTGTGCTTGGCAGTTACTGGGGTTTGACAGGTTAAAGCCACTACCTAGATGGCAAGGGATGACTGAGTATAGTTTGTTGCTGTGTTTTGTGACAGCATATTGAGTTTGTTAGGCTTTAAAGGATGGAAGAGGAGAACATTACAGCCTGATAAAACCATACTTAAGGGCCATGTGATTGTGAGATTGGTTTTTATTACTTTAATGTTCAGAATTTAAGCATACACTGCCATAGAAACAGTCCCTATGCAGAGTTGAAGGTGTTAATAATCTCAGGGCTCACCACAATATGAAAAAGATAATTTTTTTTTTTAAAAAAGATGTGAATCAACACCTGGTAACTTCATTAAACAAAACTATGTCCTAACAAAAATGTGGTGTCATAACTTTAGGGTTTGAATAAATCACATTAAAATCATGTGATTCTAAATCTTGTTGGAATATCTCTAGGTATTTTCTCCAGTCGTCCTTGCATGTTGTCGTGGTTTGAATCTTGTTTTCCCCCAGAGGCTAAGAAAAGTGGTAGACCCCAAGGGGTGGAAACCCCTGGAAGTTTTGAAGTTCTGCCCAATGGGCGCTCCTGCAAAAATGTCAACATTCCACAAGCTCACCGGAAGAGATGGGTTGTAGTTTGGTTGTTGAGGAGAGGTGGCCATGTTGTAGAGCCACGAGGAAGGGGCTCTGAGCCCCTTGGGCCCTCTGGGGCCTCCCAGCCCCTGGCTGGGGGGGCTGCAGGGACCTGGAACAGCATAAAGCTGGGCTAGGTGCCTGTAGTTATGCTGGGAGATGTTTTCTCCATGGGCGCAGAGCAGCAGCCGGCACTGACCAGAGAAACGATGGCAGAGAGCCAGGACAGATAACACCTGAACTGAAGGAGCAGCAGAAGCAACATGCAGCACCAGAGAAAGGACTCCTGGAAGGAGAGCCGGGAAAAAGAGAGCCAGCAGCCTGAGAGACAGAGTTCTGGGGGTAAGACTGTACCAGCCCCCCAAAACTCCTTTGAGACCTCCTGGAAGGAGGAAGATGATGGACTCTTACTTGAAAGAGCCTTGAAGTGCGACATGCACTGCAGAAAGGAGCTAGAGAGCTCCGAGAGGAATGCAGAGGGGGTGACCTTGGCTCCCCCCTCGCACTGCTGCCACGGTGGCAGCCTGAGAGACAGGGCACAGAGGCCCTGCAAGGAGCTGAGTCTCCTGGAGATACCAGACCGTCACGAAGACCCCCCTGTGTCTTCGTGATATGACGTGGTGATACGACCTTGTCTGGGGTTACGAAGCCCACGGAAGACCCCTCGGTTGTGAGGCGATGGGGCCGAGAGAGGTTTGGATACCTCCCTCGTGAGTGCTGGCAGAAAGCCAGCTACAGCTGCTGCATGCATGTGAAGAAGACAGACTGCTGCCTCAGATGATGCTGCTGCTTAAGGACTGGAAGGGATCTGTCCTTCTTTCCCTCCTGGACTTTTATTTGGAGGGGAGAAGAGATCTGGTCCACTGTAAATACTATATGTCATGGTAGAGATAGTTGTGATCGTGTGTATAATGTGATATGGTATTTATTTGTACAGTCAATGTAATATATTTCCCTTTCCTCCACTTTGAGTCTGGTGTGTTTTGTCTGGAAAAGCCCATCTCACATTAGGTTGAGATGTGGGAGGGGGAATGGAGCTAGGGAATTGGATTTGGGGGCTATCTCAAACCATGACACATGTGTAAAAAATGAAAAGCTAACACAGTGTGCAATTGCAGAAAAAATATCTAAACCATAAAATAAAAAATATCTCATGAAGGTATTAAAAATACCTCCATAAGAAGGTTCTTGATTTGCTCTATTTCAGTTGAGAACAAACTTTATCACTGACATTCAAGGTAGCTTCTTAAGTCAACAAGTGATAGAAACATTTCCTACTGTCTGACTACATTCTCTTACTTTTTACCCTTTCTGTCCCACCTCAAACTCTGAAGCATCATATAAGATTATATAGAAGTAAAAGTCTGTCGTGTCATCCTCTTAATTTATTTCAGATGCTCATAGCTGGAGCCTAAGCATCACAGAACATCCATTCATCAGGCATAAGGCACTGACCTCAAACAGTAGGAACAGGCATTTGAGAGTGACATAGAAAATATAATTGAAAATAAAGCAGAATCTTTGTTTTGCCAAATTATTGGAGGATGAAAAAATCCTGACATCATCTGCAATCAGAAAATATTCCTCATTTGTTGGAAACGAACTCTCAGAAATTAAAATACAACAAATCTATTTAGAACTCTTTGTGCATTGCAGGGCCCTACAAGCCTAAATTTCAAGAAACGTCCATTATTGGGGGAGAAGAAAAAAGGAATGGTTGGAAAGAGAATGATGAACAATACCATCTACCTCAAACTGTTACTGTGAATGTTAGAAGCAAACATTTAGCTCTGGATTCACTCCCACACACTTGCTCCCTACTGGGGACGTAAGAAACTCAGCACAAACTGCTTCAGGCCAGTGATATGCTTCAGTTGTCCCTAGAACATTGCTTCTCTGGAGAATATTACTGAAAGCCCAAAAAAACTTGTGTTTTCTGTAGAACTGTTTTTTCTGCTTTTGGTTAGAAAGTTAAGGTCAAGTTAAAACTAGACAGTTAATTCACCCTGAAATAATGGGAGTTGTGAATTTCAAATTTTATTTTATTTTAATGATATTTTCTGCAGAGTTTTTCTGTTCTGGGGGTGGGTACAGATGTTGGGAGGTGTGTGTTTTTGCCTGCTCCCTACATCACTGGAAAAGTTGCTCTATGCTTCTGTTGACTTTGAGGAACAAGCTCAGTGATTCAACTGTGCTTTCTCAAAGCCTGAAAGGTGTGAGTCACTAAGTTCACCTGGGGATTTCTGGCATACAGAAATACTTTCTCATATGTGCTTCCTCCTTAAAGCTTCCTTGTTCTTAAACAACACTTCAAACAACAGCTTTTCAGCAAGTCATATCAATGGTCATTTGTTTGACTGCTTCTACTGTCCTGTCTAGTTCACAGGCGGTGGGAATAGGAAGAAACCACTTACCTGTTCTAAGTGTTCTTGCTATTGCTAATTTCTCTGAAACTGAAGTCAGTGTAGCTAAACATTCAGAGAGCAGATTAGTTCAAAGGAAATGTATAAAATCCTGTTCAGATCACAAAAGGTGTAGAAAGTTCACTTTTTACTGAAATAGATAACCAAGTGATGAAACAATTACTGACAATTTTTAAAAGAGTGAAAAGAGATTCATTCTACTGTAGAATTGCCAACCAGCATTCAGGGTGCAGTACTGCACACTGATGTGTAATTCTCTAAATTAATTTGCCTAGAAGGATGGGTAAGCTATGTTGTCACTATTGCTGTTAAAAAAATCTCAGGCCTTCTTGATTCCACCTGTACACTCTGAAAGATGTTTTTAACAAATTATTTGGGCAATGAATAAGTTGCAATAGATATCCATTTTGATCTGTACATATGCAGAGAAGAAAAGTACTGTTGATGCAGTTTCCCTAGACAAGCAGGAGGTGTACAGGATGACTTTCCCATGTCTCCCTCACAGGACTTGCTAACAAGTGAAGTCAATGTAGATTATGTAGAAGTGTGACTGTACAGTGTTATGAAGTATTTGTGTGAAGGCTGTCTTCAAACACTCAGAGTAAATACCATGTTTGCATTTCATCACTTAAAATTAGTCTTAGTGCTTTTCTACAAAAGAGAAAAAAATGTACAATATCTATAATGTGAATTTACAGAAAATGTTTTTGCTAATTTCCATATGGGCGCTCAGTATGGATTTTAGGGCAGCATCAGAAGCATGCTGTAAACTCACCTCCACCTCTGTTCCATGTGGTGGAAGACCTAGAACTGGAGAAAAAGACTGAAGGGGGGATAACAATGAGGGCAAAAAGGACTTCAATCTGGTATCATCTGGGAACTGGCCTAAATGGCTGAAATAAACTGGATAGAACTTAAAAGCAAACTAATGATAACATTCCATATGGTTTAGTAAAAAGAGTCCAACCAACATGAGCATAAGATGAGGAGTCTGTGAGACCTTGTGCAGTCAGTAGGGAACAACTACAGTTGGAGAACTTCCACAGAGCAAGCTTTCAGATTTGGAATGGAAATCTGCAGATTATGCAAACTAGGTCTCTTGTTCAGAGACTCTTTAACTGCTCAGTGTTAGGAACTCCCTCCACATATGTACTGGAAGCCAAGTATTTCAATGTCATGTTAGAGATCTGTATCCACTTTTATTGTGTTCAGAGTTCATGTCATTAAGAGCATTAACATGCCTTTTATGCTTCCTGCTTTGGGGTTTTTTCCATTTGCTAAGCTCAGGTTATCCTTTTCTCAGGGGGACTGAAAATATTGGCTTTATCTAGTATGGTTCAGGATATACTTCCTTGAGAGAGAACTATTGAGGTAATGATCTTCCATTATCCTAGATGAGATATATGAGAATAACTCTGCACACACTGAAGCATTCAATAGTAAGCAAGTTAAGAAAATTGATGAGAAGAAATTATTCCCCTCCTAAAATTATTTTTGTGGGTTTCTCCAAAGCAGTACCTTAAACCTTGAGAATAGCTTTTTATTTCCACTTTGGAATGCACTTGTGCATCACAAATAGAAATCACTGTAGATTTTCTTTCAGACCAGTATTTTCTGACTGCAATGGAATAAACCTGTCAGTAGTCATAAAAGAAAATTAAATGTGTTTAGTAGCATGTCAGTAGCAGTAGAACAAAATACTGTCACAAAAGAATTGGAAATGACAATGTTGTAAATTACCAGATTGGAGATCTAAGGCCATCACTGCTCAATTGGATTCCCTTTTTCTTAGCAATAGTCTGTGGAAAGAAATTAGTGCTGTCACAGAGACATGGATATTCCACAGAACTGCTTGGCAGGTATGTTGCAGGATTTTGAAAAGCAAAACTGACTTAGCTCTCCAAAGCCGGAGCACTATCTGTGGGTCTAGATCAGACATGCTTGTCAGATTGGCTTCTACCTGAAGATATGTTGTTGCTAATATTGTTCTGGTAATTGCCACAGAAATATGCTGAAATGGTTAATTTTACTTGTGCTGCACAGTGAGCATCTAAGGAACAACCAGCTGAGCCAATTGCATGCTAACCACAAGGTGCACTGAGACTATTCTGAGCACTGATTATACTGAGACTACCTGTCTGCTAGACCGAGTAAATACAACTAGGGCAGATTCACAAGTATTTCTACTCAAGAATTATTAGCAAAAGGCCTTACTCATGAACTTGCTTTGTACACTAGCATGAATACTCATGGCTTGCTTGTCTATCTCATTGCATAAACCAGATTACTTGGAAATTACAGGTCCATGGGAATTAAAAATTAAAACCAAAAAAAGACACTAATCTTTCTTAATGTTACTATTCAGAAGGGCCTTCTGATATTTATTTCAGTGATCTTTATTGCTGTGTACGGTAGCTCTGAGTGGTTGCTTCATTTCTGCCTGACATTTTTGCCACAGTGGTCACAGATTTTTGCTACAACTGTCATTGTAATATTAAACCTGTGTTACTTAATGCCCAGCAGTATTGCAAACCTACAGCTGCAAATGCTTTGAAGACCTCTATGTGCAGTGGAAAAGAAACACTGCAGATGCCAGAGATCACCAACCACATTTTTCAGTCAGAATAGAAGAATCAAATTAGAGTAGCTGCTATTTCAGCCTTCTTGCTAGGTAGAAGTCACTAATCAATCTTATGAGTTTTAGTAGTACATGAAGTGCAAAATCTAGACAATTTTCAAGATTAGATTTTAATATTTTCAAATAAAGTAATTTTTTTGAAAGTGGAGTTAGAACAAAGATATTAATATCCCTTGGAGCTAGTTCTGTCCCTCCCCTGTCCTTTTGTTTCCAGTCTGTATAGGCTTGGGAAATGTCTGCTATTAACTCAGTTGCTAGCACTTGGTTGAAATGTATTTTGAACTAATATTTTAATACCAACATCAGTACTGAGTGTCTTCATATTCCCTTTTCAATAATATTTTTTGCTTCATATGATCTGTAGGTTATTTCTTCACATTCCTGAGTAAGATTTCGTGTGGAGCAATTGTCAGTATTATCTATGTTCTTTTGAGCAAATAAGAAAAGTAAATTTAAATCCTTGAATGTCTTGAGATAGTTCTTTCAGAATGATTTGTCCTTTGTGTCTTAAAAAATTTACTTTGTTACTTCATTTTTTATTTCTTGTAGATAGATAATTTTTATGGGTTTGAGTTTTTTGTTTGCTTTTTTTGTTTTTTAGAAAAGCAATAGAAAGATCTTTATTTTTTATTTATTTACAACATATTCTTATGTCTGAGTAAATATCTTCCAAGTGACTGGCATAAAATAGATTTTGAAGAAAACTGGACTGTTCATCTCTGTTCTATATATTGCAAAGATTCTTCCATTATTAGGAAATTCTTAGAAGATTTTTGCCTTTTTTTACCTTTTATTTTTGATGAATTTAGTGTCCACTGAATTTATGTATTGACATTTTAATGCCAGTTGTGCAAAGTTCTTTTCATAAATGGCTTTACTTTTGAGAATTGATCCATTTTTATGTGCTAAAAAAATGCTATAAATGAAAACTAGTTTTGTATCTAAAAACGGAGATTACTTTTAATTCTTGGATTAATGATGGAAGACTTTTATCTTGTCATAAATTTCCTCAACTATCCAAACTGCATGTTTAGTGAAGTTTTACTCATTAAGTAGATACTCAGTAGATTACACTATAGGAAAATTTCAGCTCTACTGAAATGTTTGAGTTGCAGCATCGACTTCTCTGAAATAGTTTCCTGTGTACTAGAAGTTACCATTATTAGCAGTACTTTTGTGATAGTATGAGCTCCTTTTGCTGTAGGTTTTGGGTTTTTTGTTTGGTTGTTTATTTCTGTTAGGTTTATGTGTGTGTTTGTTCTTTTTAGAATAGATTAGAATAGTTGAGTTACTAGGGACCTAAAACACCCGTCTAGTGCCTGACCACTTCAGGGCTGACCAAAAGTCCAAAAGTTAAAACATGGTTTTAACAGCATTGTCCATACTACTCTTTCCTCTAAGGAAACCTCAGTAAGGAAAAGACCTCACTAAAGGCAAGTGTGTTAGTGCATTGGTGAGGAATGATGTCCAAATCCCACATGCTCTGTACATGTGTGCAAAGTTCATGCAGAGGGAACCAAAAGCCTTTCTTTCACCTCTGACATCCCCACATCCAAAGCAACATATACAGTACAAATCCCCTTACTTACATAGTCTGAATGTCCATATTACTTTAAAAGGACACCCAGGAGCTGCATCCAGTGCATGGCCGCCAGGAGAAGGGACAGATCCCTGGACCTCCTGGGCACAGTGTCACAGTGTGGTAAATTTTAAAACTGTGTATACATGTGTAAATATGTATACATGAACAATGAACATGTCTGATGAACAAAAGGAACTTCATAGACCTCTCGAATGCCACTATTTTAACTTGATCTATAGATAGTTTAATGCTTTTCTATTCTTGGAGATCCCTATGGAAATCAGAGGGCTGCCTTAATATACAAGGAAGTATAGTTTTTATTTCTTCAAAGAAATCCACATTCTATTTATTAAATATGGGGAAACCTAATAAAATACATAACAAAATTGTTAATAACTGGAGTGGGCACTTGAAGACTAACCAACTAGTTGATTGCTAAATGATGTCCTTTACAGTTGATAATTTCACTTCAGGTTTACTTATTTTATTCCAGACACCATCTTTTTATATTATGATGGAGAAATCATTTAAAATTCTACATAAAATGTGGTCAAATAGCTAAATGTCCAGCAAAGCTGTATGAAATGTGTGCATACTTACCAGCAGAAAAGATTATGCATGTGTCATTGATAGAGGCCAAAGGGTAGGCCCAGGCCAAGCATGCTGAAGTATATGGGTAAGCTGTAATCAACTTTTGCCAGAATCGACTTGACCGTATGTGGAACTTTTCTTGATATCGTGGGGTATCAAGAAAACTTTTCTTGATATCTATAACCCCTAAATATCAATCACCCATGTGAATAAAGGTTTTTCCTTGTAAATAATATTTCTCATTGCTCTAGAAAGTACTCAGCTGTTGTAATGGATGGCTTCTGTATATATTTGGTACCTCCGTAGGAGCAGAGACAGTGTAATGTATCTTTCACTAGATAAAGATATAACAAAACACTTAGCTATTCATTGGACTTGAGCTGCAAAAACCAATTATGCACAATCATGAATTTTTCAGCATCTCAGAAATATTAATTTAAAATATATCACTTCTACATAATGAAACATTAAATTTATTAATAGTGTTATATTTCTGAGTATTATTGGAGTGTATGGGATAGTATTTACAAGCCTTCAATGAAAAGGAAAGCATTATTAGACCTAGTAAAAAAGCATCTTCATTTTCACATATGCCACCCTCTTCTCCAATTGCTGTGGTGTTTTCTGTATGCTCTAATTTCTATATTGGGGCATAAAAAAATATTCAGGAGCACCAGTCTTAGGGAAATACATATATTTCTGCTTTTCTTCTCCTGAGTCCTATGGCTGCTGATGCTGGAAAGAATTTTCTAAGAGCAAGAATCTGTTGGATGTCTGCTAGCAGGAAGCCACTGAGGCAGCTGGTACAGCACTGGGCTCTCTTAGAGTGTTGTTTCTACACAGCACTGCCTTTGAGCTATATGGCACTTAGAGTACTACTTTCACACATACATACTGCAAGGATAGTTGGAGTTTCTGAAAGTGTGAATTTGTATTTCTTTAAAAGAAACATTTGTATAAAAGCACACTGTTCCTTCCCCTGGAAGTAGAGTCCTCTGCAATGAGTTAGGGTGCTTTAATGATGGCTGTGTAGGTCCTGAGAAGGTACACTAAACTACATATAGCAATAGTGTTTGTTACTTTGGCGATGCCCCAAGAAAATATGCTTAAGTTTATGCCGTAACCTTCAAATAGGTTTCCTAACTGTGGCCAATATGATTGAGAATAATGATGAAATTATTACATACTACCAAGAATGTCTATGAAAACTTAGAATTGTAAATTCTCCAATCTAGGGACACTGTCTGAAAGCAAAATAAAAATGTCTTTTCAGGACATTGCCTAACATTCAGTTTATTGATGCAATAATTAGAAAGGCTACTTCACCACACTATATTCCTTTCCCCATCTGTCCATGGAGAGGGGACAGCAGGATATGAGAGGAGAGTGCAGGATGTACTTGAGAGAACTAAGTTGTATCAGTGAAGAGTATGTTGACGATTCAAGCAGTCAGAAGCTGCTGGAAGAACAAAAGGTAAGGTTTCTTTAGTGGTAGCAGTTGAGACCTGCATTAGTCTTCTTTCTACCTCTCCATTAGAACAGAAAGTCAACCAGGATAACTCAGGAGATGGTTTCTTATGATTCAAGCTAACATAGTGAAAGTTTTGAAGAGCCCTTTTGTTTATGATACCCTTTGAAATATATATATATTTAAACTGTGTTACTTTTTTTAGTGATTCTAGAAAGCCCTGTTTGGGATCATAGCTAAATGATTGTGCTATGGTGCTTTGTAAAACAAAAAAATCAGGCAGTAGCTGATTTTCTTTTTTAAGTGCATATGTTCCTATGATGTGCTAGAGTGAACTGAAAGACACTTTAAAGGAGATGTATTTGATCTTTCCATTTGTATACTGGGTTATATATGAGACCAGTCCTCAGAACATAGAATCAGTTGTCAATTTTTCAGTTATTGAACTGTAAAAAAAAGTGTCCAGCCCTTGCCCATATTCTGTTCACAGTGCTGAAAACAACCACACTGTTAATTCTTTTATGTCCTTTGTTCTTGACTTTAATGTTCCTTAATCTAAACTGAACTACAATTGCCATCTGTTAGACCAGGCACTTAAATGATCCGAGTCCTCCTTCATATGGCTATACCGCGCCTCATTATTTATTGTTCCTTTCAATATATGATTATTCTTAAACTCTTGCTTCTAATAACACCCACATGAAGTCATTTTTGATATTAGGGCCCAAATTGGATTTAGATTCCTCCCCCCTCCAGGCACCGTTTTTCAGCATAACAACTTCTGTTGCTACAGTGTTTTTGCTTTGAAGGTATGAGCGCTCTCTGTTCTGTTTCTCAAGGTACTCTTGGCATTAGCTTTTTACAGACAACTGTGTTGAATGGTTTGAAATCATGTCTAGTATTTCAGAGAAGTCATCCTCTTCTTACCGCTTAATTAATGTCTTCTCAGGTTTCTAGCAAGTTGTGTCGGAGCAATCATTTCATTATTACTTCTCTGGTAACTTTTGTTTCCCTGAAAACTTTATTTTGGTCACTTCTTTCTACTCCACCTTGTAAAGCATCTGATTTATCTATTACACATAGATTTAAAATATTATGAATTTATATTGTTCACTATCAGAGTAAGTTCATGAAGTAAAGTTTTCTCTGTCCTGAGTTGTTATGAAAGAAACTATGTAAATACAAGGGAAGTGTACGGTTTCATTGCCTCAGAAGACAGTCTTCAAGTGAAAAAGGAACATACCCAATTGGGTATGTAGTTGGTAATTAAATTTGAAGATTCATTATTATCTTGATGAAGAAAAATGAAAGGAAGGAATGAAAGGAGTCGAAGGAGAAAATGAGTGTAGGAATGTTTGAACTAAATTTTTTGATTGATCTTATTTCACACCTAGACAGACTAAGAAACACACTGACTTTGATTTCAATAGATTTCAGTTCATAAGAACACTTTTCATTTACTCTTTTTTTCCTCTGAATATTGGATTTCTTTTCATCTAAACCTCACTTTATATATTAGTAAAATGAAGGCAATAGTATTCATATCACCAGAGTAACTTTACCGCAAAATTGACATTTGCAAATCTCAGGCGAGATTGTCAAAACACTCATTAACTTCAATCGAACATACATTTTTTCATTCTCATAAACCCAACTGGAGCACCTTTGAAGTCCATAGCAGAATCAGTTTCAAATTGCTACATATAGTTTTAAGCTTTTATATATAAACACATTTAGAAAGAAATGTAAAAGGAGGGAGAAGAGGATATTGTCTACTGTAATTTTTTCCACATCAATTTTATACATCAATGTGTCTACAATGTTGTTGCAAAAGGTGCCTAGCTTAATCATGTTGCTAATGACTGTTGTGTTACCATCCCACACAATTCAACAATATCAACTAGGCTCTTATCAGAAAATAAAATGGGAGACCTCGTAATATCAGATGATTACAATAGTAATTTTTATCCTCCCTAGAAGGCAGTCCACTTTTAAATGGGCTGTCTTGTTTAGTTTCTTGAATGATTTGTAGTACAGCATATTATAGAATACACTGCAGTAATCTAATTTGAAGGGATAAATGCACTGATGATGGTAAAAATCGTGATGTCTAGTAAAGAGCTATCTCCAGGCTGACACTTGTGAAGAAAATCCATTCCTAAATGTTAATGCAATGCAGTTGTCAGACACTGGTTAGAAATCCAATAGGGCCCACAGGCATTAATTGTTAACAACAAATGCAGAGCACCCAGCAACAGATGAAGATGACCATAATTTTTATTACACCTTGAAATTACTTCCTGCTGCCATTGTCATAGGTCTTGCCTTACATTTAAGTTCACTGAGCTTTCAGCTGACTATCCCATCCCTCCATGTTATCTGAATCCCAAATATGCACTGCCAGCTTAAAGAAGACACAGAGAGGTATCAGTAGTGTAGTAGATCATCAGCACAGACCACTGATCCTCGCTAGTCTTCCTACAAGTTCATGCCAAATAAGCCTGCCAAGCAGGAAGAGGGTTGGAATAAAACTCTTCTCAGCCAGCAACATTTTAGGTGAAAAGTAATTAGCCACTATTGTGTCAGTGATTAGGCAGACAGCCATCTAAAAGAAATCCCGTCAGCTTGAGGGTTAAAGTTTCCGTCCTGTCTATTTTGCCTATGGCTAATGGATAGAGCACACTGTGAACCTTGGTGTGGACTTGCAATCTTTTCTTTTGGACTTGTAAATAATGACGGTCAGAAAAAGAATATGAATTATTTTATATACTCAGGCATTCTCAAAACCATCTTCTCTGAGACTGCAATCAGGAACCAAAGTGTTCTCATACAGGATGACATTTGTCAAGGCTGTCAGCCAAATTTTAGGTCATGCAACTGCATCCATCAAAACAAACCACCACAGATCTATTGAGGGAGAAAGAGAGCAGATTATCTTTCCTAAGAAATAAAACTGTTTTCTGATTTCTTGAAAATATTTAATAAAATAATATCTTAAGAATTTAATTCCATCAATGCTAAAAAAGTAAAACTCTAATAGTGATAACTATAACTGTAGATTAAATTAAAAGGTGGAAAATATATTAGTATCTGTGAAATACAAGCATTATATTTTTCAAACTTATTTCCAGTTAATCATCATTACCATGTAGGAGCAGATATATTTCCAGAAGAATTTGTGCTGAGAAGCTAGAACTTGTTTCACTAGGAAGGCTTTCTGCTTAGGTGATGGCTCTTTCTCAAAGGCAATTTCAATGATTTCCCCCGCCCCTGCATAGCTTGAAAAGTTCTCAGCCTTCCTCTCTGCTATGCAGAGAGATAACATGTTTGCAGACAGGTACAAGGCCTCCTTGGGCCAGAGAGAGTGGAGGAGGAAAGAGAGAGAAGATACAAAAAGCCGAGGAGGAGGAGGAGTGGGTTTGCCTTTTGCTCCTGGGGCCCGATGCATGCACCATCGTAAAAAAGTGGTCCTTGTATCTGAAATAAAACTTTTTTTTAATCCTTCAACTGCCTTGGCATTCTTGGGAAGAATACCTATGTATGTTTTACCTTACAACCAAAGATTACTTAACTTGCTTGTCAGAAGAATGTTTTCTTTTTTGACTGAGCACCAAGCAAATGAGTGAGGAAAGTTCAACAGGAGAAATGGAGTATCTGAAAGATAGTCAATGGAATAGTGTTAGATACTATTGCACCATCATGAAATATGTTGGATATGATGTGGGAAAAATCACTTGAATCAAATCAAATATTTTATTTGATCATTTGGGCAGCTGGTGATCAAGGAAATTTTAAATTTCATTTTGCTTTTTATTAGTGAATCGTTACTAATAACTACTGATTATTTTATTAGTTAACTACTTTACTTTTTATTAGCGGAAAAAGAACTGGTGAATGGCTAGGACTGTAAGCCAGTCAGTGTAATTGAAAGGTATTTTCAGTAAAACAAATTATGTCACTTTAATGTCTTTTCAAGGAAACAAGTGGTCATTTCCCTTTTTAAAAAGAAAAAAATCTTAAGGAACTTAATCTTACTGTAATGTCTATCTGTTGGAGAGGAACTGCTTCAGCAAAGAGTAATGTACAGACTGAATTACAGGGAACCTGTTTTCTCTATAATTGCATCACATGTATTAGCAGTTTGGATCTAATTAGATTGTTCTTAATGAAAACCATTATGAATTCCATTAAGAATCTATGGTTACTGGTTTTCTGCATTCTATTGAAAGATAATTACACTTCCCCTTCCCTGATAAAAACAAAATAATGGAAGAACCACTTTTTCATATCTTTTTTCTTGTACAACTGGAACACACTATGCAACACTAAAAAAAAAAAAAAATCTAAGAAGAAATGCATTTGAATGAAGGAGTGGCCATCTTGGAGACCCTTATCTTCCTGAAGTGTTAGCAATTAGCTAGTGTTGGTATTCTGTTCTCCGGGGGGAAAACTAGTACCAGCCTAATAAATCCAGTCAGGATTTATATATATATAAATATAGTTCCATCTGTATGGGAAGCATGCAGTTTCTTCCGCTGAAGGCAAAAGCCTCTTTGTCTTAAAGACATACATAAACCAGCTTATTGCAAAAATACATTGAATTCTTTTGTCCACTTAAAACTAGGATTCAACAACATTGTTTATGATGCAAGAATAATGGATCCATATCAAATTTAGAGCACTCATCTCAATGGCAGAATTCCTTTTCTGACACTACAGAAGTAACTCATTTTCTTACAATAAAGCAAAGAAGCATTTAGTGGGTCTTTAAGTGATCCTTTTAAAAATCAGGCTTTCTTACAATGCATTGATAATGGAATAACTCAGGCTGCTCCAAATTTCAATATATCCAAAATTCATTGAAATCTGTGCATAGGATTAACTTTGGGCAAAAATGGAATGCAGTTAATGGAATTAGCAGTGATGCTAATTATATTTGTATAATCTACCCTTCAGTCAGGTCAGCAAATCAGGTAATTCTTATCTTCTCAATGTTACTATGATATCAAAAGAAACTCTTTATCCAGCTTAGCTCCTTACACTACCTCAGAACCGAGAAGTCTTTTGGGTTGTATGGTCTAATGATACGAGATTGACCATAAGTGTGAACTCTACATAAACATCAAATTTTCTGCTACATAATTGTTTTGCTCTACCCACATGTCATTTCCCAAACTTCTGTGGCTCTATATGAGTTTCATATTCAAGGCCAATCCCAGCACTTCCGTTGGCTGACTTGACTATTTATTGGATTCTAGGGTATTTTGACCAGCCTCAAATAAAACACTACATAGTGGGCTAAGCTGTAGAAGTTCACCATCACAACCCCCAGTAAATTGCATGTAATATTGAAAAAAACCTCCTTTTTTCACTATCCTTTACCTTAATTTTCTTTTACACTCTTTTCTGTGATATTATTGCATTTTTTTAAATTTAAAACATACTTTGATTTCCTTTAAACATTAACTTTTATATTCCTAATATGTCTGCAAAAAAGAAACATTATGAGAATATTATCATTAACCTTAAATTACTAATAACTAACTACTCAACATTAATTCATTTTATTATTATTTTTAATTTGAATAACTTAGGTCATAAGCACATAAAATATTTTATAGAAAATGCTGCTTAACAACATTATAATTGTTAAGTGAAGTCTGCTCTCTATAGGTGTGTTTGGCTATGCAGAAGTCATATACACAGCTGTGACTGACAAATTGCTAAACCACTGCTAAACACTTGTGTTTAGCAATCGCCATATGTCATGCATTCTTAAAATAACTGCTAGTGTATTAGGGGAATACTCATTCCAGTGTTGTGGTGACTGTAATTGCCAGGAATATATATCAAATTACAGTTAACTAGGACAGATTTTTCACTTCCCTGTATTTTAAATGAGATTTCTGTGTACTATTGACAGAAATAAAGGGTAGCTTTTCTTGCAGATTTTGACATATTAACCATGCCTACTGCATCCTGTTCTCAGCTACATGGGAATAATGCCATAAATTGTGATGATACAGGTCTTTGAGATAGTGTGAACTATCTGTGTTACCTTTTCTGTAAGGGAAGTTGGCTGCAAGCAAGTTACTAATTCAATCTTTCTCAAGAATGGTCTCAACTAACAAGCAGTTTGGGAGAAATTGGAACCACAAGTGAACATGATGACCTTATTTTCATGCTATAAGTGTTTAGCTGGTTTCCATGGGAAGAATTAACATGTTAAAAAATTATTAAGATTTAAAGGGGAAAGCAGTTTGTAATCAGCACTCAATAGATATGGTATTTTTCTGGCAACTTTCTCCTTTAAGCCTTTCCAGACATCTTAAAAGCATTCCCAGATGTATAAATGTATGAAATGCAGGAGTCTGCTTTTTTTTTTGAGGGGAGATGGATTTTTTGCTGTGACCGTATTACACTGTCAATCTGTTTTTCCAGTCAAAGAAAGGCCCTGTCATTTTGTACAGTTTTGATCCATGAGTCAGTTAAATAAGGAAACTTCCTTCCTGTACACAGCTCCCAACTTTTCCTCCACACTCTCTCTGTGCCTGACCTGCAGGCACAGGTCATTCAGCTTCCAGAGTTTGGACAAGCCAGCTTGCTGAACATGTTTATCAGTCATTTGAGCCAGACTATCCACAAATTAGTTGCAAGTGAATTGAGAGCTACATTTATTTCCAGTATCTGGATCCTAACCAATCTCCCATCATCTTTTAGACAGCAAAAAAAGACTTAATTGCTTTTCTAGAAATAGCAATTGACTTTATGCACATATATGTATATTGATAAATAGATACATTACAAGGTGCAACAAGCTCTTACCCACTAGTAGTACTTTGTACTTTGACAGAACGATCCTGAAGTTGTTAAAGGATACATTTGACTGACAAGAATATGTTTCTATCTTCTTTAATACAGTGTACCATAATAAAGTTTGAAACTCCCTGAGTTGGAGGGGAAGTGTCAGGGCTGCATTGGCTAGAATCTACTATCCATAAAGAAATCCCTTCTTAGATATAATGCTTAACACAATTCCTATTGCTAATGACATTCCTAGTCTCTCTTAATGGCTAGTCTAGGAGTCTTTGCTCAGAAATCCAGTATGAGGCTCTAACTGTCCTAGTACATTCCTTACTAACACTTTTGAGCTCTTATATGTACAATGTTTTCTGCGAAAAATGAGACATTTCTGTCAGTGAATGTATAAGCCTTTCTTGGAAATGAATCTGCGCTAAACTTGCATCCCAGGCTCTCAACAACACTGTGTTATATTCTCTGTATAACTTGACAGGGGACAATTATAATTTTTTTCTTGATACTTGGGAGTGGAATTAAAGAAATACAGAAATAAGAATTCCCGTTCTTAAATACAGAAATAAGAATTCCTGTTCTTCCTTCCCCCTGCTTTTTTTATAAATATTTTTTTTCTCAGTGCAAGAATATTATTGAGTTTTATACAGAGCTTTGGACTAAATATATGAATATTAAAATAATAACCATCTTGCATCACCTGCTGAATTTCATCTCATTTGGCTAGTGATGCGTACTCCCTGTGGAGGATTCGTCTGCTTTGCTTACCTTATCTCCAAACATTTGATTAGAAAGACTTACACCATATCAGTTGCAAACACATGGGTCCACAAGATTCTGTATAATCCAAAATACTCTGACACTATGCAGTAAAAATTAAGACTGGAAAATAAGATGGAGTCATGGAGATAAGAATAATCATAACATGGAAAGTTAACTTTACTCTGAGTTGCACCAAAACTCATCAGGGTATGGCAGCACATTTCTGTGAACGGGGTGAAGAAGGACTGAAGCACCTTTGAATATGTCTCAGTTTGGCGAAGTGTTTACATGTAGTTAAAATATTATAGTGTGGTATCAGACCACAAGTTTTAGAATTACTTGGAGATTTGTATTAACAGGCATGACATTTACATAGAAGAATTGAAAACATACTGTTATGCTCTACATTTTATGGGGTTTATTGCTGTAAGGCACATCTGTCAGGTGAATTAGTATTCTCTGAAGCTGACAGGTGAACTCTCTGGAGAATCTGTTTTTGTGATAAATACAGCAAAGTTAGCAGAATGGTGTGTTTTTGTCTCTGCATCGCTGGAAGGACAACTGTGGTCAGTGGTGTTGCTCTACAGGAACAGCTTAACTGTCTGAGGCAAAGGCCTGGCTGACTCATTTGGGAAACTGGGCTTTTGTGCAAGCCTGTTCAAGGCACCAGGATAGATTCTTACAGATGTTTTTTTTAAGGTTCCATATTTCTTGTTTCAAGACTCATTTCTTTGACTCGACCCTTAGTAGTAGAAAGATACAAAGCAGAAAATTTAAAAGAGAAACAGAAAAACAATGTAAAATATGAAAGTACTGTGCATGACAAATATTACTGACAAAACCTGGTGCAGTTCTAGAAAGTTTTATGGTAATATGCTACATGGTACTCTATAGAGAAAAGAGAATTTTCTGGGGTTTATTTACAGAGAATAATTGACCTATTTCACTCCATGTCTATGTGAGATGGACAATATATGTAGTAAATACCAGCTGAGATAGTGTATTTTTACAGTAATAGGCAGTCAAAATCAATTTGAAAATTTTTCACACCTAAGTGATATAATAGTATTCTTACAGGAAGGTAATATCACTAATACTGACTGACTCTTCATTGTTTTCATTTTAAAACCCTACGCCTTACTCAGATAATATTTTTTTTTTCATTTTGGTTCAGTGGAATGTCCATCTAAGAAAAAATAATGGTTAGCCTATAACAGGAAAGTTTCTGTGCCTTTTCTTTATTTCCTTTCTAAACTACCTTCCAACTTCCACAAATCTTTCTACAGGAGGAGTATGGAGTGTGTTGTTTCATTGTTATGATATCTTATCTTAAATCTTCTCTGGTAACTATTGACAAATGGTACACAGTAACACTTCCAGTGACTTGCTGTTCAGTATTTTAAAGCAATATAATGCATACAGACCCTATTTAGGCTGAATAATATACACTTTTTGCACGAGCCTGCAAAAAATGGTTGTTGGAGGTGAGAGATTTGGCCAGTTCTGCTGTATTTCTTAACAACAAAATTAGGTCATCCTTCCTCGTGTCTTTTCACAACTACAGAGAAGCTTTGTATTTCCATTCTACTTCCATTATTTCTTGTACTGCTATCTGTACCATTAACAGAATCAATAAAATCATATGGGCTGCTATTTAGAAATATTTGTCTCAATAAACAGTAATTTTGGCTTAACCTAGGAACATAGCTTGGTTAAAAAATGTGGAAACCTTGATAAACTGCAGTGTTTTCAGTATTAATTGTTAAATGATGTAATCACATAAGAATCTGGTGCATCCTTGTTGTTACTTTACTACAAAACAGTGTTGCTCTCCAGCCCACAGGAATTTATCATAACAGTGAATTTTCTTCATGTAGAGACCTTGAATCTTTAAGGCATCAACCTTGTGTCCTTCTGATCAAAATTAACACTTACTAGTTCCATATGTAATTATTAGCATCAGTTACTTGTTCAAGGAAGACTCCTCACGTGGTATATCCATTATCTTTTCATAAAGGTGATCAGTCTTTTCCCATCACGGGTTCTTAGTTGTTGGAACTATACTCTCACATGATAATTTTTCACATTCAATGTCCTTCTTCTCCACTACCACCTCAAAAATATATTGCAGAACATTTTTATCTTTTGTCAAAGGCCTAGATTTATTTTGATTTGGTTCCACTGCCTGTCTTTTACCAGTTCTTGTCTTGTCTTTCGTCCCCTCTCTTTCAGAGGATAAAGTATGGACAACTGTGTACCATGATCTGCAAATGCAGACTTCTGTGGGAGGCAACAGCATGGAGAAGTTATCTGTACTGCAGCTCAACTATAGTGCAACAATGGACCAGATTTCTGCCATTACCAGTAGTGCTGAATACTGTGAGCAGTTTATCTCCTACTCTTGCAAGATGTCCCGGCTGCTGAATACACCAGGTAGGCTGAGAATGGGATATCCACTAAATATGGTGTTAAAAAACTTTATCTGAACAATTTAACAGGTATTGCTGTTAGACTAGTTCATTCATTGAACAGACTTCTTTGTTCTCCTTCATTAAAGTTGACAAAGAGGTAAATAGCTAAAAATACAAAAGACATTATTTTCTTTTTAAAAATTGCCTGTTTGCTTACTACTAAAATGATTTTTATTGCACTGTGTGTTTTTGTGTTCTTCTCTCAGATCTGTTGCTCCTTAAAGCAGGAGGCTTTTGCTAAACATGGTAACTTTTAAAGTTTAATCAATAGAGGCATTGAAAAATTGCTTTGAACTTTATCCTGTTTTTCTGGTTGTCAGTTTTCATATGCTACAAGCAGCAAGGGCACTGACTGAATAAGGGCTGGAATTTTCCCACTAATATTTCTGAAACAGTTTCTTAAACACAGAGTATTTCTGGGTAATCAGATGCCTTACACATTGTAGGGACTGTCATGGTCAGTAATGTAATTGTGTAAGAAATGATATGCTGTTACCTACAAGTAGATTCATTATAAGTTTCTTCTTTTGCTGTGTAGCTTTACTGGAAGAGAATAGTTCTAGTACTGCTTTCTGTATATGCCTCCTCAACAAGTGTTACTTGTAAGTGATAAAGACAAAAGTATTAGTTGTTCCAGAATTAGTAAAGCAGCACATAAGGAAGGAATTCCATTTTAAAAACCCTTTTAATATGCATCTAATACTTTATGTATGTTCTAATTGTATATGATAGATTTTCATGTTAAATAAATCTTAATGGTACTTAGGGAAGACTGGTTTATAAGTGGAAACATATAACACATTTTCATGATTGTGAAATGAGTTCATTGTTATAAGAGCAATCCAAATGCATTTCAGATTAATTTCATGGCTGCATGCTTACTTTAGGGTGCTTCCCCTCATGAATTTGTTTTGATATATTTTCTTACGGTGCTATAGATAAGGATTCATTTGGCATGCATGTGCATCTTATTCCTATTTCCATAAGCATTCCGTTAGTTAATAGACACTGTAATGCTTGTTACTCCCTCTCCCTCCTTCCTATTGTTTTTTTAACTTTTCTAACGCATGCTTTGTCTCTGTTGCTGTTATTTTGCTCAATTTAGCACAGCACAGAGATTCTGCACTGTGGAAAATGATTTCTTCTTTCTTGGGCCTTAATATATAGGATCCTGAATCATGTTCATAACTAGAAGTATTGTGATTAGATTCTGCTGATGGATACAAGCTCCCTACTTTGGGCAGGTATTAGAAGGCAGATTTATTTGTTAGTGGAGCTGGAGATAATGTGCTTAGAAAGCTCATAGCTTACACAGAGTACAGTGTTAGATTCTTCTTCTTGAAATGTATAAGACTATTATTTCTGGACCAATTTGTGATTGTTAGTATATATGTATATTATAATAAAATAAATATACACCATAATTGCAGGTGTTTACCCTAGATTTAGGACAATTAAGCAACATAATTTACTGAAATTTTTTAAAGAAATAATCAGTTCCAACTATTTGCATTTTTAAGGTTCTTAGAAATTTGCGAGCATCCTTTGCAGCTATCTCCTTTTTCATGTTTTAAACTTTTTTATGGAAAAACAAATTCTCTTAGAAACTAGTTTTTTGGTATGGAAAGTGAGTTTCCACAGGTATTCTCTAATGTGTTATTTTTTCCTTTTAAGTGAGAGAAAGAAGCAACAAAGGCAGATTATTTTAACCTAGACAGTAACAAAAAATTACACTGCAGTGTTTGCATAACACCTGTAATGGTTTGTACACATAGAACAGCAGTGATTTGTGTGTTAGTGGGGAAGAGGCCAATCCATTTTCTTTCTATGTGTTCTTGGCTTCAGTCTATGGTTTCTAAACCAAAGAACTAATTTTTCACACCTTTCTCTGTTTTGGAGGATTGCCATATTTGCTGAATATATTATGACACCCTATTCATCTCACAGCACAGCTCCAAGTACTCATGTGGCTTCTTCCACCACTGAGCTTTTTGTATAAATCATTGCAGTATGGTGCCCACACAAAGAAATTTTTAAAAAAATCAACACATATATTCCTTAGGAAGTGAGAACCTGGTGGTATTGCAGCCAGTAGTAAAACCTCTCTAGGCTTCACGGGATGAGATCAGGATTTCTGGCCTTGACCATAGGTGCTTTTCTAGACTGAAACTTTTTTGTTTACACCTTCCAGATGTTTAACTAAACACTTAAGATAGAAAGCTCCTTTTTGTTTTAAATTGCATCAAAGAGAACTGAGAAAATGGAGAAGACAGTTCAGCACTCAACTTTTTCACCTTTTCATCTCCTGGGGATCGTGCCACTTTACAACACAATTCCTTCTCAGGGAGAAATTACTCAGTTAATATATTTAGACAAATCAGGACCCAAGCTCTTTATTGATCTTTTAATGGCAAATAATTAACAAGCCATCAATGAACTATAGTTTTTGCTGTTTTTAGTTGTGCATTTCCTGGCAAGGTAAAAGTATATCCAATTGCACTAATATATGTTCTGCTGCTAATAATAGCTTAAATAATTTTTTATATGAAGTGGAAACTACATAGAAATTCTATGTTTGAGGAAAGTCTTCACATTATTAAACCTGTTTTGTTGTGGGGTTTTTTTTTGGCTGCAGGCACAAAAGTTAAAGAATTCTCATTGTCTTGTGATTTAAGACAGATACATCAAGAGTAGTCTGTACAAACTAAGAATTCTCATTCTTCTGTTATGACTTTTAGACTTTAAGGTCCATGCCTTTTTTTCTTAATAATGGACTTTCATCCAAGCAAAATAACATGTACATCCCACCAAACAGATTAAAATCATTGTTGACAGTAGGGATTGGGAGTGATTTTGCAGGTAACAATGCCATAGCCTTTCCATGTAGTCTGAGGGAAGATAGTAACAAGATGTTTCATGTAAATTAAGTCATAAATGACATCTGGAAACACTCCTGGAAACAGGAATGTCATAAGGCTCTAGGATAATTCAGGTTTGAAGACACTGAAGAATGTCATCTCGTTCAATTATCTTCTCAAAGCTGAATGAAGAGTCCACGTCTAGTAATAAGCAAAGACTATGTGGAAACGCAATTTTCTGTCTTTACTGTTTTGGCTTTGGGGTATTTTTTGTTTGTTTTGAACTTGCAGCCCAATATGTTATAAATTATGTTCAAACCTATGGGTCTGTTTCAAAGCCTTAACTAAAGACCATCAGAAAAACAAAATTAGTTAAGATAGCTTGGTGACTTTCTTCAGAAAGTGCAAATGAGAAACATCTACTGAAAATACACCATGTTATCATAATAAAAAGGAAAACTATCGGTACACTGTAAATTTCTGAGGAAGCCATTTTCAAGCAGGGATCCTGCAGTGGGATCCTGACTCTGATACAGATTTCCTCTATGATTGTAACAATTTTTATTTTTATTACCAACATGAGATTGATGCTCCTTATTCTCTATATTGTCTATTTAGATCATATGTTTTTTCTTAGAATAGGAATTACTTTGTGAATATGCAGTTATTATCATGATAGAGGCTTAATCTTGGTAACTCAAGTAACTATTGCAGTTAAAAAATGAATGAAATAGTAAGCCCATGGATCATAATTGCAACCTAATAACAATGTACATTTATATGTAATTTGAAAAATAATAAACACCAGACTTTTTGTTTTGTTTTTCTCTTTTATATTTGCATTTCTCATGTCCTCTTTTCTTCTTGTTTCCTTGGAAACTTCCATTTTGAGAGATTAATAATGTTTAGTACTGAGAATGTGCAGAAAGCTTGTTTTCTAAGTTCTTGATGTCCAGTTGGTATGGTAGGTGATAGGACATTTGCCTTATTTGCAAACAGGAACTTGGAGACAGAAGAAAGTTCTTTTGTACCCACTGATTAACAAGGGGGGGAAAGGCAATGCGGTCTGTAGTATCATATGGCTCTTATAGAAATAAACTTCCCTTCTTCGCTGTAAGAAACAAAATTATACAGAGAATAGTGATAGGATATACTCATAGAACACAAAAGGGTAGTTAATAAAATTATCTTCATCCACTGTTTTCATGAGACTTCCTGATAACACATACATGAGACTTCTTGGGTATGAAATTTTCCATGGGCCACTGATCTTTACCTCCAAAATGGGGAGGGAACAGCATGCTGGTTCTTCCATTCTTCCTTTTACCCTGGGAATAAGACCCTGAAGGGAGGTGGGCTGCTCTGTTCACTGTATCTGTGTCTTGTCATTTCCCACAACTGTAGGAACTGTAACAAATAATCAGAGAGTGGGAGCTAAAAGCATAGATACAGAGAACAGAACAAGATCTGTTGGTGCTGTGTTTCAATTTTTATTCCTATTCACTGTGCCTGCAGGCAGCATATGAAAAACATATAGCAGAGTTACTGCAGTACATGAATTACTGTTTCATGCCTGTTTGTCTCTGGAGGAAATAAGACAGCAGCTTCATGAATTTAGGACTTTAACAGGTGAAGTAGAAAACTTAATTTGATGTTTGGTTGTTTTAGTTACAATAAAGCAATCATAATACCAGTAGGAAGTAAGATTTATGCGTACACTGAGATAAAAACAAAGTTAAAAATTGCTATATGGTATTTTTTCCTAAGTTACCATCCAAATCAGAACTTAATAAACTTATGAACTTTCCCATCACTACCCACTAATTGATTTAGAATGCTAGTTGCAGATATAATTCCTGCTTCATAAGATTTCTTCAGAAAGAGTCTGAGAGAGGAATGGGATTTCTGCAGTCCTACGGTGGTGAATGGGAGCCTCTCCTCTTCAGCACCCTGTTTTCCATGTTCTTTCAGAAAACATGCCCCTAAGCTTTCATGTATCTTGTCCAGCCTTAAGAATATTGATTGAACCCTTCTTCTTAGTGTTCTAGAAAAGCTGATTTCAACTTCTAGTAATTTTTAAAGCACAGGGGAAGCAGGAACAGTGACCTTGCTCCACTTTGATCTACATGCTCACGTCCTAGAAGTGGAAACCTTCAACTTTTGGTGATTTCATTTTCACTTAGTCGTTGTCATGTTGCCGTAAAACAGAAGACGACAATAATTCATGCGCTAAATGTTTCTCATTAAATACCTACCAGTCCTCTTAGGTAAAAGTTAGACAAATAAACGGTTAGTTGAAGAGGTCATTTTTTCCAGTCCATTGCTAACACACCCTTCTCTCATGTCTTCGTTTTGCTCCGCACCTTTGCTTCTCTCTTAGCAACTTCTTTGCAGCTTTTTGCAACTGCGATCACTGAGTCTCCTAGTTTCACTTTATCTTCATCATTCCTTTAGTTGGTGAACTATTTTTGCTAATTTTCCAAGTTTTCATTGCTATTGTGCAAGAACTAGACTTAATCCAGGATCATTAGATGAAAAAGGCTACATGTTGCTTTGGTGTTTGGTTGTTAGAAATAATAGTAGTTGATAAAAGCTTAGTGAATATTATAAATCCTCTATGGAAATTGTAACAGAAGTGCTGTAAATCCTAGTTTCTTTCCTATGCCTTTTTAAGAAAAAGTGGGGCATCAGAGTTTCAACTTTGCAGTTCTAGCAAAATGTTCTCAAACAATTGTTTCTCATACCCTCTCTCTATGTGAATGTGTTCTACCTATTATGGGAAAAGATTCATTATCTTTATTTCTTGAAAGAAAGATAGCAGAAGGCAATAATTTCTCCACTTCTTATAATGCATCATATTTTATAAAATCTGTTTAAAATCATTCATCGTTATTGTTTTCACAGAAATGGTCACAGACATTGCTTCTTCACAAGCTCAGGTTGTTTTGGGGAAAAGTTATCTTTCTTGATGAATGACCAAAACAGACTAGTTTATTAATTTCTCAGATAAAGTGGACCTAGGTAGTGTATCATTGCATGTCTTGACAAGAATTTCTCCTCACTCATATACTAAATGCATTTGCACTACTCTGAGTATATTTTTCTTATTCTTATCCTGAGATGAACATGTCATAAAGAAGAGCATATATGAAGAATATAGTTAAAAATACACAGTTAGGATGGCACTTTCCCTATTGTGTTGTGGTCTTTTCTTCATTGCCCTGTGTTGCCCTTAAGATGACCAGTGTTCGACTATTATTGAAAAATAACCTGCCCTGTTTTCATGGATGAGATGGTACTGTTTCATTTCTTGAGGCTGGGACTTTTACCCTTTCTCTGAAGGTTAAATGAGGCTTTCCTACATTCTAACCTGACAACCTGGGGCATTGAGCTATAACTTTTGTATTTGGTTTTACATTTGAAAACTTTTCTACTTCTCAGGAGCCTCTTTAAACAGCCTTGAGTTTATATATGGAGTTTGGGAATACTGGAACTGCTTTGTAAGAATCACTTTTTGTTGTTAGCAATGTTACCAGATCCCACCCCCTGTATCATGCTGGTTTTTCATAGTGAGTTCAGATAAATCTCTGGAACACAGCAGAATGCATATGAACAGAATATAGAGAATGGATATGGTGTGATTGTTAGCATATGATAGTGGATCAAGGGTTGGATTTGATGATCTAGAAGGTCCCTTCCATAGATATTTATATAGAAGGAGAGGGCCTCCAGATAGTGATCACTTCTTTTTAGAAGGAATTACTTCAACAAGATCCTTTTCCAATATATCTTTTGATATATTTTATGTGATATCAATCAATGTGAGAAGACTAAGATGCCTGATTAACCCCTGATTTTCCATAAGTTAGAACACTACTAAAAAGACATATGGACAGTAAATTCTATTTTCAAGAAATTTGTGTAGCCAGCAAAAATGATTCATGATCACTTCCTTAGATTCTTGGGATAAGGAGTGGGAAAGATACTTCTCTTCACTTGATTTACAGGATTTATTGATTTTAAAAAAAATTGGTAACCATATTTTCTGGGAAAATGGATCTGCAGATTAAAAAAAAAAAAAAGAATACTTATCATATCTACTGGTGGAAATTAAACACTGAATCTGGGCATATGTTGACCAGTGCAATGAGAAAGATGGAGCTGCTATCAAGATGCAAAAGACTGAAATGCAGTCCAGCATTTCAGAAGCAGCAGCTAAAGATTTGGAAGCAGTTACTAATTTAACTGCTAAACTATAGTGAGTTTCAGAAAGTGGCAGCTGGTTAGTACATGCTGCTTTCTCAGTTACCCTAGGAAGGACCTATTTTACTGGTTTCTATTGGAAGTGTACCCCAATACTGCTTTGCAGAAGTAGATGGAATCTTTCATTAGTCAGCATGGACTCCGTAATGCGAACATACGATCCACAATAGTGGGGTTTCATCTGCAACGTTTTAAGATCCTGTACATTGTCACAACAGCAATGATGATGCTTTGTTTAAACTACAGATATGTAATTAGATACACTTTACTTAAGGATAGATCTTACTAATTAAAAATTTAAGATGTATTTAATATCTGCCAAGCTATTTTTAAAATTAAATTTACCAAAGTACCTGCGTAGATGAAGAGTTATAATGAATGTATTGTGCCAAGATTAAATTGCATCCACAAAAATATTTGTATTTTGAAACATTATACGCCATTTGACAGAATCTTTTCTCCTACTACCTTTAGAACCAGCTTTCTGCCAACACTGGTCCATCTCAAAATTTCTTTTAAGATTTTTTTCTCTTTTGCCTTTGCTCATTCCTCTTTGATGTTTTCTTCTGTCTCAGTCTCTGATATTTGTAACATAATCTGATTTCATATATGCTTTTGTAAAATCTTAATAGTATTTAAAGTGGTGTTACTCTTGAATGACACAGGAGTAGCAGATCAAAGCTTCTTTTCTTTTTAATCATCTGTCCCCTATGGCATGGACGGTGTTTTCATCATTTTTTTTTTTGCAAAGCACTGTGTCAAGTAGCAAGAATGTTTAGAAGAGATACGGAACCAATTTCTTTTCTGGAAAACCTGAAATTGCAAAAAGAACAAAAAAAAAAAATTGTCAGACATATAATTCGTCTGTAAATGCCAATTTTTCACCCACAGATCTAAAAATATCTTAACAAAATCCTCAAATGTTAGGGGTTTTTTTATTTGGTTTTGTTTTTTAAAAATTTTTGTGCAAAGTGTATTTGAATGTAGCAGTAATGAGGAACTGAGAGGACTACTGGTAACAACTTAGTTCTCAATACAGACAAACATTTACCATACTAAGCAGAGAGCAAGTTTAATCACATCTTGACCCTTGCTCTGGTTGATAGTGCACCTTGATTTGTTGCCTGATGGCCAACTCTGGTGTTCACAACCATTTTCAAGTACAGGAACTCTGTAACACCAGCAAGACTTTGTGAACACAGAAATAATAAAGGAGGATAATGATTGGTCTGCCAAAGGCCTTTCCTCTGATAAAGGTAGGGTTTTACCCACAGAACTTCTTCCTAACATCCACTTGGCTCATTTTTAAATTGGAGCAACTGAATATACTCATTTCAATGAGAAATGCATAGATAATCAATTCATGTTTGCCTACAGCATCCCAATGCCAATGTGTACTTTTCTTTGGACTCACGTGCAGACTTCATATTGTTCAGTAGCATCTGGACAAAAGAAAGGTAATCTAGTTACCCATTATGTCAAATCACTTGGTATCCTCTGTGGGCTGACTGTTAGGGTTTTGTATTCTATATAGATTCCAGTGAACATAAGAAAAATAAGAAGAAATGTTTATATATGTATTACTGTTGTCAAGTTTCAACTTTATTCAAAGTAGTGCAACTACATGAACTAATGCTTAAAGAAAGAGAAAAAAGTTTTATTGTTTTTTGAATGGCATGCTAACTTTGGTAATCCTTTTACTGTATACCTATTCATCAAGAATTCACTGTCTATCTATATTTTGAGAACACAGAAAAATGCAGAAAAAAATTTCATGTCAGTTCAATCTGTTAAAGGATCCTTTTTCTTTGTCTCTCAAACTTTTTAATCCTTGCTAGGAGTTATGACTGAAGAGTGATAATAGAACAGCTCCTCATCTTTGTCAATGACTGAAAAATAGCAACACTTTCTTGCTAACAAAATCACGAATAAGTAAGTTGATCACAATTTAAAACCAAATTTAAAATTATTTCTCTCCTACTTCAGGATATTCTTTGAGATTTCTCTCAGATTAAATGCACTGCAACACTAATGGTGGCAACGTGGACCTTACTGAAGTCCTATCTCCACTATTAAGACTGATTATTAACATTTCACTAGAGTGGGGTAGTGAACATCTTCTTGCTGCTATTTTATTCCTCATGCCTCTGTATTTCATCAGTAAAATTAGTGGCATCTTCAAGCTGTCATTTTTTATGTTCATAAGTCTCCCTGCTCTCTTAGTCATTCATTTTAAGATGTGTTTTGATTCATAAAATAATTTGGTTTCAATCAAAATGAATTCTCAAACATCAGGCACATGGCACTGGGTTTGACCTGTTTGTGAACTAAGAGGGAGTGACACTGAGTGTTCAGGTCAGGGCGAGGAACATTTGCATCGCTCCTCAGAGCCCTGTACTCCAAATACATCCTGGATATGCCCTGAGTAACCTGAAAACCGTGTTTCCTGCAAGTCTGGATATCCTCTCAAGGTAAGTGCAAGAGCATGTGTAGGCAGGGAGACATAAGAATTATGGTAGATTCTCTAATGGGAATTAGAGAAGGGCCAGAGTGGCAAAGCACTCCAGAAAGTACTCTTCCTTTTGCAGTCAGGGCTCCTGGGACTTGCATGCCCAGGGATTACTACTGTGGGGGACACTGGGAGCCCTTAGCTCTATTCAGCACTGCTGAAGAGTGGTACAAGCCCTCTCTGAAGCCACAGAAGATGTCTTTGCATTGTGCAACAAATGTAGCAAATAGAAAACCTTTGAGTGCATCCTCTCTTTCACATGCAAGTGGTTTAGCATGATTCTTGTAGCAATAATATATTTCCTTTTGCAGAAGCTTTTATTACATCACTTATTATCCTACAAACTAAAGGGATAACATGTTTGCAAGTCACAGAATATCTTGAGATTGTATTCGTGGTATAATAATTTATCCAAGACGGCAAGGAATAGCTTGTTTAGGTCTGTATCAAAGGGCAAAATCTGTAATTAATAAGAAATAAGTTTCTTGAATAAAGTTAAAGGGGAGTTAGAGCAAGCAACTTTTTCTCTCCCTGTCTCTCTCTCTGGGTTTTAAATAATCCAGTTAAGGGGATTATTTATTATTTAAAGAGAAACTTAAGAAATGGTAATGACTGGGATTACTGTCATTCTGGAAAAAACAGGGTTCTGGTCTCTTGTGTATTTTCTTATACAAAAATAATGTGACAAAATTCTGAAAAAAAATAAGTCGAGCTTGGTATTGCCAATGATTCCCAGAGGGATACCTAAGCCTGCACATGTCTGTCCATAGGGCTACAGTAGCATACAATAGTTGGCCAGAGTCTGTGATTAAGATAAGTTTTATAATAAATTCTGAATAGGAACTTCCCCACATTCCTCCTATATTAATAAAAAACTTCTAATTTTGTAATTTTGCTATGTTTAGATTAAAATGTGATAATGTTAATCTATAATAAAAAGCATAATCTACCCAAAAAAAGTCAAATTTAAATGCAGATTGCAATCCTGAGATTATCAACAGCACAAATTCCTGCTTATTTATGATGATTGACTTCTACTGAGATATAGATATTTACACAAATAGACCATTTTAACAGTTAAGGGAAATGATTTGTCTGTTGCCTTATTGTGTGATGTTCTTTCTATAAACTTAACCTAATAAATTTATTTCATTTTTTTCCCCTCATACTTAAGTATTCTATTTTATTCATATGTTTTACTATTGTTAAGATTTTCAAACAGATCAGAATGTTATTTCTTTATATATATATATAGTAAGACTTGTTCAAATATTTCTAAGAGTTATCACTTCTTCAAAACAGGCATTTCAGAAGGTCAGTAGGATTGAAAATATTTAAAATATACAGTCTAAATTTCAACTGAAGTTGAGTATTTTAATAGTAAATTTGTAAAGGAAAAAGTAGGAAAATCTATTTCTTAATGTAGAGCTTCAATACTAGTGAAAACAATTGTTTTAAATTTAATTAATTTCTAGCTTTTTTATTTTCCTGTCTTTTTCCTTCATTCTGTGTTCACTCTTTCATGTTTTTGATTACTTCTTTCATCCTCTCTTGCCTGCTCTATGACTAATGCTTATTAATACATGTAGAAGGCTTGTTGCTTCCACTGATCATTTTTTCAAGCTATGAAAATTGGGTTTGAGATGCTGCTTCTCTCTGTTTATATCACCCTTCTTTAAATTGTTTTATGACTCTTCTGTAGAAGATGGGCAAGGGTTTAAAGGATATTGGGGGATAGTTTCGCAGGTGGAGATAAATATTATATCAGCATCATTGTGGAGAGATTGTGGAATTTGAAAGCTTCTTGGAAAAAGGGTAACATAATGCAATTTTTAGGAGATGATGGAGAATCTAAATCTCTTTATATATGGTAGGTGAAGGATTTATGGTAGCCAAGGAAAATATACTGAAGGAATCATTGTTGATCTTAATTTCTTTGTTCTCAAATTGGAACTCGTTTAATTGAAACTATTGTGCTAATATTACCTATTTTGGGGGAAATTAAGATGAGTGCTATGGAAGCAGTCTAGAAAGTATGGAGGTGGTACAGAATAATAAAAATGTGAAATATTAAAAATGTCTGAATAGCTTTATCCAGTTGGAAAAATTTGACAGTACTTCAAAGTTCAAAGTTGAACAAAGTCACTTCTACTGTAACTTCATTGAGGTCAGTAGAACAATGAAAATTCAATTTACCACAAGTTATTTTCAGGTTTTGAATAACTTTAATGGGATTTGCCGTGTTTTAAAAATTAAGCCTTTTGAAAATGCAGAGCAAGTTGTAGGTCAAAAAAATAACAAAATGGCTTTGAGCGTCTGGATGTGTCCTGGACTATAGGGCAAAAAAAGTTGCTGGTACTTTCTTTCAACAGCATTTTAGAACTAAGTGCTTTACAGTTTCATAGTAAACATCACAAGACTTCTATGGTATAGTAAATCCTTGTTTACTTTGATCAACACAAAGTTTGTAGAAATATGTCCTAATCTAAAGTGTTTTTGAAATTGAACTAGCCCCTTAAACAGCTAACAAGTCTTGAGTTCTGCTTTGGGACACATTAAAAAATCTCTTCATATGCTCTTGGAGGTGACTACTCTTTTCACTCTCTGACATGACATTATCTAAATAAAATAGTTAAAAAGCAAACACAAATGAAGAAGTTACCTAGAGTTTCCCTAGAGGATTCAACCAAGAAAACCTTATCAATTTAAGTATTAACTCTAATTTAATTTTTGTGTGAGCAATTTATTTTTGCTTGGCTAAATGTTGGGGAGAATAAGAAAAACAGAACAAATGGTTAAAAAAATGTAGTTTTAAGAGATCTGTTTCTTCTGGTCAAGTTATTATATGTTTCACATTTTACATATAATCGATATAAACTAATAACAGGATTATTGTTTTGTAAAATATAAAATCATAAATTACAATTTTTATTATTGTTTTTCTTTCCTCAGTTATTTTTGGTCTAAACAGTGTGCTGAGTTTGACAATGAGTAGTTTCCAGAAGGGAAAGATATTTTGATTTGGTCCAAGTTGTGTTACGCTGGCAGTGGTCAGACTCATGCTGAGTTAGCACACTTGTATAGTTGCTATTTTATTTGCATTTATTTGTAAGATGGACAACATTTATCAGAATTATTGGTCTAGCAATATTTATTGGCATTTATTTTTATTAAGTACATTACCAGGTGAAATTGCTGCAATTATATTTTATTTTATGATTTGTACAGAGTATTTCTGTCCATAGAATATATTGAATTGTACCATATTTCAGAAGAAAATGGTTTCCTATGTTGCATAAGCACAGCCATCCTCATCCTGCAGTCACCCAGAAGTATTGCTGTTGTTTGATAACATTCTGGTTTTTACACTATGTAACAAAGTACAGATCTTGTTTGTTTGCCAATTAGATGTCTTTTTATCAGCTCCAATGGAGATTTGATTGACTTTTAAGGACAAGGGACTAAATTTTGCTTGCAGCTTATTTTTCAAATTTGGAAATGGAATTGGTTTCATATCATAATATATGTAATAGGGATAAGAGGAAACCTGTTATTTTACTTGCTCTGATGTTTGGTGGTTTTATAAAAATATTTCTATAAAGAGGAGGTAATATATTTTAATCCGGTCAGTACAATATTAACTTTACGATAGTCAAAATGATTCTTTCACATTACTGACATTTCAGTATTTGTTTTACAATGTCTTTCCTTCCAACTTATTTTATAGCATTCTTCTAGTTTGTTTTTTGAATTTGCTGCTAGACTAGAGCCACAGGTCAGCATACTTTGGCTGGAAAGTGTTTTTTTAAATAACATTAAATATGAAGATTTACATCAGGAATGACTCTACACATGGCTAATTCCTCCATCCTGTCAGCTGTAAATAAGAGCTGATATTAAGAAGGCTGCAATTTATGTTAATGATAGTGCAAAAAGCATTGGTACGATGCTCTTTATATGGGTTCATGCAAATTGTTGATTGCTACTGAAGTAGCACCCATAAAGCACATCCTCAGGTAATTTATGGGAAAATTACAAGATATGAAATACTTAGTGAAGCGATGATCAGTGAGCAATATCATTGCCTCAGATCGGTACACATTTTCAGAATGGTGTTCATCATTTCTTTGGAAAAGAAAAAGGCATACTGTACAAAACCCAGAAATAATTATACACATGATAGTGCTTAGAAATATGATTATGCTTTCCATAATCACTGTGAGTTTGGGGAATTGTGTTTTTAAGGTGCATTCATAAAAATATCAATTAAGGAATTGAAACCAAGAATAAAAGACATGATGGGGAAAAGTAAATATTCATTGAATCATAGAATCACAGAAGAGTTGGAAGGGACCTCTTGGAGGTTTCCTGGTCCAAATCCCCTGCACAAATAAGGCCGCCTAGAACTGGTTGTCTGGGACCATTTCCAGGTGGCTTTTTGGATGTCTCCAAGGTGGATGTCTCCATAGCCTTCCTGGACAACCTGTGCCAGTGTTCAGTCATCCACACAGTGAAACAGCGTTTCCTGATGTTTAGAGGGAACCTTCTCTGTTTCAGTGTGTGCCCGTCACCTCTGGTCCTGTGCCACTGGGCACCACTGGAAAGAGCCTGACTCTCTCTTATTTTTATGCCCTCCCTTCAGGTATCTATGTACGTTGAAATGTATACCTTAAATGACCAAAGACATATTCCATATCATATAACATCATCCATAAAAACTGGGAGTAGAGGAAGAAAGTGCGCGGTTTGATTCCAAGTTAGAAGTTAATTGGAGTCTGCTTGAAGAAGATCAGCATTCTTTTTTTCTTTCTCTTTTCTTCATTTAATAACCATAGTCTTTACCTGCCAAAAAAAATGTTTTCTAACAGAGGACTTATTTGTCTGATGGTACTATTCAGACAAATACTGAAATATAGGAGATGGGAAATAGCATTTGGTCAAAACAAAATACATAGCTGAAGAATATATGTGGTGCAACAGCCACAATTGCAGAAGAGTATTACACGGAAAATAATCTGAAATTATTAGTCAACCCTATAACCCTACAAAACATATCATATTCTCAATTAATTTTCATACTTAATAAATTGCTAAAGCCATCATTATGAATTTTGAAAAAATTCTCCTCAGATGAACCAACCACTTTAATTCAAAACATCCAGTAAAATTTCAGTTCTTCTGTTGTCATAATTAGAGGTTGCATTTCCCTTTTCCATATGGGCAATTTGGTAAGTAAAATTGTCTTAAAACAATTACAGATGAAATTAGCAGAAATGTGTAGTTTTCCACACTGTGAGTGAATAGAACACTGTGCCAAAGGCTTTCTGATTTAAGATAGGTTTATTTTTGTTTATCTCAACCACTAAGATAGTTTTTTTCTTCTTTGATGATTATATTATGGATCCTTTTTAGCTATGCATTTTTTCAGTAGCTGGTATCATGTGGTAGTGGTGGAAGCAGACCACTCACCTCAACCACCTCTGGGATGTTTGCAGAACTGGACACATTCACCTGAAGCAATGTGTCAGTGTCTTGGCTAAATTTGCATATATATCTAAATAAATACACAAATTATACTGCATTTTTAGGCATCAGATACTCAAGTAGAAATTAGGTGAGGGCTCTGGGAGTTTTCTGCCAATCTCGAGACAGGTATTTTTGTCCTGTATGCATGAATTCAAAAATTCACTGAATGTGAATTATTTTGGTTCTCAGATCAATGTTTTTTGAGCTTTTCCATTTAAATTCAATACAATAATACTGCATTTCTTTATATTATTTTCTTCTTTTATAAGTTGTATTGAAAAACAGATTTTCTAAGCACTCTGTTTTAGTTGATCATGAGAATAGAAAATCTAAGAGAAAAAATTCTGTGAAAGTACCTGAATTTCAGTTTTTCAGTTACTTTATTCTCTGCATTCTATGAGAAAACTGAATGTCTAGCCATACTGGTTGTGAAAAAAGTACCGTATCTTTATGTAATATCCTTTATTGATTTCACTCAGAAGATTCTAAGTTTATGAGAGTAAAATATGCAGATTTTGAAGGGTGAAAATGCAGGGTATCAGAGTTATTAAAAGTAGCCTTGTTCTTACAACATCATTTGCCCTAGAAATACCTCATTAAAATTAAGAAGTGTATAAATATTCTAGTAAATTAATTAGGAATTGTTAAATGTAGGAGCTAATAACTTACATAGCTTTTAGTTATTTTGGGGGACACTCTAAAGGATAAATTTAAAAAAACCAACACCCTTTCTAATTTGAAAAGCAGTAGTATTGGGATTTAAGCTGGAAGGAAGATTGATAGTGTCATGAAAGAGCATTCTTCAAATAAACCATAAAAATACAATAAAATATTTTGAATTAAAGATAGAAAAAATATGGTGATCTTATCAGTTCTATTCTCAAAATACTGGAAAGTAAAAGAGATGTTGCAACAGCAGAGTCTCGTTATTGTGGTTTTTTTCATATTTAAATGATCCATTCCTACTGGAAAACTATTCTAATTAGTACTGTAATTATATTCTGCCTTAATTATTGTTGACTTAATTTGTCCTCTTTCTTCTCCTTGTTTTTTGCAGCCCCATCAATAACTATTGTTATCACCAGAGTGTAAATCCCTTAAATACTCAATGAGAGTTCTGTCCTCATACCCTTGCCCTGAGGAGAGGCAAAAAGGAGAGTGCAAGTACTCACAGCTGTTTCATCTCAAGAGAAGGTGTAGCTGAGGATAGAGAGTTCAGTGAAACAAAAGAGATTTTGTCAACAGAACACTGAAGAATTAGGAAAACATTAAAGAGAAAAATAGGGAGTTTTTTCAGTGAATGAATATATGGAACTCTTCTGGAACCACCTCTCCCAACATATAACATTAATATATTTTTTTCCTCAGTACATTGAGTTATATACTTTAACTTTTTCAATTGTATTTTCAATCTCAGGCAAGGAATGCTTGAACACATCATTCAAAAACAACTTCGATTATTTGGGTTTTTTGATCCACGCTTAGCTTACCCATGGTACTGACATTGAAGTTAGAAGCTATATTTAAATAAGACAGAAGGGATACTAGAGATGACTGATGAAGAAGAGTAGTACAACTCCTAACTAGTGGATCTACTACCAACAAATTACTCCAGGTTTGCATAATTCCTCCTGTGCATAGACTGCTTCAGTTAAGTAATATTCATGAATTGTTGCTAATAGGAGACTTTGATTCAAATGCTTGAAGGTTAAATGGTTGTTTCATGAACATCTGTTTAGTGAGAAGGAAGAAACTCCTAAGATAATTGTTACTCTTTCTTCTTTCCTTATTGCTGCTCTAGTTGCCTGACTTCATCTGACTTGACTGCTGTTGTTTCTGCTATTACTGTAATTGCCATTAATCCTTTATTTCCTTTGCTTCTGCCACAGTTTGCAACATCTGCCATTGCCTCTATGTAATTAAATAATTTTGCCTTCATCTTGCTCTTTCCTACTTAGAAGTTGTAACAAACAAAACCTGGAAAAGGAGTGTTTCAACATCAAAAGATTCATAACAAGGAGAGCTGGTTTTCTACCAGAAACTTTTCCTTTTAAACATGCTACTGCCTCATAGTTTAGGAAGACTTCCAAAAAGAGAAATCTCAGAGCCCCCAATTCAAGTCAAGGCCGAGTGAAACTTTGTGAAAGTCTCCTCTTAGATATTTTTCAATGCGTATAACATTTTGTATGAAATACTCAAGAGATGAAAATACTTTCATGCAGTTGATATGGACATCTGGAGGAGGGAAAGACTGAATCCGGTTCCTGCTTTAATGAACAGCATCAGGAAAAAGGAGTGATTGACTCATCCAAGAATATTTTCTGGTAGAGGTTTTTGCTCATAACTGGATTTTCAGAGTATATCAGCAACTTTTCCAGTCTCTGGACCATTCCTTGCATACTCTAGTAAGTAGGATTTCATTTCCATATGAGAAGGATAAGCAAGGCGGAGGGACTTGAACCCATTTCCAGACTAGTACCAAATTCTTTTGAGATAATAAAAAATTGCAGTGAAATAACCTGCCAAGGAGGAAATTCATCTTGCCTATGCATTAATGGTAGATGCAAATACTTCATCTAAATGTAATACGGATGCTATACAAGTGTCTAATCTTTATCTGAATTCTCTTTGGTTATTCGAGTTGATTGTCTTGTGATAACGTTTTCTGTTAATGCTTCTGTGTGCGTGAACAAATATATTGGCAGAAGTTTATTTCCCTGTTAATATTATACATAACATACTAAAATACTATTTATAAGTTGCACTCTAGAGTTAATGAGTGGAAAGTAGACTACTTTTTCTGATAGAATGATACACAGTGCTTATGAGTTACTTTGGACATAATTTTCAGAAACTGATTGAGGGCTGTAGCCTGAGTGCACAAAATGAGCACCTGAAACTATAGGGCACTGAAAAAAATAGCATTAACCTGGTAGATCCATCAGTTGCACTCATACAAAATTTAGTAGTATTTATCTACAAATAGATCAGAGATGCTTTTTTTGGGATATTCTCAGCAATATGGAAAAAATATTAAAAGCATTATTTTTAATCCAGATTTGGCACTCTCAATAAAATGTCAAAGGTGATTCTGTTCATCTAGCATCCTTTTGTTACTTTGGTGTGTGAGTAGTAGACTATGATGATGCTGCTTTCCTACTCTTCTGAGTGCTTTCTTTAACAGAAGATAAACAAATTCAATAGATGTACTCTTTATAAAAAGTGCTCCGAAAATCAATGATTTTCTCTTCGTGGGTAGTTCAATCCCCATCATTCTGTCTTCCAGCTGGCTAATTTTTTAAAACAAATACCCATAACTCTGAACTATAAAGGGGATACAGTGAGGGTTGTTTGATAGCATAGTGTTTTCATGTCAAAACACAAGCAAATTGTCAGGAATGTAGCATATATAATTACAGTTTTGATATTTATGAAGAATTCATGGTATGTTGGTATTTTGCATGAAAGCCTATAATAATGATAGATATCAATATATGGGTGGTACAGCTGAGCCTGTTCAGAAACAAGAAGAGAGTAGATTTCTTTCTAATTCTTGTTGGGTTTTTTTTTGTTATGAATTTTTAGATCTACTTGATGGCTGCATGTGGCCAAAATTCCTTCAATAAATGAATTGTCACTTTGCTTTATGCATTTTAAAATCATTTGGTCAAGCATGTTTGTTACTCTCTAGAACTGTACATCACCAAGGATGTTGAAACATTATTAAATTCCTAATAAAATTAAAATGTATCACAGCTGTGTGAAGCAATACAGATAGCTTTAAAGTATTTAGGTTTTGGAGGCCAACATTAACTCCTTAAAGGACTAGATTATCCATCTGTAGAAGACAGTGCCTCTACGTGAGTTGGGTTAATATGCTGCATGCAGTGTGATGGAGGAGTTAGTGGTGGGTATGTTTCCCAAGGAGATTAAGTTTAGCCTGTCACCACACACAGCTGAGTTTATTCAGCTGAGCCACCTAGAATTTTGAAAGGAAGCCAAAGTAGCACTCAAGTCTTGCTCAGTTGTTTAGTCAGTGAAGTTGTTTGGAAGTGAAATCGATTTTCCTTCCTGTCTCTCCTTCAAAGCAAAGATGTAAAGCTGTGCGTAGGCAGTCCTGTGAATGTTTCATCCTTTTCTGCTCAATGCACAGGTCAAGTCACAACCAGATCTGTAATGATTTGAAATTAAATCTTTGTGAAATTAAAGGTATTATCCAAATTAATCCCTGAAATCCTACTCTTTCCAGTGTATGCTGAATGATTCATTATTTCTATTTTGTTCACAATTTTTTTTTTGCTTTTATGTACCCAAGAGTATAGAATTCTCTACAGCATTTAAAAGTGCCTGGTGTTGATGAAGGGAAACAAAAAAAAACCCTCAGCTAAGTAGAACATTAGCATATATTACTAACCTGACTAGACTTAGTTAGATGAAGTAAAACATTCTTGTAACTATTATGTGCAATTTTTATTGGGTTTTTTTCCTAGCCAATAAGAAGCAACCCACACACCTCTTAATCTTAGATAAATCAAGAAATAAAAGTAGATATCAAGTCCAGAGCAGGAAACAGAGTGCAGAGAGGGAAGGAAAACAGAGTTTTGATTACTTATGCTTATTGAGCGGAAACACCTCTTTAAAGTGGTTATCTATTAGCAGCTGAAGCTAACAGCATTTGCATACCAATCAGGAATTTTTATACTGTTTAGTTTCTCCTTTGAGAGGATATTTTGTTTCATGATTTAAAGGAAATTACAGTTCAAATGAGGATCATGGTTTCACTTGCAATCTTTTATCATAATTTGTCTGTGAAATTGTTCAAATCTTTCATCTAAGAAAAGATATGGTTTCTTTTGTAGAAAGACCTTCCTTTTTCTGTCATTTAAAGGATGGCTTACATCCTGGTTATGGACTTGAATGTATAATGACTACAGAATAAATGAAGGAATTGGATGATTGGGATTTCTGCTTTCAACCCTGTGACTGATTTTTGGGTTTTGGGAACCCATCATGGTTTTGTACTTTTTTTTCTCCATCTACAAGACTGGGAATGGTGAGGCTGTACCCCTTAGAAATGTATTTTTGTATCTGTTATTAAACAAACACATGCAAGTGCTAAATGCTAATGTTATCAATGTATTTCCATTGTGCTTTCTATTATTGTGTTTATACTTCTATTATTGTTTGTTTCCTTCCATTAAGATCAAGTAAGACTTTTCTAGTTGGCTTAGTCTGTCTGTGTCAGATATGCCACATTTCTGTTCCACAGCCAGGTCACGGGAAGTGCCCCGCAAAACCTGGGGACATTCTGCTTCACATTCCTTACCTCATTTCTAGGCTACAGTATCCAGGTGCAAGATAGTCTTTTCTTGCAGACTTCTTTGTTCCTTCTTATCAGGAAAATGTCATGTGAAGTACACCTTTCAAGGTGATAGTTTTTAAAGTGGGAAAGAGTAGACTAATAAGAAAGATTTTATAAATCTGTCTGCACTTTTGGTCATTTTCATAGAATTATTTAAGTTGTAAAAGGCCCTTAAGATCATCAAGTGCACACAATGTACTGTTTAGATCTTACCACAAAGCAGTTTTCCTCCCTGGCACCCTGTCTACCTAGCATTAGGCAGTGTGTAACTAAAATTCCTCAAGTTACATTCCTGATAGAGCAGTTACGAAAACCCTCGTTTTAGAGGAAATGCAGAAACAACTTTGGAAAAGAGTAACTTATCTTTTCTCCAAATTGTCAACTACTGATGGAATACTCAAAGTGTTTTGGAAGCTTACTGGGTCCATGTTATTTTTCCTTTATTGTTCATCCTTTAGACAAATAAGTGAAAGAGCTTTAATCTCTGTTTGGAAGGTATAGTAAGAATCTAATTATTAAATCCATTATATCTGCATATAAACCAGATTAACAGCACCTTGAGCAATCCTGTGATTCTTGCGATGAACACAAGCTAATTGAAAGCATTAGAGATGTTGTCCATATCTGTATTGACAGCTCCCAGAACAATGAGTCTTGAAGAATTTATTACCACTCTTTGATGGCATCTATTTCTCTTCAGGCAGAAGAGAAGTCAGTAGCATAGAGGTGGTCTTTGTGTCTGTGTGGAATTTCAATGTGATCAGATTCTTACATTTATTATACCTATGCATTTATATATTCCATTTCACTGCTTTTGGTTTCAAATGGAATGTCCTCAGCTCAAATAATTTCTTCTTCAGCCTTATGAGGCTTTTGTTGTCCCAAATATGAGTATTTATTTTGATAGGCTAATGGTAAGCTGAGTTGACTACTATGACAAATCTCAGTGATATTTTCAATTACTTCAGATAAGATTCTTTTTTTTAATGTATATATAGAACAAAAAGAAATAATGTATGTGTCATGATAATTTGATGTTTCCCAGAAAACATATTACTGTGTTGTAGGGAAATAGACCTTGAGTTCATACAGAAGCAGCATATTTCAGCAATGAGACACGGGTTCGGTCATTTAAATAGTGTGAATAAAAACCATCAGTAGTTGCAATTTAAACTTACAACCTGCTACATTAAGTTGTAACATAGTGCAAGTATCATCTGTGGTTATGCATAAATATTCTACTGCTGTACAGATATACATGATCACTTTTATCACTTTCCAGCATTTTCTCTGCAACATCTGGTGTCAGCCATCGCTATAGACCAGAGGTACAGACCATAGGACACCATAACATGATTTAATGTAGCAGTTTCCATGCTTTAGAAAGTCACATATAGTATTCTGTGCAGATAGACAACCATATGTAAGGGATTTGAATGTTGCTAACCTTATTGGTATAAATATGCAGGAAAAATGTTTCTTGTGTGGGACTGGAGGCCTTCCAGATCTGAGCAGGTGAACTGTTGGTTAATTTTTTTCACTCTCTTTCATTGTTACAGGTGTCATAAGTAGCTCTTGTTTTGAAGATGAAGTATGTGCATAAAGGCGGCTTCAGTAGCAAACAAGGGTGTTGTTTGACATTAATGTCATCTTTATTCAATATACCTTTCAGCTAAGCCAAAGGGAGGGTGAAGGATAGGAGGAGGATTTGGCTGTCTTCAGGCAGTTAAGTAGAAATAATTTCTCCTTAATTCTCATCTGCATGTTACAATTTGCATTTCAATTTTAATATTTTGGAGTGTAAAAGCATATTTAGGGAAATGGGCTAATTAGATCTCCATAAACAGCCATATGTTGCCATTTGTACTAGAGTTAAAGGGTGATGAGAATGACAAAGATTTTATTATTTGCAAGAAAAAAGACATAAATGCCCACATGTAAAATGTATTCCTTTTTATTTCTTCTAAAATATCTTCAATTGCAGTTGTTCCTAAGTTAGTTTTTTAAAAAAAAGAAATGAGAAATTTCCCACAAGGTAATCCAATATTTCCTCTTGAGAGCTGACGAATACCCCGTAAATGCCTTCCTGGAGTCAGGTTTTGTTCTCCGTACTTATAATTGTAAGTGCAAATCATTTTTGGCAAGAATACTCCAGGACTATTGCTGGCTCACTTCTATAAGCACTAGAATTTAGCACTTATTAGCTAGAATTAGTCTCTGGGGCAGCAGTCATACCAGCTTCCTCTTGAATTTGCTCTTAAACCTGTGTTAATGCAGCCCAGGTACTGGTGTGTATTCAGGTTGTGCGTCTGACAATTCCTCTGGAAGGGAAACACATTCACTGAGGTTGAAGGGCAGAAGTGGTGCCTGATGCCAAACCTGACTTGTCACACTTTGAACAAATCTTTTTGTCCCTCCACAAAAAATATGTTTGCATGTGACTGTGTTGAATGTCTGGAAAAGTATTACCTTAACTATTAGTAAGTGTGCACAGGGAGCATGTCTGGGTGAACAGGTAATGATATGAAACTGTGTTACCCAGGCAAATTTTTACGGAATGGAGAAGCAGTGCATATTCACGCTGAAGGCTATATGCAAGAAAGTAGCTGAATTTCTGGAGTTTCATGCAATGTTCTCTTTTCCTAAAAGTTAAAATGAGGATTATCATCATGAGACTAGTACAGATGAGCCTACAGAGATGATTCCACCAGCTGGCTCCATGAACTTCATTCAGACCACAGAATGGGGCTGCATCTCTGCAGTAACCTTAAAATTTACTATTTTCTTGAAAGTTCAGTCTTATTTCAAAATCCAGCTGTAGGGGTATAATTATTCAGTGAAACAATAAGAGGCATAAGTGACCCATTTGCATTGTCATTCATTATTTTATGAGATACCCCTTTTGAGTGATCATGCTATAAAGTTTTACTTACAAGACTGGAATAATCTGTTATGTTGAAATGTTTTCTATTATAAACAAAATGAAAAAGGTTGCTAAAAAAATCACTTTTACCATTTTTAACATAGAAGAAAGAATGGAATTAGTTTCAGGCTGGGATTCTAATTTTTAGGGATACCAATTTATAGCATGGTTTTAAGTTAAAATCTCTATACCATTCTGTAGGTGTCTGTAAAACCTGTTAATTCTTCTATCATATTTTGTCCCTCAATTAATAGGAGAATTTTATAAACATATTAGATAAATGGAACTAATTAGAAAAAGCTATTATTCTTGGAGTGAGAATGTTGTAGAACAGATCCCTCAGACTGTACAAGCTTTGAAAAGAATAACATGTATCAGTGTTTAGCATATGGGCTCAACCTCCAAAAGCTGTGTAATGGAAATTCCCAGATAATTAAAGGAGAGTTCATTTATTTCTTCACCTTAATAATCTAGAGCCTAAGTAATGAATTTGTAAGGGTTGGCGAGCACTGAATGTTGCTTTTTACATCATTGGAAGATCTTTTGTTAATTAAAATCATGCACGCATATATACATCTCACAAGTGAATATCTATGGAGGTATACTCACTATTACTGTTTAAGATGTACCCTTCTGCATGTAGCTTTTGGCATAATTTCAGAAATAAAGACTACCAACCTGGTGTATCAGCTTGGTTGAGTGAGGGCTCCAGGATGAGTTTGAGCAAATGGATCACTAACTGGATTCTTAGGTCAGGCTCTGACTAAATATGAAACTGAGAGACTTGGGAACACTTCCAGAGTTGTGGGTTCAATTATGTGCTGTGGCCATGTGCAGTGCTTAGTTGTCCCCTGCCTCAGCAAAAGGAACAGGGGAAATTATCTGAAGGAGACAAGTACTACACTCTGACCATACCAGAGTGGGACTTCTGAGGACCAGGACACAGATCTCACCCCAAAAATGTGCATTTTCCTGTGCTGTTTCTGTAAGTTTGCTATGGGATCTTCTCTGTGATTGGCCAGGACCAGTGAAGTTTTGGAGCACACAGAAAATGAAAAGGGACTTGACTTTTTGATTGCCCATATATTTGGTCCACATGGATGCACTCAAGTCCCAATTACCATACTGGCCTAAGCAAGAAGTTGTTCAATGCCCTTGTAATTCCACAGCTTAAATGTGATATACCATCTCAGTTGTCCTGTGTTACAGAGATTGGGACATAGAAGTATTTCTTTTTGCCTAGCACAGTGATTTTCTCAGGGATGAAGCAATTCTGAAAAGCTTACCTTCCCATCTCTCTGTCTCACTTTTCATCAGCCTTTGAGAGACAGGTTAGGCACAAATCTGTAGCTGCCCATACTGGCTTTCTTGTTTACCATTGTCTTGCATTTATGCACATGGTCCTGATCAGTTAATGTGTTGTGCATGTATCTGGTTACATAAGCATTTCGATACCTTGAAGTATCCTTGGTAATTAACTATTCAGATCTACCCATCTGATAGATCAAGATATTCAGAAGGATTAGGTTGATTTCAGTAAGAGAAAAATATCAAAATCTATAACAAGCTTAGTTCCTACAAATGAAGAGAATTCAGGGATGCTTTAATGTGTTATAATTATAAAAGGTGATTCTTTAATCTGTATATGATCAAGGAATTTCACAAATTAGAACGATTCACAAAATGTTCAATACTCCATGGGAAGGAAACTATATTGAAAAGAGAGGCATTCCAAATGCATTTCAAGATTTTTGGCTTAGATGCAGAACCTGAAAATCCAGGAATGTTCCTAAAGCTAAGGGCTTGGGGTTTCTCTTAGTCTCAGAGGGTAGGTCCACTATAGTTCATATTGAAATGCTTTAATTTTTCATTCAATTTTTCTATTCTTTTCATATTTCAATCTTTTAATTAGATACTATCTAAATAATACTAACATTTCTCAGTTTTAATAATCACTCCATGCTGTCACCTTAAGTCTGGAAGCTTTAAATCACAGTAGGCAGGATGGGCTTGGGCTATGAGTATAGTTTTTATTACTGAGTTGCAGCAGTTAATCAAGTTTAGAGTGTATGTTGTTACTACTACAAAAGTTGTAATTAGAATCATACAATAATTAATTTGTAGGGGATGTCTGGAGGCCATATAGTCCAGCCCACAATGAGGATTTAATTGGTCTTTAGTATTGTAGAAGACAGACTTGTGGATGACTAGTTACATAGCTGGCTCTGCTCTGTTTGCTTTTGCATGGGGCCCCATAGACAGTGCAGCAAGAGCAGTCCTAGATTTGCTGCTGCTAAAATGCTTCACTGATCCTTTCTGAGCCTTATGATTAGATGTTTTAAGATTTTTGCATTTTGCATTTTCCTGTGGCAGAAACTGTACCTCAGACTATATCTTGTAACTGAGTGTTATGCAGGACTCCAGTGTGGGGAGGGGGAGTGTTTGTGAGTGTGAGGGTTTATTTAATCATACCTTGAGGATAAGTCTAAAGATAGTGGGTTGCGTTTCCTACAGCTTGAAATACCCATAGGAAGCACAAGAGGAATTGAGATTTTGATCATTTTTTATTTTGGTCTTGAGGTTTTCAAGTGAATATTCCTATTCCTGATGCTATAATGTAGTGTACATGCCTGCCAACACAACTTGCAATTCTAAGTGAAAAAAAATCTCTATTTTTTTTATTCTTAAGCAACACAATATTTGCCTTTCTATCTTCTTTTGGTTTATTGTGGTTTCAAGATTAATGAATGAATGAGCTTTGGGGAATCGTTTGGCTTATGGTGAATGATGCAAGAAATGAAATATCTATCCAATTCACATAGCAAATGTACTTAGGTCAAAAGAATCTCATCTGTACTCAGCTCTTTGCTTTGTGCTAGTTTACAGAGATAATCACAAAACATTAACTCAGACATTACCAGCAAATGTTGCAAAGCCTAATGGTTTCCAAGTGATGATTCACAAACTCCCAAGTTATTCTCATTTCTGTTCACCTTGCAAAGGCATGACACCACCTTCCATTGCAAGGATAAATCCTTTAAGAAATCCTTGAGTTTGTAATCTGCTCAAGGTTTGTTTCAAGATTCTGTTTTTTTAAGGAAAGCAGAAGAGGCAGCAAATTCACACAGATCAAAAATTAACACAAAGATAATAAGTATATTCTGAAACCAATATAGATGTCAACCTGGTTAAGAGAAGATTACCACATATCTTTAGAAATCAAGCTCAGCACTTTCTGTAACAGATGTAACTGTCTGAAGAAGCTGGATAGCACAGACTTTGACTTTTTTCATTTGGCCGTCTTATGTTCAATTTAGTGAGTACAATATCCCTGTGAGCTTACAATATTGCATCAAATTAGATAAAATTTTAGCTGTTTAGACAATGTTACATTGCCTGACAGATAACTCTCAAAGGATTTAGTTATGGATAGCTACCCCAGAGCCAATACTCATTGGAAACTATTAATTTCAGACTGATAGATTACTTTGCATCTCATGTATGACTCCAGCAATTTTTAAAACTTCTTAACTTCCGAAATTGCATTTACTTTGTTTTATTGCATATTACAATTGCAAACAGTAGACGATAAAAGCCCTTAGTCAAACTAAAATAGCATTAGAAAATGCTATTTTGATTTAATTCTATGTTGATCAGGCAACAGAATACAAATTCAGGGTAGGTAAAATGGACTGAATGCTATTCTGCACATACACTAGACAAATGTAGTTAATCATATCTGCATGAAAAATAGCCAGTTGTAGTCGATAGGATGTATTAACATGGATTAACATTTGTACACTCATTATTTTGTCAGGACAGCTGGACTTAGATCACAATTTCAAGTTGTTATTCATACTCATTTTTTAAATATCCTTCAGTGTAAAATTCAGTACCATTTTCACCATTTCGTCTCATCTGACTGGTATTTATTTATCTGTAAATAATTGAACCAGGCACATTCAACCCTAGGTGTCAAATCAATGTGTACTTTAAGTAAGATTTATGTGTTTTTCAGGCATTTATAATATGAACACTAAACATGTACATATGAATGCAAACCAATATTCTATATGGAAGCACAATGTATTAAAGGAGAACGGATAACACTGAGTAGAGTATCTTAACTGAGAACTAGAAATTTCTCTTTTTATAAATGGTATGACATGAATTTTACTTCTTAGAACATTTCTTTCCAAAACACTCATAAAAGGATATTCTGATTTTAAGGAAGGTATCTCCTTCTTGTGTTGTGTTTTATTTTGTTTTGTGTTACAGTGAATTTCTCAGCTTGACTTTGGACTGAGAGCCAAAAGTTTAAGGTTCTGTTTCTGACACTGTCAGATCATTTAAAGCTTCATTCAATATTTGTTAAAATAACTTGTGATTTTTAGGACCTCTGTTTTTGAGGTATCACTCTAAAAGAACCTAATTTCCAGATTAAAGGTGAGAAGATTTTGAAAATACTGCTTATTTCTCTCCCCACCACCCCTAATAGCTTATATGTGAAATACCTGAAATGAGACGCCTCCAAATTAGCATCTTGGGTTTGAAATTCTTTTTATTGTTTTCATACCCATCAATTACTAAGTCTTCATTTTTGTGAAATATTTTGAACAATATAGATGAAGAAAACAGTTATTCTTTGAAGATATTTTTTAAATGGGGGAAGCAACATGGGCCTATCTGCTGCAGTTTTTTTGCAGTAGAACAATGGTGCATCATTACACAAGGGTTCCTTTATAGAGTTCTGTTTAAAGGTACTGTTGTCGTTCCTTGGTCACTGTGGTCACTATCTCACTAACGGAAGTGAGATCTGTGTATAATAGTCTAAAAGTAAGATCTTGCTGAAAAGAGCGAGTCTAGAAGCTGTGGGCATATGTCACCATAACCCCAACCCTAACCCTAACCCTGTAACAGGGAAGAAGTGTCCACCTTCCACTGTCAACACAGGATAACTAGCACCACCTCAGACTGATAAATAAACAAGAGCTGGAGAAAAATGGAAAGATTATTCCTACCCTGCCTAAAGCACAAATTACTCCATTAAGAATGACCCCTGTTACAGCCTGCCCTGCAAGGCAGAAATAACTTTTGTTTTTTTTGCTAATAAATCCCTTGCAGTAAATTAAAGTAAATTGATACTAGATGATCAATGTTTACAGATAGATGGTTTATTTTAGAACAATTTGTTTACAAAGGGAAACAGATATGTAGCCATTTTGGTTGTTATTATCTGTAGTAATATGGCAATATAAAATCATAAAGATATCACCCAAGAAAATGTATAAGGGAAAAGAGAGAAAAAAGGAGGAAAGAGAGAAGAAGAGTTTATAGTCACCACTCAGAGGTCTCTAATGGACTTAATTGTTGCTGTTGTTGTCGCTGGCGTCTTGGTCCATCAGGGAGAGGTGGGGCAAAGAATACCACAAAACATACATTTCAGTGGGTTTATATACCCTCAGAAACCTCTCGGTACCTTCCCCATATGGGGGCGGATGCTGTTTTTCAGAGGCTGGAGGTGATGGGTTTTGTATAGTCATTTAGGCTTGGGGAGGGGCATGTTTCAGAGGCAAGCCTGCTAAAAGTGAGGCCTTCTCTGGGGTAGTGGTGGGTGTGGGCACAGAGGACCTCCTTTGACAGCCTGACTCATGGGAAATAACCATCATACGCCCACAGAGTCGCCCCTGGGCCTCCACAAATCTGACATTTTGTGAACTATGGCCTCCTCCCCTTAGCCTTTATCTGCACTCTCCTGATGGGAGACTTCTTTGCACAGTTCACTGTAGTAGCAATGTTTTAAGACAATTAAAAAATCCAATTCTTCACAGGCCCTACACGTTGAAGTAGTGTTATTAGTGTCATTGCCTTGACCTTAGTCTTCCTTCCTAGGTATATTATGTGACTGTACAGTCAGTGAATACCCACTGCACAGTAATAAGGAACCTAGTCTCTTGTCCAAAGGCACATACATATGTTTGTTGCTATATATTGCAATCTGAAGAATTTTGAAGTTGTGAGTCATTGCCATGCAATCAGCAATGACCTGTTACTACATCTAAAAGTAGAAATCACACCTGCCTGATACTTTGCTGAACAGAGCTTTTATCATTCTGTGTTCAGCTGGGATCCAGAAAAAATGGAATAAATTCTTTTTCAATGTTGCTTAAAATTTCACTGTTATGCAATATATACTCCATTTGGTATTTTGTTTTTAGGACTTTTAATTAACTGTCCTTCCCTAATCAGTTAAATATATTGTGTGCATTTTTAAACATGAAATGAAAGATGCAAATAAAAAAATGAAAATTTATTTCTTGTAATCAGTCTGTTCAAAAAGGAAAATGAACCTCTGGTGCTCTAAAATGTGACAGCACTTAACAGAGAGGCTATATATATATATAAATATATATAAATTATATATATATAACTACTTGGGAAGGTTTCATCATTTAGTTTTAATAAAGTCTTACTCCACAAAGCTATACTGTCTCCTGTGGCAATTCTTCAGGGTGAAGGGAAGGCAAAATTGCTCATAAGTATCTGTGCATATTTTTATAACTACATAGGCACTCGTAATCTGTATCCATAAGCTGTTGAAAATTATCTCATACTAAGACTGATGGTTGTTAATGAAAGGATAAAAAAAAGCTGCATTTTAGAAGATTAAAATGCTGTTAATTTCTGTATGCATTTAAGATTAATAAACTGCTAATTAGGACATGCAAATGAGTGCTTTATGAATTCCATCACAAACATTCACAAGTACCTGATACATAAATCACATTCAGTTAATGTATTTTTGTTATGTAATTGGGGAACAGATTGATGAGCCAGTCCAATTAGGTCTAATTTACATGTGTATGGAATTTTGTAATATAGTATTATGAACCTAATATGCAAGTATGAAGAAACTAATTATAGCACGTATTTGCTTTAGCAAGATGAAAGAAAATTGCAGTTGATCTTAAAAAATACTGCTACTGACTTGATGTAGAGGTAATATGAGAAGAATGTAGAAATTTTAACTTTTTCTCATGAAATAATAATTTGATTCAATAGCTATTTCTTAAAACTCTGACAGTATGGCAACAGACAGACTTTTAGATTTATGAGTTCTTGGGGCTAAATCCATCAGTAACTAACAATATCAGAAAGAAATGTAGCATTATACAGAGGATAGCAAAGATAAAAGTGGAATGGAGTCCACCTTTCAGCTGTAACTAGTGGCAGAAGCCATGTGGCCTTGGATAGGCAAACATGAAGGAAGGAAATGGGGACAAGACAAGGGATGAGTGAGCTCCTGCAAGGAATCCTGGTGCCTTTCAGTTGCATTGGGAATTCTAAGCTCTGATTTTCTTTTAATGTATATTTTCTCTTTCAAAAGGTTTCCACAGGGCTCCCTGCTGAGTACTACTTTCATTTAAGGTCTTTTTGGGAAGCATACAACTGAAGTGTTTATGAGGGTTTTTGTACAAAGTCACTATATGGGAAGTGCAAACCTTACCTTCTGATGTAAGCAGTATTGCTCTGTGAGGCATTTAGCAGTCATAGGAAAATCCTCATTTTATTGTTTCCCTCAACAAAGTAGCTTATAGTCTCATAAAGTTAGTGGATAGAACTTTTAAAAAAGATACCTTGCTGTAACTCCTTTGAATCAGACCTTTCCTTTTCAGAGTAGAAGCATTTATGACTTTGGATCAGGTTATTTGTGTGTGGGTTACATTGCACGTTTCGCTTTGTGATAGAAAAGAGCATTTGGCAACGGTGTTAGCACAAAATGTGACCCATACTTTTTAACCTGTGAACTGTGAGAATTAAACATTTATTAGTTTTAATTTAATATTCCTTGCAAAGGTTGAACTGCAAGTCATATTGATGGTGATTACAAATGATAATATCAGGGAGGACACATTTTCAGTCACCTGCTGTCACAGAGTTTACAGTATGCACCCAGAACCTGGTATTTTTTTGCCAGCTGTTGTATGCAGACACTGTTTTCACTCCTTGAGTGTAACAACAACCTCACAGCTATTTCTGAGTCAGATGCATACAGAAATCATTCCTGCATCTAGAGTGGGCTTTATATTTAGCCACTTGCAAGTAACATTACTTTGGCTCTGCAACATAATGTGCTTCTCTCATAAAACACTGTGAATAAGGAAGCCAGGGCATAGATGAAATCTTCCTGACTGCAAGAAGCAGCAGTGCAGTTCTTGATAGTACCTGACATTTCTGCTTCAAGAATAATACAGTAGTTGACACCAATGTTCAAAAGCAATGAAGTACCACACTGTCTAATTCAAAGATTAGATCTTTCTGAAATGAGAAGTTGAGAAGAGAAAGGGGGAAGTAAAATGTGAATTAAACTGGATATATTTTTCAAAACTATTTGTAAGTTGGAATAAAAATACACAATAAAAAGGTATCAGGTTAAATCAAACTCTTCTGTCTCATTGAATGCATCTTTTATAAATTTTAAAAATATTTTAGAATTCTAGTATGTGTCGTCTTATTTTCAAAAATCATAAAACAATTTGATACATGTTAGAGTTCTAAGAGTTATATGAATGCATATCTGAGTATTTTGTATATAAATCTAGGATGCATTGTCCTTTGGTCTCCAAATGTAAAATTTCTGATAGAATAATAAGGTCATTCTATTATTTCAGACAACCAACCTCTTTAAAGAATGTGACAGGAGCAATTTATCAATAAATTAGCTCTTTTCTGAAAGACTAACCAAAGAGGCCATCTTCTACTTGAAATTAAATTGGTGCTGCTGTTAACTCCTTGTTATACTCATTTCAGTGAGTGTGATATGGATATGTGCAGTAACTACTTAACCGGTCATTGGAGAGCTTGTTCTTTAATTCAAAGACCTAATATAGAAACAAATCAAGGTGTTCCTACAAATGAAGACAGGAAAGAGGTTTTCTATACAATATAGTAAATATGTGTTGATTCTCTTAAAAAGGAAAAAAATCTTTAAAATCTTTTCTTTCTACTGGCATGTTTACCTATATTTTCGTAGTTTTATTACCAGCCATTGTCTGCAATTTTTTTTTTTTTGCTAGTAAATGCTTCTCTCTCTCATGTCATAGGAAACACAGAAGTTAAGATATCATTTGTCTTAGTAGCAAAATGTTCTGCACCTTCACTAAATCCAGTATTTTACTCTGAAAATCAGGGTAAAATGGAAGTGGTGTGCCTGTTCAGCTGATTGGTAAATTGGATGCCAATAACTTTAAATATTTCTAATGTAAAAGCACAACAGCATTTGGTTTTCTCTTAGTATCTACGATGAATGTATGTGTCCAGGTGGTAGTTCATCTGTCTTTCAAAACTTAAGTCTTAGCTGGCTGTTTACATTACTTCTGTATTTTCAAAGAAAGGCATGACATTACTTGGTTCACAGGATTGACATCAAGGGTCAAGGTGCTAATGGTAAGTAAGGATGGTCATGTCTAATGCTAATGTTTTTGATGCAACTAGTAAATGTCAGACTCTGCTACTGTAATTTCATGTGTCTTTCCCCTATCCACGCAGACGCGTTCTTTGAAGGCACTCTGTAAAACATATCTAGCAGGAAATACCCTGGGTCTGTTTATCATGTATTTTAATAGGAAGTTCTGAAATGAAGAAATCAGAACTCTTGCATTGGATCTGTTTTACCACCAGAATAAGGATAGCAGTTTTCAATGAGATAGTTGCAACGTATGGGCTTCTATTAGAGTTCTTGTTCCTGCAGGGTATTTAAGGAAATCTTGTAGCTATTCAGATTAGAGTAGATTCAAATTGAAGCTGAGCATTGTTGACACTCTTTTAAGATACAAACAGACAATTCTAAGCAACCAGGAGATAAAAATACGGTCATGTCCTGTCTCTATTGTATTCTAATTTTCCGGTTGGCTGATTACCACTGACTAACTGGGTAATCCAGAGAAAGTTTGGTAGAGCTCTTTGTATTACATCTAATTGGGGCACAGAAGGGTGTTCCATGAGTAAATTCAGAAATTCAGTGCTTAGAATATATGAAGAATTTGATTAATTGACATTAAGGATTTGTAACTGAGCATATATATAATCCCACCATTATTTTACCCTCTGACAACATGTAGAAGATACAATGGAAAACTACTTTAGCTCTTATATTTGAAGTTGATGTGTATGTTTATGATGTATGTTTATGATGTATAGGATTATTTGCCAAGGAATTGATAATATTTTCTGCAGTAAACTGAATAATTTTCCTGCTAGAGAAAGCATTTATTGTATTACAGTTCTAAAGTTAGAAACTTAGCTCAGTTGGTTAGAGTATGCTGCTAATAATGCCAAGGTTGTGGCATATGGGTCATTCACTTAAGAGTTGGAGTCTATGATCCTTGTAGGTCCCTTCCAACTCAGAATGCTCTGTGATTCTGTAAAGTTAGAAACATGATAGACGAGTGAGAGGAATTGAAAACTGAAAAAGGTTATCTAGCTGCTGCCATAACATTGTACAGATTTGGAGACTAAACCACTATTATAACATGAGAAGAGCAAAGAAGAAAATAATCTATAATATTTTATCTGCTCTTTCTTTCATGAAGTTACACTTGATACTTCACTAAACTCCTGTTAGCATTTAATATGTTTGTTTAGCAATATAACATATCTGCTGCTGCATCTATTTTGTACCTCATCTTTGGCACAGCTGTCTATAACAGGGTGATTTCAGGGTGCTGTGTTGTTTATTACTATGTTAAGTATAGAAGAAAGATGAAACTATCTGGCACATTCCAAGAAGTTTGAGTATAGAAAAACAGTATCCTAATTTTTTTTTCTCCCTCCTTTTATTCTGCCAGCTGCTGAGAAAAGTCTTAATTAAACTTCATCAGTTTATCTCTTGCTAATAATTTTGAGATGTATTTTTAGCCAGCTGAATTGCAACTTCAGGTTTTTCTTTATTTTTGTTTGTTTCTTTTACGGTAATGGAGCATTTTGAAACATTTTATGCTTTCTATAAATCTCTGTTGAGTCTTGTTTGGCCCTCATGTTAATGGTCTTTTGAGAAGGATATAGAACGTATGCCAATTGCCTAAGGCATCAAGTAAGATAACAGTTGAACATCAGTAATAACGATGCACAGGTATTTTATAAAATAATATATGCAATATCAGCCTCAGTATCAGTAGACAGGATATCATGAATGAAAGAATAGATGTGTTGACCAGCACACTCAACAAATGCTTGATTGCACAGTGATTCTCAAGTATCAGGAAGGTTATTTCTCACCCATTTACAGTACCATCTTCTTAGATTTTTCATGTTAATCTTGTTTATTCATCAAATCTCATTCTCCTAACTTGAGGTTTTTGTTTTGGCTTCCAGATCCCTTTACTTGGATCTTCCCAACATTTCACTGTCAACTTCTCTGTCTTGTCCTTTAGTTTCCTTGCTAGCCATGTCATTTCAGGCCCTTTTAGCCCTCTTAGCTTGCCATTTAGTTTATGTTCATTCTGGTTTGATACCTCCCACTGCCCTGCCTAAATTCCCAATTAGCATGTTTCACTCCAAATCTTGCTATGTGTCATAAAGGAAACACAACTGATACTTAAAGCCAAGGCTTTGTTGTCAGTATAGTTGAAATTTTAACTATTTAACCAGACAATTATTATAAGTCCAGATCTAATTATCAAAGACCAGGAAAATAGAGTTCTGTCACATAAAATGACAATATACTGACACTAATACATATACTAATAATAAATTAAACCATTAGAATTGTTATACGCAGACTTCTTACTATCTGCCCTTTTCTCTGGTGTTATGCTCAACCTTCCACCTCCTCCCCTCTGGGTCCTAACATTGACACCACCAGCCTTCCTTATGCAGAGCAGTTGGCAGCAAGTCATTGGTGTCCTGAGTTCGCTGGGAAAAGCAAGATGTTGGTGGAGTTTCTTCTTTCTTCCTCCTCTAAAGTTTACTTGGGAATGATTTTGTGTTTTCCAGCTTGTCCACATAGCTTCTGAATTCTCAGTATATGATTTATTTAGGTTAGATACTTGTTCTTTTTTTTCTTTGGTACTCCTACAGCCACCCTTTCCCAGCTCCTCAATATGCATTTCTTTAACTGTCCTCTGGTTTATAGGCCTGGTGTTCCCAGGGGTAGCATGGTCCCTGACTCTTATTATTCTGCTTCTGTACCCTGCAACCTGTGTCCCTACTTTTCAATGGGCCTGTTATCATACCAGACCTGTATTCCCTTGCATTGTGCATTATTCGTAAATATTTAATTCTGCACAGAATAACTACTTTTTACTACTACTTGTAAAACACTAGGGTTATAACTTAAGAAGAAAGGCAAAAGTTAAATAAAGTAGGCATACTCACATTGCCTTTTTTTTTT